>NC_064929.1:193821082-194166082 GCF_023897955.1 Schistocerca gregaria | reverse complement strand
GATAGAGGTACCGGTACTCTAAGTACCCTCCGCCACACACCGTCAGGTGGCTTGCGAAGTATGGATGTAGATGTAGATATAGATGAAGATGAAGGTGTACGTTAATGCACGTACAGAGGCATTCAAACAATAATTCTTCCCACGCTCCATAAGTCAATGGAACGGGTAAAAAGCCCTAATAACAGGTACAGTGGGACGTACCCTCTTCCTTGCACTTCACGGTGGGTTGCTGAAAATGGATGTAGATGTTTGCTGTGCCTGACTGGCTGTCGAAGGCGGAGCAACTTGAAGACATGCATTTAACTTGTGATGTAATAGAATATGGAGACGGAAAAGCGGAAAGAATGTGGAGAGAAACGTTTCGAGACAATCCTCCGTGGAAGAAATTTACGTCCGTGGATAGAAAGGTAGAACTACATCCATACTCTGCAAACCATTATGAAGTGCATGGTAGAGGGTACTTCCCATTGTACCAATTATTAGGGTTTCTTCTCGTTCCATTCAAGTATGGAACGCAGAAAGAATTACTGTTTACGTGCCTGGGTGCGTGCTGTTGTCTCAGTTTGTATTTAAGACAATGGAGAAAAACATTTTTCACTTATTTCATACATGCTTTGACTGTGGCTACTAGCCTAGCGGTCTATGACGCTGCAGTCATGGACTGTGTGGCTGCTCCCGGCGGAGGTTCGAGTCCTCCCTCGGGCATGTGTGTGTTGTGTGTTGTGTGTTGTGTGTTGTGTGTTGTGTGTTGTGTGTGTGTGTGTGTGTGTGTGTGTGTCCTTAGGATAATTTAGGTTAAGTAGTGTGTAAGCTTAGGGACTAATGACCTTAGCAGTTAAGTCCCATAAGATTTCAGACACATAAAAGAAAAACTGTGGCTACCAGCTTTATGAGCTGGAGTTGACATTGCTAGGAGTAACGTGAGTGTGTAATCTGGAACCCTACAGGCTTCAGTAGACGCTGTACATGCTTATTGCGTGCGGAGCTCCAGTCCTCCACATTATCTCCCTGTTTTTGTTACCAAAATCGACACAACACACCGCAGAGTCTAGTACAAACAGATTTAAACCGTGTTTACATAAGCACTCTCCACTCGTGCCGTGTTAAGATAACACCGTACGGCTCTTTTCACGACCTGATAGACGTATCTAAAGAAACGAACGTGTCGTTCAGTATTTTTACGTATTTTCTGTCGTTTCTAAGCCGCGAATCACAATATTGGTATACTACGACTATTATTATTATCCTATAAATTTTGAAAGGGGACTTAAGTTCAGGGAAAGGAAATGAAAAAGTGAGGCCAATCAGTGACACTGTAATTCAGTCAGAGACGCAAATGACTTGGAACAGCAGTTGAATGTAATGGATAATGTCTTGAAAGTGGATGTCTTGAAAAGACGAACATCAACAAAAACAGAAGAGGCGTAATGGAATGTAGTCGAATTAAATCAGGCGATGCTGAGGGAATTAGATTAAGAAATGTGGTACTAAAAGTAGTGTACGATCGTTTGCTGTTTGGGCAGCAAAATAGCTGATGATGGCCGAAGTAGTAAAGATACAAAATTTAGACTGTCTATAAGGAAAAGCATTTCTAAATACAAGAATTTGTTAACAACGAATTTAAATCGTTAGTAAGTATTTTCTGAAGGTATCTGGATTGAGTGCAGTCTTACAAGGAATTCAAATGTAGCATATAAGCAGTTCAGAGTAGAAGAGAAGCTTTTGAAATGTAGTTTCAGAGAAGAATGCTAAACATCAGATGGGCATATCGCACAGCGGACGAGGGGGTCTTAAATCCAAATGAGATAGAGGAAATTTGTGGCAGTATTTGACTGGAAGAGGAGTATTATCGATACGGCGCGTCTTGAGGCCACAAGTAAATCTGAATTTTTAACAAAAAGAAGTTTGGGGGGAGAGGGGGGGGTTAAAAGTAGAGGGAGACCAGAGCTTAACAACGTTCAGCAGGTTGAGGTAAATGTAGGCTGCATTGGTTATGCCAGTACCTCGTCTGCTACCTTCCAAACTTTACAGAAGCTCTCCTGCGAACCTTGCAGAACTAGCACCCCTGAAAGATGGATATTGCGGAGACATGGCTTAGGCACAGCCTGCGGGATGTTTCCAGAATGAGATTTTCACTCTGCAGCGGAGTGCGCTGATATGAAACTTGATGGCAGATTAAATCTGTATGCCGGACCGAGACTCGAACTCGGGACCTTTGCCTTTCGCGGGCAAGTGCTCTACCAAGTTTGGAAGGTAGGAGACGAGGTACTGGCAGAAGTAAAGCTGTGAGAACGGGGCGTGAGTCGTGCTTGGGTAGCTTAGTTGGTAGAGCACTTGCCCGCGAAAGGCAAAAGTTCCGAGTTCGAGTCTCGGTCCGGCATACAGTTTTAATCTGCCAGGAAGTTTCACAACTTCGATTGGGAGCTCCGAATGTAGAAATGTATATAGTATTTTAACTAAACTTAAGTCTTGATCATAACACTTACGTCTGAATAACATAGGTGACCGGTTTCGGTTATTTTTACATAACCATATTCAGACCCATGGCTTCCTTGGAGGATGGTAGGTAGAGCTCTCCTCAGCTGCTACAAAGTCAACAAACAAAATTCTAATTTATATACACTCCTGGAAATCGAAAAAAGAACACATTGACACCGGTGTGTCAGACCCACCATACTTGCTCCGGACACTGCGAGAGGGCTGTACAAGCAATGATCACACGCACGGCACAGCGGACACACCAGGAACCGCCGTGTTGGCCGTCGAATGGCGCTAGCTGCGCAGCATTTGTGCACCGCCGCCGTCAGTGTCAACCACTTTGCCGTGGCATACGGAGCTCCATCGCAGTCTTTAACACTGGTAGCATGCCGCGACAGCGTGGACGTGAACCGTATGTGCAGTTGACGGACTTTGAGCGAGGGCGTATAGTGGGCATGCGGGAGGCCGGGTGGACGTACCGCCTCATTGCTCAACACGTGGGGCGTGAGGTCTCCACAGTACATCGATGTTGTCGCCAGTGGTCGGCGGAAGGTGCACGTGCCCGTCGACCTGGGACCGGACCGCAGCGACGCACGAATGCACGCCCAGACCGTAGGATCCTACGCAGTGCCGTAGGGGACCGCACCGCCACTTCCCAGCAAATTAGGGACACTGTTGCTCCTGGGGTATCGGCGAGGACCATTCGAAACCGTCTCCATGAAGCTGGGCTACGGTCCCGCACACCGTTAGACCGTCTTCCGCTCACGCCCCAACATCGTGCAGCCCGCCTCCAGTGGTGTCGCGACAGGTGTGAATGGAGGGACGAATGGAGACGTGTCGTCTCCAGCGATGAGAGTCGCTTCTGCCTTGGTGCCAATGATGGTCGTATGCGAGTTTGGCGCCGTGCAGGTGAGCGCCACAATCAGGACTGCATACGACCGAGGCACACAGGGCCAACACCCGGCATCATGGTGTGGGGAGCGATCTCCTACACTGGCCGTACACCTCTGGTGATCGTCGAGGGGACACTGAATAGTGCACGGTACATCCAAACCGTCATCGAACCCATCGTTTTACCATTCCTAGACCGGCAAGGGAACTTGGTGTTCCAACAGGACAATGCACGTCCGCACGTATCCCGTGCCACCCAACGTGCTCTGGAAGGTGTAAGTCAACTACCCTGGCCAGCAAGATCTCCGGATCTGTCCCCCATTGAGCATGTTTGGGATTGGATGAAGCGTCGTCTCACGCGGTCTGCACGTCCAGCACGAACGCTGGTCCAACTGAGGCGCCAGGTGGAAATGGCATGGCAAGCCGTTCCACAGGACTACATCCAGCATCTCTACGATCGTCTCCATGGGAGAATAGCAGCCTGCATTGCTGCGAAAGGTGGATATACACTGTACTAGTGCCGACATTGTGCATGCTCTGTTGCCTGTGTCTATGTGCCTGTGGTTCTGTCAGTGTGATCATGTGATGTATCTGACCCCAGGAATGTGTCAATAAAGTTTCCCCTTCCTGGGACAATGAATTCACGGTGTTCTTATTCCAATTTCCAGGAGCGTAGGTTTCATAAATTTAAGAGTAGGAATAGTAAGATTGCGCCCGTATTGGCTCTCGAGCAGAACTGGTTGACGTCCGCTGCTTTAAGGGACTGGTAAGACTCGTCCTAGGACGGTGCTCTGTGGAACTAAAAAGCTGAAGAGAACAGAGGCGGCGTAACGAACGGGCGCGCGGCGTGAGCCGTGTGGTTAGCAGACCGTAGGCGTAGCGCTCAATGTCAGCCGGAGGTCGCGAGGCTTTTTGCCCACTGTGTGTGTGTGTGTGTGTGTGTGTGCGCCGGGAATAGCGGCGCTGGGCCCTACAGCCGACGGCTGCCAGCGCAGGCAGGTACCTGGTTAGCAACGGTAGAGTCTCAGAGGCGACGGCTGCGCGCACGTTCCGTGAAATCCGCACACTTAGTTGTCCTCGCGTGACGGAGTCAGTGCTGATCTTACTACGTGGAGGGCCGCGTCGTGGAACGAACGACGCTCCGTGCATTTCGATGCTCTTCTACGTACGCTTGGAGGACAAGTCATCATGGCCACCTGTTCAGTAGCGTGTTGGTTTAATGCAGGATTTGTAGTTTTAGCTTGACGATGTCCACTATGGACAAACGGTAGTTACTGTTATTCTGAAGAAGGTTGGGTTATCCCGACGGTAAACGGTGCAACTGAGACTATTTATTGTTAAAATAAATATTTATACAGTTGCAGACAGGGCCGCGAAACGTTGAAGATATTTATGAACGGAGGAGTGTCTCGATTTTGTGTGGTATGGATCCGGCAAAATGCTAACGCGAATTCTTTACAGACGAATGGAAAAACTGGTAGTTGCGGACCTCGGGGAGGATCAGTTTGGATTCCGTAGAAATGTTGGAACACGTGAGGCAATACTGACCTTACGACTTATCTTAGAAGAAAGATTAAGAAAAGGCAAACCTACGTGTCTAGCATTTGTAGACTTAGAGAAAGCTTTTGACAATGTTGACTGGAATACTCTCTTTCAAATTCTAAAGGTGGCAGGGGTAAAATACAGGGAGCGAAAGGCTATTTACAATTTGTACAGAAACCAGATGGCAGTCATAAGAGTCGAGGGGCATGAAAGGGAAGCAGTGGTTGGGAAAGGAGTGAGACAGGGTTGTAGCCTCTCCCCGATGTTATTCAATCTGTATATTGAGCAAGCAGTAAAGGAAACAAAAGAAAAATTTGGAGTAGGTATTAAAATTCATGGAGAAGAAGTAAAAACTTTGAGGTTCGCTGATGACATTTTAATTCTGTCAGAGACGGCAAAGTACTTGGAAGAGCAGTTGAACGGAATGGACAGTGTCTTGAAAGGAGGATATAAGATCAACATCAACAAAAGCAAAACGAGGATAATGGAATGTAGTTGAATTAAGAAGGGTGATGCTGATGGAATTAGATTAGGAAATGAGACGATTAAAGTAGTAAAGGAGTTTTGCTATTTAGGAAGTAAAATAACTGATGATGGTCGAAGTAGAGAGGATATAAAATGTAGACTGTCAATGGCAAGGAAAGCGTTTCTGAAGAAGAGAAATTTGTTAACATCGAATATAGATTTATGTATCAGGAAGTCGTTTCTGAAAGTATTTATTTGGAGTGTAGCCATGTATGGAAGTGAAACATGGACGACAAATAGTTTGGACAAGAAGAGAATAGAAGCTTTCGAAATGTGGTGCTACAGAAGAATGCTGAAGATTAGATGGGTAGATCACGTAACTAATGAGGAGGTATTGAATAGGATTGGGGAGAAGAGAAGTTTGTGGCACAACTTGACTAGAAGAAGGGATCGGCTGGTAGGACATGTCCGGAGGCATCAAGGGATCACTAATTTAGCATTGGAGGGCAGCGTGGAGGGTAAAAATCGTAGAGGGAGACCAAGAGATGAATACACTAAGCAGGTTCAGAAGAATGTAGGCAGCAGTAGGTACTGGGAGATGAAGCGGCTTGCACAGGATAGAGTAGCATGGAGAGCTGCATCAAACCAGTCTCAGGACTGAAGACAACAACAACAACAACAACAACAACAACAACATGGATCCGACAAACCTCTGGTGGTTTTCCGGAGGTATGTAGCTCCAGATGCCCACGCCACAGGTTTCGTTAGGGAGAGGAGTGGTGCAGAGGAAACGTGTTCTGTAACCAGTGTCCGCGCTCAATGCGGATGGTTAGCTCTCTTTTCTCGGAAGATGACATAGGTACCACTCATGGTGCACTGAGAACTGCGTCTTTTGTAAAAAAAAAAAAAAAAAAAAAATTGTTAGAAATAAGTAGTATCAGTTGTTTTATTGACTCTTCAGTTCACGTTTTAATAAAACAGCTACAAAAACTAGATGTCGTATATCTTCCATCGTTTTAAAAATAAAAAGTTTATAGGGCATAACAAAATTTTCGCTACCAGCCGCAGTAAAAGATTATTTACCGGGTGATCAAAAAGTCTGTATAAATTTGAAAATTGAATAAATCAGAGAATAATGTAGATAGAGGGGTACAAATTGACACACATGCTTGGAATGACATGGCGTTTCATTAGAACCAAATAAATACAAAAGTTCAAAACATGTCCGACAGATGGCGCTTCATCTGATCAGAATAGCAATAATTAGCATAACAAAGTAAGACAAAGCAAAGATGATGTTCTTTACAGGAAATGCTCAATATGTCCACCATCATTCCTCAACAATAGCTGTAGTCGAGGAATAATTTTGTGAACAGCACTGGAAAGTTTGTCCGGAGTTACGATGAGACATAGGCGTCGGATGTTGTCTTTCAGCATCCCTAGAGATGTCGGACGATCACGATACACTTGCGACTTGAGGTAACCCCAAAGACAATAATCGCACGGACTGAGGTCTGGGGACCTGGGAGGCCAAGCATGACGAAAGTGGCGGCTGAGCACACTATCATCACCAAACGACGCGCGCAAGAGGTCTTCACGCGTCTAGCAATATGGGGTGGAGCATAAACATAGTACGTTCCAGCAGGTGTTTATCAGCCAGACTGGGGATAATGCGATTCTGTAACATCGGCGTACCTCTCACCCGTCACGGTAGCAGTTACAAAACCAGACTCACGCATTTCCTCGAAGAAAAAAGGCCCGATAACGGTAGATGTGGTAAATCCAACCCATACCGTGACTTTCTCGTCGTGCAGTGGAGTTGGCACGACAGTTCTAGGATTTTCGGTAGCCCAAATTCTGCAGTTGTGGGCGTTGACAGACCCTCGGAGCGTGAAATGAGTTTCGTCGGTCCACAACACATTATTCAACCAATCGTCATCTTCCGCCATCTTTTGAATCGCCCACACCGCAAATGCCCTCCGATTCACTAAATCGCCAGGTAACAGTTCATGATGCCGATGGATTTTGTTCGGATAGCATCGGAGGGTACGCCTAAGTGCCAACCAAATGTTAGTGTATGGAATGCCGATGCGACGTACGACTGCACGAGCGCTGACTTCCCCGGGCATAGACGAACCCGCTACAGTCACCATTTCCTCCTAAACTGTCTCGGCAGCATTACGCCTTGTGCTCGGTCGGCCACCACGGGGTCTATCGTCTGAACAACCCGTGACTTCGAACTTCGAAATCATTCTCGCCACAGCTGCATTTGTCAACGGACCTTTACCCGTTCGAAATCCTCTTCCTATGCCGATAGGATCGTAACGCTGAACTAGCACATTCCCCATTCTGATAACACAGCTTCACTAAAAGCGCTGCTGCGACTGCTGGCGCATCTGATTCTCTCTCTCTCTCTCTCTCTCTCTCTCTCTCTCTCTCTCTCTCTCTCTCTCTCTCTCTCATTACAGCTTCTTTTATACACGGTTGTCATGCGCAGTCACTTACGTTTTGCTGTCCTGCGCCATCTGTCGGACATTTTGTGAACTTTGATTTTTTTGGTTCTAATAAAACGCCATGTCATTCCAACCATGTGTGCCAATTTTTACCTCTCTATCGTACATTATTCCGTGGTTTATTAAGTTTTCAAATGTGTACTGACTTTTTGATCACCTGGTATTCTTCACACGACCGGTTTCGGACTTGTGCCCATCCTCAGGTGTTAATACATTCATGTGCATCTTTATATTGCTGTGGAACAACTGTAAATGGCAAGGCAGCTTTTGTCGAAAATAAATCTGTACTTACATGAAGATGAAGTAACCTTATTATGCTGTAGTGACTGTTTTTCCACTCAGTTACATATTTATCATTTTCACGTCCATGTTTCGGTTTCTTTAAAATTTAGCTTCATATTGCTCTTGTGTCGTGAACTCGTGATAAACACTGTCTTTACATTCAAACATGTAGGTTATGGTCAACGAACTTAGCGTCAGGAGGTGCGAAGATGTTTCTCATACAGAAACATGTAAATTGTTCTCCAGCAATTCCGAAACCGGTCAACGTATAAATCATCTTTCATTGTGAATGGTAGCGGAAAATTTGCTACATCCTATTAAGGAACAGTCAAGGAGTAGAACAGGTCAATGTATAAATCATCTTTCATTGTGAATGGTAGCGGAAAATTTTCTACATCCTATTAAGGAACAGTCAAGGAGTAGAACAGCATCCACTATGGATAAAATTCACTCAATGCAGGGCTGTAATGTTTATGTCGGCGGCGAGTGCAAGGAGTTGTTGGGGTAGCAGTCAGTAGCTGATTAAGCTTAGGGTAGTGGTCTCAGAAAGTTTGGCACCACTGAACTAATAGGTTGAGTGTAAAGAGGAATGTGGAGCGGGGGTCTGTCAGCGGATGGTTTTATTGTCCATTGGTAGCACAAACTGCAGGAAAGCACGGAATAGTTACCTATTCTGCAGAGTTACGTCACGGTATTCGGTGCACAGCCACCGGCTCTGTTATGTCCGAGTAAAGGTGCAAGTTTTGTAGCACTGCTTGCTCGTGCCTTTGAGATAAGTCCAGAGTGGTTCGTAATATGGTGTTGAATTTTCTCGTCGGTGCTTGCCACAGCAAATTTTTCCATTTTTTAAATCTAACACCGTGACCGAGGCCTTGTAAACTTTCATCATATTATACTGCATGCGAATGAAATCCTGTTTTTTAATTTTTTTCAATTGTCGTTAATGTGGTCGTCAGTCCGAGGACTGGTTTGATAGAGCTCCAGAAGCTGTCCTTTACAAGCCTCAACATATCAGAATAATGACTGCAACGTACATTTAGTTCACCATGCATACTGCATTCAACCCTTCGCTTTCCTCTACAACTCGTACCACTACATGCTTACCTCCTATACTACTAGAGGAAGTAAAAAAGTAAAGCAAGTCTGCAGTTTTCGCCGTAGGGCTTGGTAACACTGCTAGTATCCAGAGCTGAAGTGCTGTCGTCTGCAACAATTCTATACAACGTTTTACTTCCGCGTTAATGGTTGTATTGTAGCAGACCGTGAAAGATGGCGTCTCTATTGTCGATCTGCACCAAGGAGGAGATGAGGGCAGTGATTTTGTTAAACCTACGGGTATTACTCAATGAATGCAAGCGCAGTTTGGTGATAGCTGTTTATCGCGAAGCAAGATCTACGAATGGATAGAGCGCTTCAAACAGGGAAGAACTTCTCTATGTGACGAGGAAAGATCGGGCAGGCCATCAATGTCAACAACTGCGGGCAATCTGGCAGTCGTTGACGGTATGCTGGTCGAAAGACGAATCACAGCGGACGAAATCGCCAATAACTTACGTATCAGTCACGCTTCATCTTAAACGACAGGCTAAATTTCCGGAAAGTGTGTGCAAGGTGGGTACCGAAAGAATTGTCAGCGCATTATAACCCACAAAGGATGGAAATCTCTCCTAAACATAAGGCCCGTCATCACGAGAGAGACGAATTTTTACAGCAGATCGTTACTGTAGGCGAAATGTGGGTGCATTGTCAAGAACCAAAAAGTAAGGCTGCGAGCATAGTTTGGAAACCTCCATCACCATGGAAACCTCCATCACCACCAGAAATTTAAACTTCAACCACCAGCTGGTAAGATTACGCTAACGCTATTTTGAGACGGGGAACGCGTTGTATCCGTTCATTTCACCCCGACAGACGGAACTGTGGTCATTAAGAACTATTATGATGTGTCGCGAACTAAACTGAAACCTGCAATCTGATCCAGACGTGGCTGAAAACTGCGAAAAGGTGTCATCCTGCATCAAGATAACGCTCGGCCACATTCTGCCAAACGGACGGCCGAAACAATGGAGGAGTTGGGACTCGAATTGCTGGAACACTCGGCATACAGTCCAAAGATGGCTCCAGGCGACGTCCGTAAGTTTGGACCGCTGGAGGAAGCGCTCAGCGGAAGATGATTTGCTACCGGTGTAGGAGTCATTGACGCTGTGCAAAACTGGCCACGGGTGCAACCAAAAAAAATTTTCCGACGGAATCAAAATACCTGTGAAACGTTTGAAAAAGTGCTTTGAAGTACAGGGAGGTTATGTTGAAAAAATAATGTATGTTGCAGTTATCTGTCATTAGAATAAATATTCCTTTGTCAAAGGTCCTTTTACTTATTAACTTCCCCTCGTAAATTGAGGATTCTTTGATGTCTCAGGATATGTCCTACCAACCGATTCCTTCTTTCAGTGGAGTTACACAATAACTGATTTTCTTTCGGAATTCGATTCACTGCATCTTCATCACTTTTTAGTTCTAACCATATAATCTTTAGCATTTTTTTGTAACACCAAACTTACAAAGTTTCAGTTGGCTTCTTGTCTGAACTGATCATCGGCCACGTTTCACTTCTGTGGAAGCGCACAGTTTAGAAAAATATTTCAAAACATATTTCTGTTCTTTAGAAGAGTTTTTCTTGCTGTTTCCGATACCGTAAACCGGGTACACTTTGACAGCCGTTGTTACTCTGGCCACTCAGACACCAAAAGTTTTCCAGCTCCCTGCTGGCTCTCAGATGAGAATTCAGTACATACAGTTTGGTGGAAAAGTTCCATCAATATACTCGTACATTAGATGACGCCATGTAGGGCCGATTTTGTTGCGCAACAGTTGGAGAACGTGTTCAGCTGTATACGAGAAAGTTTGTTAAAATACGGTTGTGCGGAATCCACCAATATTATTTTACTGCAGATCCGCCGGTGTTCCCAACTGCTGTTCATTTTTTGGAACACAATCTTTGAGACAGAAGTGATTACACTTTCTGCAGGACTTGACCATCATTTTGCAGGTCAATGCTCAAGCACGTACAGCGCTAGCTGTTGCTGATTTGTTTGACTGATGGGGCTGCTAAGTGCTATACCACCTACAGCGTTCCCCTGACTTACGCCTTCCTGAGTTCAACTGAATTTCTAAATTGAAGGAAACACTTCACGGCATTCGCTTCAGAACTGCTACAAATTCGTCGGGCAATAGACCGCTCCGCTCGAACTGTCACTGCTATCCTTCGACTTCCACATCGCTGGCAACGGTCTTCGCTGGTGACTACTTTGAACGTCAGTAAAATTTTGAAACACATATCTAGTTTGTACGAGCTGTAAATAAATAGTTGCCACTATTAAAGGTCCAACCCTCGTATTTCGTATCATCCTTGGTGAACACGCTCTGAGCGTAGACTAGAATGTGTGTGTTTCCTCACACTCAAGGGGGGAAACGCGGTCGCACCGACGGCGACTGACTGAGAAACAGGTTCTGTTAAGGAGTGTTGACACCTCTGGCCTTAGCGATGTTTCATCATACGTGGCGTACAGGCGATACCGAAGTGTGACTCACTGCCCTGCACCAGGTAGGCTCAGCGCCTACTAGCAGGTGCAGCTCGGCACTGTCTTCGTGAACGGGGAAATAGACAGCTGTAAACATAATTTACGGAGCAGCCAGTTGAAGCGTTGTAGGGTCGTTACTGTTTGCGGTAGTATGTAAGTGACCTAGCGGACAGCGCCAGGAGCTCGGGCAGGCTATTCACGTTGCTGCTGTTCTATACATCATGTTTGACTGTCGTACAATGAAGAGCCAAAGAAACTGGTACTCCTGCCTAATATCGTATAGGGCCCCCGGGAGCACGCAGAAGTGCCGCAACACAATGTGACATGGACTCGACTAATGTCTGAAGTAGTGTTGGAGGGAACTGGCACAGTGAATTCTTCAGGGCTGTCCATAAGTCCGTAAGAGGACGAGGTGGTGGAGGTCTCTTCTGAACAGCACGTTGCAAGGCATCCCAGATAAGCTCAGTAATGTTCATGTCGGAGTTTGGTGGCCAGCGGAAGTATTTAGAAGCGTATTCCTGGAGCCACTCCGTAGCAATTCTGGACGTGTGGGATGTCGCAATGTCCTGTTGGAATCGCCGAGGTCCTTCGGAAGGCACAACGTACATGAATCGATGCAGGTGATCAGACAGGATGCTTACGTACGTGTTACCTGCCAGAATCGCATCTAGACTATCAGGGGTCCCATATCACTCCAATTGCACACGCCCCACACCGTTACAGAGCCTCCACCAACTTGAACAGACCCCTGCTGAGATGTAGGCAGGGTCCGTGGATCATGAGGTAGTAAGGGAGTTTTGCTATTTGGGAGCAAAATAACTTATGATAGTCGAAGTGGGATATCAAATGTAGACTGGCAATTGCAGGGAAAGAGTTTTTGAAGTGTAGCCATGTATGGACGTGAAAGATGGACGTTAAATAGTGTAGACAAGAGGAGAATAGAAGCTTTTGAAATGTGGTGCTACAGAAGAATGCTGAAGGTTTGATGGGTAGATCACATAACTAATGAGGTGTTGGATAGAATTTGAGAGAAGAGGAAGATGTGGCGCAACTTGACTAGAAGGAGGTATCGGTTGGTAGGGCATATTCTGAGGTATCAAGAGATCGCCACTTTAGTATTGGAGGGAAGCGTAGAGGGAGGCCAAGAGATGAAGAATACACAAGCCAGATTCAGGAGGATGTAGTTTGTATGGAACTGGGGACCTAGAAACGACGGAGAGACTTCGTCCCCGCTGTAGCCCTCAGTGGTTCACAACCACACAACAGGCTACAGCAGTCCACTCATGCCATCGCCGCCCAACAACGAACCCAGGGTTATTGGGCGGTTCGGCCACGCGCCCTTAGCGCCAGGATTTCACCCGGAACAAGTCCCGCCCATTCACCCCCCTCCACGCCTATCCGTAGTGTAAGGCCCTCCCCTAAACAGCCGCTAGTTCCACAAACTGGAAGCTACATCAGACTTGTTATCGTCACAATCCAACACACGTTACACTGTGACGAGAGTCAGTTGTGACAAGAAATTCAAGTTTTTTCTGGATAGTGATAATATTAATGTGCATTATTAAAGAAATGAAAGTATTTATAGAGAATTGAAAGCATCGCCAGCAATAGAAAACAAAACATAACGTGATGTTATTTAAGGGCACTAAGGACAAACTTTCATTAAGTAATTCACTTTTATAATACGTTTATTTGAGGGAAGCAGCAGAGCAAACATACCGTGCGAAAACAATGGTCTTGAATGTGTCATATCGGTAGTAAAGTCACGGATGCACTCGACTCAACTCTGTTGTCTAAAATCAACGTTATATACAAATTAGTGAAAGTCGTTTTGTTTATGTAGGCCCTCATAGAAGCTCACGAAAATTATACAATATAAGAATGCCATAAAGTAGAAATGCCTAATGAAAGCAGTAAGATATTTGCTTATATGCCATATTTCGATAATATTTGCATGGGTAAAGAGTGAATTTTAACTTGTAAATTCTTCCAATGCCATGCGCTTTATAAACGAGGTGATAAAGAATTGTGGCTGTTTCTGTGTCATTAGTGTCCTATATGCTGTTGAAAAATAATCTGTCGTTATTCTTTCTCCTGTCTGTTTTTACCAAAAGATTTATTAATTTCGTAAATGTCATTCAAACCATTTCTTAAAAATAGTAATGATGATACAATAGCTCCCTACTTAGCACTCATATACAACCGCTCGCTCACCGATAGATCTGTACCTACAGATTGCAAAATTGCGCAGGTCGCACCAGTGTTCAAGAAGGGTAGTAGGAGTAATCCATTTAACTACAGATCTATATCATTGACGTCGGTTTGCAGTAGGGTTTTGGAGCATATACTGTATTCAAACATTATGAATCACCTCGAAGGGAACGATCTATTGACACGTAATCAGCATGGCTTCAGAAAGCATCGCTCTTGTGCAACGCAGCTAGCTCTTTATTCGCACGAAGTAATGGCCGCTATCGACAGGGGATCTCAAGTTGATTCCGTATTTCTAGATTCCCGGAAAGCTTTTGACACCGTTCCTCACAAGCGACTTCTAATCAAGCTGCGGGCCTATGAGATATTGTCTCAGTTGTGCGACTGGATTCGTGATTTCCTGTCAGGAAGGTCGCAGTTCGTAGTAATAGACGGCAAATCATCGAGTAAAACTGAAGTGATATCAGGTGTTCCCCAGGGAAGCGTCCTGGGACCTCTGCTGTTCCTGATCTATATAAATGACCTGGGTGACAATCTGAGCAGTTCTCGTAGGTTGTTCGCAGATGATGCTGTAATTTACCGTCTAGTAAAGTCATCCGAAGACCAGTATCAGTTGCAAAGTGCCTTAGAAAAGATTGCTGTATGGCATGGCAGGTGGCGGTTGACGCTAAATAACGAAAACTGTGAGGTGATCCACATGAGTTCCAAAAGAAATTCTCAAGGCTGTCAATTCAACTAAGTACCTGGGTGTTAAAATTACGAACAACTTCAGTTGGAAGGACCACATAGATAATATTGTGGGGAAGGCGAGCCAAAGGTTGCGTTTCATTGGCAGGACACTTAGAAGATGCAACAAGTCCACTAAAGAGACAGCTTACACTACACTCGTTCGTCCTCTGTTAGAATATTGCTGCGCGGTGTGGGATCCTTACCAGGTGGGATTGACGGGGGACATTGAAAGGGTGCAAAAAATGGCAGCTCATTTTGTATTATCACGTAATAGGGGAGAGAATGTGGCAGATATGATACGCGAGTTGGGATGGAAGTCATTACAGCAAAGACGTTTTTCGTCGCGGCGAGATCTATTTACGAAATTTCAGCCACCAACTTTCTCTTCCGAATGCGAAAATATTTTGTTGAGCCCAACCTACATAGGTAGGAATGATCATCAAAATAAAGTAAGGGAAATCAGAGCTCGAACAGAAAGGTTTAGGTGTTCGTTTTTCCCGCTCGCTGTTCGGGAGTGGAATGGTAGAGAGATAGTATGATTGTGGTTCGATGAACCCTCTGCCAAGCACCTCTGCTAAGGTCATTAGTCCCTAAGCTGACACACTACTTAACCTAAATTACCCTAAGGACAAACACACACACACATACCCGTGCCCGAGGGAGGACTCGAACCTCCGCCAGGACCAGCCGTACAGTGCAGTGATTCACGGCTGTAAAACGTCCTTCATGCTATGCTAGCGCTTCTTCCACCTCTAAAACTGGTCAGCAAAACTATTCAGTGAATAAGACGCAAAACACCTTGGATCGTTCTAGCAAGAACAAAGTAATGGTTCAAATGGCTGTGAGCACTATGGGACTTGACCATAGATGTTATCAGTCCCCTAGAACGTAGAACTACTTAATCCTAACCTAAGGACAACATACAATACCCAGCCATCTCGAGGCAGAGAAAATCCCTGACCCCGCCGGGAATCGAACCCGGGTGCGGGAAGCGAGAACGCTACCGCACGACCAACAAAGTAATCTTGATGCCATCTGGATGTAGAGTGAACGTTGGTGCTTGTTTCACATATACTGTCTGAGTTCTGAAACAATTGTCAAGTATACTGTGGTTCCTGTTTCTCCAAGCAAATTATTCTTTAAGGGTAGGTTTTTCATGATGTAGCTTTGGGTGCTTATTCTCACATAGAAGTATATTTCTTCATAGGCTATTCATCTGAATACTGAGTTCCCGTATTTAAAGATTTCAGTGCTAAATTGAAACTTCCTGGCAGATTAAAACCGTGTGCCCGACCGAGACTCGAACTCGGGACGTTTGCCTTTCGCGGGCAAGTGCTCTACCATCTGAGCTACCGAAGCACGACTCACGCCCGGTACTCACAGCCTTACTTCTGCCAGTATCTTGTCTCCTACCTTCCAAACTTCACAGAAGCTCTTCTGCGAACCTTGCAGAACTAGCACTCTTGAAAGAAAGGATATAGCGGAGACATGGCTAAGCCACAGCCTGGGGGATGTTTCCAGAATGAGATTTTCACTCTGCAGCGGAGTGTGCGCTGATATGAAACTTCCTGGCAGATTAAAACCGTGTGCCCGACCGAGACTCGAACTCGGGACCTTTGCCTTTCGCGGGCAAGTGCTCTACCATCTGAGCGACTGAAACACGACTTACGCCCGGTACTCACAGCCTAAAATTGCTAAATTGCTAAAATGTGCTAAATTGTTTTCTCCTATGTTTGCTGTGGAAGTACCTGGCACAGCTGAGGCCGATTGTGCACTTTTTTTTGTAACATGCCTTCTAACTATGTGGCAAAATTTAAGACCCAGCATGATATTAATGTCATACTCACTCCAAGTGCAGCCGGACGCGGTAAACCACGCGGGTCAACTGAAACGATGCCCAGGCGCCGAACAGAGACCGGGAAAGCCGGGGGTTGGAGGTCCGCGGATGAGAAAAGTGAAGTCCGCACCGCATCCCCAAGGACCTAATCCCCATCCGCATATATTTAAGATTTGACTGAAATTAATAGTAATAGACAGTGGTACTTAGAATTATGCTATGTAATGACATAGTTATTGTTTGGGTGCCATTTCTGCGACAGCGTAACTACTTTTAACTTCTTAAATCACAGGAAATGCTCTATACCTACTCTAAAGCTGAGCATTCCAAACAGGAAAGCATTGGCGCTCCGGAGAACACACAGTACCGGCTCGGATCTCGTGAGATTGGAAACGCTATATAAAAATGTTGTGGTTGGCAGGAGAGCCACCCGTGTTACTGAAGGAGGCCGAAATGCACGCGTTTTAGCTCACGCAGGCTGGCGTGAGGTCTGGAACATGAAAAGGGAATTAGAATTGAGAAAAACGGACGTAGCTGGTGGAATACTTAACTTTAATCCATTAATGGAGAACGTCGCTCTTTATGGTACATGATTCACAATATCAATAGTACGGATACTGGCGCCTTGCTAGGTCGTAGCAAATAACGTAGCTGAAGGCTATGCTAACTATCGTCTCGGCAAATGAGAGCGTAGAAGTCAGTGAACCATCGCTAGCAAAGTCGGCTGTACAACTGGGGCCAGTGCTAGGAAGTCTCTCTAGACCTGCCGTGAGGCGGCGCTCTGTCTGCAATCACTGATAGTGGCGACGTGCGGGTCCGACGTATACTACCGGACTGCGGCCGATTTAAAGGCTACCACCTAGCAAGTGCGGTGTCTGGCGGTGACACCACAAAAAAATAAAATTCAATGTAATAATATTCAATGATGAAAATACGTGTATAGAAATAATTATATTTCGCTGCTCTTGTGCCAGGGCAGCTGAAAATGGCAATGGTTTTAAACTGTTACTAGCACATTGCATCATTTACCGACAGTTTTTTAGTACTCACTGCTTGGATGTGTCAAATTTTGAAGCCATTCATGTCAGCTGATGATTATATTATAGCTTACGCGTTCAGTCTTTGTCATTTCCAGGTGAAAATATTTACAGTATCAGGCCTACACTGCAAAACGCTGGCGCACCTGTCAAAAAGTTAAACTGCCAGCAATAATTGGCGTTGTCTGGAAGAAATAATTCGTCTTCCGATGAGTGACAACAAAATCAGTGGTTATAGAAATTAGGAGTGGTTGGATGGGGTAGCAGTTCCTTAGCACTCACTGCAACGTACTTGGGCCACACATCAATACGAAACTGTGCCGTCTCGAGAAACCCAGATCCACACGCAACTTCGAATGGTAAAATGTCTTTGCTGACAAGATTGATAAGTTTTTCTGTCGCGGCTGTCTTCAGATTTGGCGGAACTTAAGGAACTTTCACGTCTCTCTTGGTATTTAAATAAGTAATTATGTTACTTTGTCGACCCTCACACGAATGGTTTAGCAAATTTGAAGTTCCACTTTTGTGTCCAGTGTAGGAGTATACTCTGTTACATGCAAAACAAGCCACTATATCTGTTATATTTTCGTTGCCATCAAATACGTATGCGATTTTTTTTTCGAAATTGGCGATTTCAATTTGTTTTCCTTCACTAATGCAAAATCACCTTTTTTCACCATACACGAAATTGTCTCCATCGGTAGGGTGTTCGTGTGAAGAAAGAACTCTCACTGGTATTTGCTACGATGCACGTTGTCACTCGATCCCTACAAAGCGCTAACTGAAGGCAGCGGAAAATTGCAACAGGCACCTGTCTCGTAGACAGTGGGCAGGTTTGCCACACAGAGAGCACTTCACAGGTCACACGAAAGACACGGTCGCGGAAACGGATTAGGCGCAGGTGACTTGGGTACAGCTACGTCGGTCGTAGCCAGGGGGTAAGGACAACAGACATCCGCTCTACCCGGGCCCTGCAAGATTCTAAGAATGTCAACAGACTTGAAGTTTTGAACTAACATTGCAACATACGTACTGGGCAGATGCCTTGCTCATTAACCGCAGATGACCCGCGGATATTCGCGCCGGTCGCGATTTTATCCCCCAACTAACAAATACCCCGGATATCCGCATCCGAGCAGACCTCTACCGGGGGTGAGTGGGTGGGACTTGTTCCGTGTGAAATCCTAGCGCTAACGATTCCTGGTTTGGCCCCCAGTGGCGTAGAGCTGGCGTGCGTCGCCTTCGGTACACAGTCTAGCAGGGGAGGAGAGAGGGTGGCGGGCGGCGAGAGAGACAGAAGAGAGCGGTGGGGGAGGGGAGAGAGAGGGAGGAGGGGGATGTTGGTCAGCCCGACAGGCGATAACTGGCCGTCTCGTCGCCCCGCAGCGTTGCTTCGATGCCGTTGGCCCTCCGATGACAGCTCACACCAGCCCTGTGCGCGCCCTTCTCTTCAGCCGCTGATCGGAGCGCCTTCTCGTCGATCACCGAGCAAGCCGCGAGGCGTCTCTGGGATCGATAGCCGCAGCCGTGGCAGTAACGGCTCAGGGGTAGCGCCGGAATGAATGGCTTATACTGCTTACACTTCAAGGGGCTGTTACGCGGCAATTAACGGGACAAAATAATACACTATCAACGGTGGAAAAAATACGAAAAAATGAACGCCAGAGATAAGGGGGAAACATCAAATGACGCCTTGGCGACCGTAGAACTTCCAACAATATGACTCATACTTTCCGTTACAGCTGTACGTATTTCTTAATCGAGTTGTCACTACTGTAAGCGTAGGCTTCCACGGCCATTGTCGACCCCCAATACAGTTTTTCAGGACATGTGACCGCATTGTCAATACACAAAGTTCTCAAACGACCTTCCTCAGGATGTTTTGCTTATTTAGCTTAGGGAAGCTTAGCAGAAAGCAAAACACGCTGAGGAAGGCCATTAACAAGAGAATTTGTGTCAAGTTTGTATGCTTCGCCACCCTCCGTAGCAAGCACAGAAATATTTGTTTTGTAACTACACTACTGGACATTAAAATTGCTACACCACCAAGATTACGTGCAACAGACGCGAAATTTAACCCACAGGAAGAAGATGCTGTGATAAGCAAATGATGAGCTTTTCAGATCATTCACACTAGGTTGGCCCATGTGCCGACACCTACAACGCGCTGACATGAGGAAAGATTCCAATCGATTTCTCATACACAAACAGCAGTTGACCGGCGTTGCCTGGTGAAACGTTGTTGTGATGACTCGTGTAAGGAGAAGAAATGCGTACCATCACGTTTCCGACTTTGATAAAGGTCGGATTGTAGCCTATCGCGATTGCGGTTTATCGTATCGCGACATTACTGCTCGCGTTGGTCGAGATCCAATGACAGTTTGCAGAATATGAAATCGGTGGATTCAGGAGGGTAATACGGAACGCCGTGCTGGATCCCAACCGCCTCGTATCACTAGCAGTCGAGATGACAGGCATCTTATCCGCATGGCTGTAACGGGTCGTGCAGCTACGTCTCAATGCCTGAGTCAACAGATGGGGACCCCTGTAAGACAACCGCCATCTGCACGAACAGTTCGACGATGTTAGCAGCAGCATGGACTATCAGCTCGGAGACCATGGCTGCGGTTACCCTTGACGCTGCATCACAGGCAGGAGCGGCTGCGATGGTGTACTCACGACGAACCTGCGTGCACGAATGGCAAAACGTCATTTTTTTTCGGATGAATGCCGGTTTACAGCATCACGATGGCTACATTCGTGTTCAGGGACATCACGGTGAACATACATTGGAAGCGTGTATTCGTCATCGCCATACTGGCGAATCACCCGACGTGATGGTATGGGGTGCCATTGATTACACGTCTCGGTCACCTCTTGTTCGCATTGACGGCACTTCTAACAGTGAATTTCAGATGCAATACGACCCGTGGCTCTACCCTTCATTCGATCCCTGCGAAACCCTACATTTCAGCAGGATAATGCCCGACCGCATATTGCAGGTCCTGTACGGACCTTTCTGGATACAGAAAATGTTCGACTGCTGCCTGGGCAGCACATTCTCCAGATCTCTCACCAATTGAAAACGTCTGGTCAATGGTGGCCAAGCAACTGGCTCGTCACGATACGCCAGTCACTACTCTTGATGAACTGTGGTTTCGTGTTGAAGCTGCATGGGCAGCTGTAGCTGTACACGCCATCCAAGCTGTGTTTGACTCAATGCCCAGGCGTATCAAGGCCGTTATTACGGCCGGAAGTGGTTGTTCTGGGTACTGATTTCTCAGGATCTATGCACCCAAAATGCGTGAAAATGTAATCACATGTCAGCCAGTAGTGTAAAACCACCCTTTCTTGCTGCATCTGTAATTTATTCCTCCCAGATGGGTTTCGCCTTTTTTACCCTGTGGCTGTAGTGGTATTTAGAACGATATAATTTTGTTTTGATACGTGTTATTTTTAGATTTCACACACATTTAAACATTTTTTTAAGTTCTGTGAGCTGCTCCCGTGAGCGCAGACTTGTGCGAGGCTTTGCGTTGTCATGGAAAGGGGGACGTTAGTTGGCATTTTTGTGCCGACGAAGCTGGAGTCGTTTCATCAGTTGAACTAGTCACAGCGGGATATTCGACAGGTTTGCGCGAACTGGTTGCCTCGCCCAACGACTCTGCGTTCTATTTGTTAACTGCCAGGTCTCCGTAGACATTCTACAATGGCCGATGAATATCTCAGACGCTCTGTTTTCCCGCCAAAAAAAAAACTCAGGCAGCTCTGCTTGGAACGCACCTCCGTTGCAGGCGCCATTTTGAACGCCACGTAAAGCGCTGCCACCTATCGGAACTTCATGAAAATATAATGGCTGAAGCGGGAATATTGCAGAATGTTCCGCAACAAATTCTGCAACTTTTCAACCGAAATTGACCAAAAAGAAAAATGTGAAGTTGGGGAGGTAGGAGACGAGGTACTGGCAGAATTGAAGCTGTGAAGGCAGGTCGTGCTTGGGTAGCTCAAATGGTAGAGCACTTGCCCGCGAAAGGCGTTCGAGTTCGAGTCTTGGTCCGGCACACAGTTTTAATCTCCCAGGAAATTTAAAACAAAATGCGTCGTATTACATATCTGGTAAAGATCGACACAGATCATGGCACTGTGTCGCAATCTAGTCGACTAAGTCCCCATAAACAATGGTTGGAACGTAATGACCGAAATCCCCTTACTGGTGATGCACCGTTTGACAACCTTCGTAGGACTTCCTCCCCATTGGAAAATCTCTTTCCTCCTCAGATGTTCTTTCATCTTGCCAATAAGACGCAAATCGGATGACGCAAGATCAAATCTGTGCGGCGGATGCTTGTGAAGTATAGAAGACTAGGGCAAGTTGAGAGAGAGAGAGAGAGAGAGAGAGAGATGGTATAGGTATATGTGATAAACCTCTACCTTATACAATTTCTCTCCTTCATACCTCCTCTGTGTTACCACAGATGACGTGTCACTGATCTCAGTTGGACGAAGATTTGCAGTACACGCTAGGTGTTCATTTTTTCCACCGGCGGAATGCGTAAATTCTAATTAATGTTCACCAACCTGCAGTCTCCTACAGTTGTTGTCTCCTGTGTAGGAAACAGCACACAGTTCGTGAATCCGTTATCTGGAGGCTGTTACAAACTCTAAGCGAGGAGTCTACTTTATGTGAATAATTAAATTTCCAGTTAGTTTGTTTATATGGGATGCCACTCGCTTTTTATTTCCAGAACACGAGAAACTACACAATTACATTCCACTTTAAGTCACAACTAATTTCCATTCATCAACGTAATAAAAATAACTGCGTATTCCCGTCATTACTACCACACTGTTCTCAACTACACGTCCAAATAACCATACCCTGCTACTGCAGCCTTAACCGGCCGAGGCAGACAATATGTCTGCCCTCCGGGACTGCCGAAGCAGCTCTGATCTTACAGCCGAACCACTTCGCCCGTGATTCAAGTTATGTGCGATCCGATCACCAAAGTGCTTCGTCTACCTTTTCATTCTACATCTACATCTACATGACTACCCTGCAATTCACATTTTAGTTCTTGGCAGAGGGTTCATCGAATCACAATCATACTATCTGTCTCCCATTCCACTCCCGAACAGCGCGCGGGAAAAACGAACACCTAAACCTGTCTGTTCGAGCTCTGATTTCTCTTACTTTATTTTGATGATCGTTCCTACCTATGTAGGTTGGGAAGAGAAAGTTGGTGGCTGAAATTTCGTAAATAGATCTCGCTGTGACGAAAAAGTCTTCGCTTTAATGACTTCCATCCCAACTCGCGTATCATATCTGTCACACTCTCTCCCCTATTACGTGATAATACAAAACGAGCTGCCCTTTTTTGCACCCTTTCGATGTCCTGCGTCAATCCCACTTGGTAAGGATCCCACACCGCGCAGCAATATTCTAACAGAGGACGAACGAGTGTAGTGTAAGCTGTCTCTTTAGTGGACTTGTTGCATCTTCTAAGTGTCCTGCCAATGAAACGCAACCTTTGGCTCGCCTTCCCCACAATATTATCTATGTGGTCTTCCCAACTGAAGTTGTTCGTAATTTTAACACCCAGGTACTTGGTTGGATTGACAGCCTTGAGAATTGTACTATTTATCGAGTAATCGAATTCCAACGGATGTCTTTTGGAACCCATGTGGGTCACCTCACACTTTTCGTTATTTAGCGTCAACTGCCACCTGCCACACCATAAAGCAAGCTTTTATGAATCGCTTTGCAACTGATAATGGTCTTCGGATGACGTTACTAGACGGTAAATTACAGCATCATCTGCGAACAACCTAAGAGAATTACTCAGATTGTCACCCAGGTCATTTATATAGATCAGGAACAGTAGAGGTCCCAGGACGCTTCCCTGGGGAAGACCTGATATCACTTCAGTTTTACTCGATGATTTGCCGTCTATTACTACGAACTGCGACCTTCCTGACAGGAAATCACGAATCCAGTCGCACAACTGAGACGATACCCCATAGGCCCGCAGCTTGATTAGAAGTCGCTTGTGAGGAACGGTGTCAAAAGCTTTCCTGATATCCAGAAATACGGAATCAACTTGAGATCCCCTGTCGATAGCGGCCATTACTTCGTGCGAATTTAGCAGTTGTTCATTATTCTGCTGGTTGGTAATGCTTCTGAAATAATAGCACGCTATTGATATATTCTTTAATATGAAATGCAAGTAAATATGCTGTTTATTTTTTCTGATGGTCCGACCCCGGTATCTGAGTGGTCAGCGCGACAGAATGTCAGTCCTAAGGGCCCGGATCAGAGATTTTCTCCGCTCAGGGACTGGGTGTTGTGTTGTCCTAATGATCATCCTTTCATCCCGATCGACGCGCAAGTCGCCGAAGTGGCGTCAAAATGAAAGACTTGCACCAGGCGAACGGTCTACCCGATGGGAGGCCCTAGTCGCGGAGAACGCCCAAAATTTTGGCAATGGTTCTCAGGATACCCGTATCGAACAAACCATCTGTCATCAGTACCTCTCACCACATTACGTCATCTTGCCACTTCTGCCTTGTCAACTGCTCCAAGAAGAGCTTCTTTTACATGAATACAGAGGGATCCAAAAAAATGTATCCAATGTTTAAAAGTCCATAATTTGCAAACTAATTGACGGAGATGTCTCACTTTTGGTGAAAATATAGCTTAAAGTCCAATTTAAAGATATCACTGTAGGTGTTCGAAATGGCCACCGTTATCATCCACACAGAAACGATGCCGCCGAACTGCACTACGAACTACTGACTGCAACGTGTTCAGTTAGATATTTGCACATGAATGTACGATGGATTCTCGACGTTCATCCAATGTGCGTGGGTTTTGTCGATAAACGACGTCCTTTAGTGTTCCCCAGAGGTAAAAGTCCAGAGGAGTTAGGTCTGGGGACGTGGTGGATACTCCACAGCACCTCTACGGCCCATCCATCTTCCTGGTAGATTTTCGTGCAACTAAGAACAAAACACTGACTATCTGGTGACTGTCATCTGACAAAACAAAACAACGCAATACAATCCTTGTGTGGCGACTGCCGGAACTACGAACTATTACACTACCCAAGATGAGACTACTCCGGCAATTACTTTGCCAGTTATGAAGTTTTAAACAGTGGATAAATATTTTTGAACCCCTTTGTATGATCGCTGCAAAGCCAGAAATATTACAAGACGTGGAAGCAAACCTTGTGTTGGGCGCAACGTGTGGGGTGTTGCATTCGCGAGCAGAGTAGCTGTGCCTTTGCGTAATTTTCCACGCCTCTCGTTCCTTGTGGCGCTGCACAGCGATGTCATTGTTCTACACAGAGAGTTTACATCAGTGGCTGTGCCACTGGTCCTGACCTCCGTGTACACAACTCCTTCGCAGCGGAAGATACACAACTGTGGCAGAGAATGGTGGTCGTGACTTTACCTGTTGATGGCTCAACTTCGCATTTCTTTCACGGAGGCGAGCAGCTGTGTCTCCATAGCACAGATGGTCTCTACGCTGCAGGCGTCAAATGTCCGACCCGAGCCTCGTGATCGCCTTCCACGAAGTAACGATCAGACAAGTTCAGCGACGCCCTTTACACTGAAGCGCCAAAGAAACTAGTATAGGCATACGTATTCAAATACAGAGATATGTAAACAGGCAGAATACGGCACTGCAGTCGGCAAAGTCTATATAAGGCAAGTGTCTGGCGCAGTTGTTAGATCGGTTACTGCTGCTACAACGGCACATTATCAAGATTGAAATGAGTTCGAACACGGTGTTACAGTCGGTACACGACCAATGGGACACAGCATCTCCGGGGTAGCGAAGAAGTGGGGATTTTCAAGTACGACCATTTCATCAGTCTACCGTGAATATCAGGAATCCGGTAAAACATCAAACGTCCTACATTGCTGCGGCCGGAAAAGGATCCAGCAAGAACGGGACCAACGACGACTGAAGAGAATCGCCCAACGTGAGAGAATTGGAACCTTTCAGAAAATTGCTGCAGATTATAACGCTGGGCCATCAACAACTCAGCGTGCAAACCATTAAACGAAACATCGTGGATATGGGCTTTCGGAGCTGAAGGCCCACTCGTGTACCATGGATGACGATGATTGCAGGACACAAAGCTTTACGCCTCCTCTGGGCGTGCCAACACCGACATTGGACTGTTGATGACTGGGCACATGACATGAATACATGGACCCTGTTATATGCATGTCAGTGTGCAGTTGGAGTGATAGGGGAGCTCTGATATGTCTAGATACAAAAAATGGTTCAAATGGCTCTCAGCACTATGGGACTTAACTTCTGAGGTCATCTGTCCCCTAGAACTTAAAACTACTTAAACCTAACTAACCTCAGGACATCACACATATTTATACCCGAGGCAGGATTCGAACCTGCGACCGTAGCGGTCTCTAGATACGACTCTGACAGGTGACACGTACGTAAGCATTTTGTCTGATCACCTGCATCCATTCATGTCCATTGTGGATTCCGACGGGCTTAGGCAATTCCGGCAGGACAGTGCGACACCCCACATGTCCAGAATTGCTACCAAGAGGCTCCAGAAACACTGTTGTGAGTTAAAAACTTCGGCTGGCCACCAAACTCCCCAGACATGAACAACATAGATCATATTGCGACGTGATGTTCAGAAGAGATCTCCACCCCCTCGTAATCTTACAGATTTGTAGCTAGCCCTGCAGAATTCATGGTGTCCGTTGCCTCCAGCACTACATCAGACATTAGTCCATGCCACATCGTGTTGCGGCACTTCTGCGTGCTCGCGGGGACACTGCGCGGTGTTAGGCAGATGTACCAGTTTCTTTGGCTCTCCAGTGTATTGCAAGACGTCGATGAAGAGCTTGTGTGTGCCGTGTGGGATGTTGCTTATGCGAGCAGGATAGCAGTGCCTCTGCATAATGTTCCGCACCTGTCGTTCTTTGTAGCGTTGCACTACGATGTGACCGTCAAATGTTCAAATGTGTGTGAAATCTTATGGGACTTAACTGTTAAGGTCATTAATCCCTAAGCTTACGCACTATTTAACATAAATTATCCTAGGAACAAACACACACACCCATGCCCGAGGGAGGACTCGAACCTCCGCCGGGACCAGCCGGATGTCACAGTCCCACGTCGACGTTAGTGGCTACGCCGCTGGGCCTGAACTCTGTGTATACAACTCTTTGACAGTGGAAGATACACAACTGTGCAAGAGAACGGTCGTGGTGCCTTTTCGCTGCTGATAGCTCAACTTCGCGGAGCTGCCTCTCCATTGCACAGACGCTCTCTTTGCTGCAGGTATTGAATGAGTGACCCGTGCCTCGTCGCCTGCAATGATACGGTTTGGGAAGTCATGGCTTTGCACGAAGCAACGCCTAATGAAGTCCGGCGACGCCATAGACCTCGCACCCTTGTGTGCACGTGACAGCGATCGCGGTGTCTGCCTGCTGAGATAAGCGTCCGATGAGCAGTGCCCTCGATACTCAATCTGCCAGCGGTGCGCATCACCTCCTCTACTGCCTAGACGCTATGGTCTGTGGTCCACGTCTATAACCTTATCTTCCCGGTCAGCATCAGGCGCTTCTGTGCGGCCTCGGTAAAATTGTTGGCACCGTTTCGCTACGCTTTAACGCGGCATTACATTGAGTCGATACACAGCCAGGATTTAACGGTGAACCTTCGTACAATTTAGACGTTTTTTCCAGAATAATCCCGCACACTTCCGCTGTGCCGTACGTTTCGAGTTGCCGCGCCATTTCACTCTCACGCTGTGATCCACCAGTTACGCGTACCGCGGCAGAACAGTGCCTGCAGGAAAACCGCAGAACCCGCGCTCTCTCCTGACTATGCGACACTCTTGTTCCACGATGTTCTTAGCGTGGGACGATGTGTCTGACGTATTTCCTGAAGTCACTACGTAGTTCTGAGCCCTCGCAGTTGGCCGTGAGGTCTAACGCACGACTTTACGGCCGGGAAGGAGCGCCTGGTCCCCGGCACGAATCCGCCCGGCGGATTTGTGTCGAGGTCCGGTGAACCGGCCAGTCTGTGGATAGTTTTTAGGCGGTTTTCCATCTGCCTCGACGAATGCGGGCCGGTTCCCCTTATTCCGCTTCAGGTACACTATGTCGGCGATTGCTGCGCAAAATAGTTCCCCACGTACGCGTACACCACCATTACTCCATCACGCAAACATTGGGGTTACACTTGTCTGGTGTGAGACGTTCCCGGGAGGGTCCACCGGGAGCCGAACCGTACAATAACCCTGGGTTCGGTGTGGGGCGGCGGAGTGGTGAAGTGGACTGCGGTAGTCGTCGTGGGGTTGTGGACCACTGCGGCTGCGGCGGGGACGGAGCCACTCCGTCGTTTCTAGGTCCCCGGTTAACATACAATACAGTACAATACCTATTTGGGACGCATCTGCTCCCAAAGAAAACAGTGGACAGACAGAAGGTGGCGCTGCTTTTTACGGTCAACTCAGACGTGGCTTTTCCAGCAGTTCTGGAAGGACCGTTCTGGGACGTTAACTTGCCAAACGGCGAACTTCAATTTGCATTTATCTCCCTAAACTTGGAAACGTTTAAGTTCCTATAAAGACTTGATTTTTGATGGGCTTGCAAAAATATATCAGTCGTTATTTATAGTCATTATGTACTTATCCCCTCTCGGCCGGCCCCATATCCTCACTTACTGACTTTCTCAATTAATTTTTAGTCTCAGGTGCATCATTTTCTGTTCTTGTTGTGGCCTTCAGTCCAGAGCCTGGTTTGATGCAGCTCTCCATGCTACTCCATCCTGTGCAAGGTTCTCCATCTCCCAGTACCTACTGCAACCCACGTCCTTTTGAATCTGCTTAGTGTATTCATCTCTTCGTCTCACTCTACGATTTTTACCCACCACGCTGCCCTCCAGCACAAAATTGGTGATCCTTTGATGCCCCAGAACATGTCCTACCAACCGGTCCCTTCTTCTTGTCAAGTTCTGCCACAAGCTTCTCTTCTCCCCAATCCTATTCAATACCTCCTCATTAGTTATGTGATCTACCCATCTAACCTTCAGCATTCTTCTGTAGCACCACATTTAGAAAGCTTCTATTCTATTCTTGTCCAAACTATTTATCGTCCATGTTTCACTTCCATACATGGCTACACTCAATACAAATACTTCCAGAAACAACTTCCTGACACTTAAAGGTATGCTCGATGTTAACAAATTTATCTTCTTCAGAAACGCTTTCCTTGCCATTGCCAGTCTACATTTTATATCCTCTCTACTTTGACCATCATCAGTTATGTTGCTCCCAAAATAGCAAAATTCCTTTACTACTTTAAGTGTCTCATTTCCTAATCTAATTCCCTCAGCATCACCCGACATTATTCAACTACATTTCATTATCCTCGTTTTGCTTTTGTTGATGTTCATCTTATACCCTCCTTTCAAGACACTGTCCATTCCGTTCAACTGCTCTTCCAGGTCTCTTGCTGTCTCTGACAGAATTACAATGTCATCGACGAACCTCAAAGTCTACGTATAGCTATTTGGTTTACAGTGTTTCCTATTCCTTATGGCTAGTGGTGAAGCAAAATTGTAACAGTAATATCAGAAACTGAGTCCGCCTTAATGCAAAACACCTTGTTATTCGTTTATTTCTTTATTATCTCAAACTAGTTTCGGCGCCAAATGTCACCATCATCAGTGGGTTTTTTTAAATCTAAAACATCCAGAAAAATGGCATGGTTGTACAAACACAGTAAAACATTATTACACTTTTAGAAATCGGCTTTGAAATATAGTTAATATTGATACTTTCATAGTACCTTAATTATTGTATGTTACAGAACGTTTTAAGCAATTATTGGCGCTGTTTGTGACATATTTTCTGAGCACTTTTT
This sequence comes from Schistocerca gregaria, assembly GCF_023897955.1. NCBI lineage: Eukaryota > Metazoa > Arthropoda > Insecta > Orthoptera > Acrididae > Schistocerca > Schistocerca gregaria. The sequence continues at coordinate 194,136,597 of NC_064929.1, read as the reverse complement.
TCTGTTGCCGTCTTTTTACTTAGCGAACAGCATGTCGTCTGCAATCACTTGAGCTGCTGTTAGTAAACAAATAGTAAAAGGTGAACTTGGTATGTCAGCAGTATATACTTGGGGTTATGGTAGTGTTGTGGAAGCCAGTTATTTGGTGTGTATCGAGCTGTTGCTTAGCTATTCGTGTACCCACGTTCGTTGGATGGTATGTGCTTGCTTTTACACACAGAAAAACAAAAACTTCTGCACTTTGGCCGCCCGGAATTAGCCGAGCGGTCAAAGGCGCTTCAGTCATGGACTATGCGGCTGGTCCCGGCGGAGGTTCAAGTCCTCCCTCGGGCGTGTGTGTGTGTGTGTGTGTGTGTGTGTGTGTGTGTGTGTGTGTGTGTGTGTTTTTTTTTTTTGTCCTTAGGATAATTTAGGTTAAGTAGTGTGTAAGCTTAGGGACTGATGACCTTAGCAGGTAAGTCCCATAAGATTTTACATACTTTTGAACTTTTTTTTCACTTGGTTTCTGATCCAGAATATAACGCCATCTTGCTGTTCGCGTCTGTCGCGAGAGGCGTATCGCATGTGGCGAGAAAGGTTATGAAAACCTGTAGCGCGAATTACGACGACTTCTGTTTATTATTTATGCCTCTGTGTGTGGTGCGGAAGTGGTTCTTTTGCGTGTCTGTGCTTTCTGTTCTGTGTCCTTGGTCAGTTCTCTCAGAGCGGTAAAGAATGTGTTGTTGCAGAGTGTTGTGTTTTCATTTATTTCATTTTTCCCTTCGACTACAGCCTTCTGTATGTAGTAATGTTCTTCTATTGTTAGTTGTCGTTAGTAGATCGTTTTCGATGTTAGTGGGGTTATGGTTTTTGTTCATTAGATGTTCTGCAAAAGTTGAATGTAACTTGATTTAACATGCTGGTGATTTACACTGCCGGTATTGTTTACTTACTAATTCCGTTTCTTTTGTTTCAGGTATGTGCTCATCTCCAGTCAGCTGATCACTGATCATTCTAGTAAGATGGTGTAACGGTAAGGGAATAGTTACCATAGAGAATAATATTAGGGGGCCATCAAAAAGTTTCTTTTCGGAGGACGTACAGTCCATTTTCGGCATGCCAATCAGGAAAAATCGCCGTGAGCATAGAGGCGGTCGTCCCACCGACACAGCAGGCTGAAGATACGCGTTGATGAAACGCCGTGTCCTGCTGTGTAAAAAAGTCCGTAAGTGCCCGCTGCACATTCTCATCCGACAGGAATCTTCGTCCCTTCGAGTTATTTTTCAAGGGACCTATGTGTGTGAATCGCATGGGGAGAGATCGGGACTATACGGCGGTTACTCCAGTATTTCCCATTTGAATTGGCATAACTTCTGCGTTACGCCATTTGCGATATGGGGACGTGGGTCATAATGAAGCAGTAGCACGGAGCTTGGTGCACCATTCCACAACTTTGCTTTTCCACAGGCATGCTGCTTCATACACCACTTTCGATCTCCATTCGATGTATACAGATGTTAGCCCGTCGGGAGCCAAGAAATGACTGTGAGCACGTTGTTCCTGTTTGGACGCATTTGGTAATAATATCGCCATAGTTCACGTTTCCGCATTTGCCGCAAGCATGTCGGAGAGACACGAATATCATACTAATCCCTTGCCTATACGTCGGTGCTTATATACTCGCAACTAAGTCGTGCTGCGTCGCATACACACAGAAGCAAAATCCGCAAACGGAAACTTTTTGATAGCCCCTTGGACGGTGGTCATCAGAATCATCTAGCTCTTTGCATTCATACAGTGTAGGCTTCAGCTGAAACTTCTGGGCTCAGAGGCCGTGGTCGATGTATAAAATTTCCACCTCATTCTGTGTTCATAGATAGATAGATAGAGAGAGAGAGAGAGAGAGAGGGTGGGGGGGGAGGATCAATTAAGCGTTGCAGGGTCCAAATAAATTTCATCGCCGAAATGTGGTCAGCGAGAGGCGAAAAGTTGCAGTTGTTCTATGCCTGATCGTCAAACTGCGTTTCAATAGAGCAACGTACATCTTTCGACGATCTTCATAGATGTCCAACAAAACATCAAAGTTACAGTTTCATTAATACAATGGCTCGTTTGATAAGTAATGCTTCAGTTTTTTTCTCAGAACATATTTATTCTTAAGAGTTCGAATTTTTTGACTATCGATCATGATTTCCTTTTACATGTACACTACTGACCATTAAAATTTCTACACCAAGAAGTAATGCATATGATAAACTGGTATTCATTGGAAAAAACACTAGAACTGACATGTGATTACATTTACACGCAATCTGGGTGCATAGATCCTGAGAAATCAGTACCCAGAACAACGGCCTCGATACGCCTGGGCATTGAGTCAAAGAGAGCTTGGATTGCGTGTACGGGTACAGCTGCCCATGCAGCTTCAACACGATACCACAGTTCATCAAGAGTAGTGACTGGCGTATTGTCATGATCCAGTTGCTCGGCCACTATTGGCCAGATGTTTTCAGTTGGTGAGAGATCTGGAGAATGTTCTGGCCAGGGTAGCAGTCGAACATATTCTGTATCCAGAAAGTCCCGTTCAGGACCTACAACATGCGGTAATGCATTATCCTGCTGAAATGGAGGGTTTTGCAGGGCTCGAAAGAAGGATAGAGACACGGGGTCGTAACAAATCTGAATTGTATCGTCCACTGTTCAAAGTGCCGTCAATGCGGACATGAGGTGACCGACACGTGTAACCAATGGCACCCTATACCATCACGCCAAGTAATAAGCCAGTATGGCGATAACGAATACACGCTTCCAATGTGCGTTCACCGCGATGTCGCCAAACATGGAGCCGACCATCATGATCTTGTAAAGAGAACCTGGATTCATCCGAAAAATGACGTTTTGCCACGGAGGTTCGTCGTTGAATACACCGTCGCAGGCGCTCCTGCCTGTGATCCAGCGTCAAGGGTAACCGCAACCGTGGTCTCCAAGCTGATAGTCCGTGCTGCTGCAAACGTCGTCGAACTGTTCGTGCAGATGGTTGTTGTCTTGCAAACGTCCCCATCTGTTGACTCAGGCATTGAGACGTAGCTGCACGACCCGTTACAGCCAAGCGGATAATATGCCTGTCATCTCGGTTGCTAGTGATACGAGGCCATTGGGATCCAGCACAGCGTTCCGTATTACCCTCCTGAACCCACCGATTCCATATTCTGCTAACAGTCATTGGATCCCGACCAACGCGAGCAGCAACGTCGCGATACGATAAACCGCAATCGCGATAGGCTACAATCCGACCTTTATCAGAGTCGGAAACGTGATGGTACGCATTTCTCCTTCTTACACGAGGCATTACAACTACTTTTCACCAGGCAACGTCGGTCAACTGCTGTTTGTGTATGAGAAATCGGTTGGAAACTCTCCTCATGTCAGCACGTTGTAGGTGTCGCCACCGACGCTAACCTTGTGTGAATGCTCTGAAAAGCTAATCATTTTCATATCACAGCATCTTCTTCGTGTCTGTTAGATTTCGCTTCTGTAGCTCGTCATCTTCCTGGTGTAGCAATTTTAATGGCCAGTAGTGTAATAAAACTTATCGCAATTTAAAAACACACACACACACACACACACACACACACACACACACACACACACACACACACACACATTACGAGCGTGTACATTCAACCGAGTAGCCACAGAGAGCCGAAAAAAGGTTACAATCGTCGAAGGCAATTCTTAAAAGTAAAAAAAAAAACTGTTGGTAAACGTCAAGAGCAAAGAGTTGACCTGCGCAATGTGCTGATGCTAGTGTTTCCTGCGCTGCCGCGATTGTGTAACGGGAAAACCTGTTAGCGGCGCTGCGTGCATAGCTCGCTCCGTCAGCCATTGTGAAAGCGGCCATCGTGCACGGCACGGCACGCTACGAACAGCTTGCCTTTATGAGCTGGATGCCGCATTTTGACGAGATGCAAAGCGCCGCGCGGCGCTATTCTGGACCGAGGCGACTCGCAAAGCGACAGCAGGGGCGTTTAGCCTTCGCCCTGGTCCTTTAAGTTTAGCGGTAGCGCTTACTAAGTGGCGTGCCAGCAGTGCGAAGTGGGGACGTGTGATGCTGATATCGATTTCATCGTCGACTAAACATCGATGGCAGGTGATAATCGACGCAAACCCGGATATTCGGTATATCACGACCGGTTGTCTTACTACTAGGCTATTTCTCAACAGGACTCATCGGTAGAATCAAACCTTCAATGTCGTCAACAATATGTTTATAACCTGCACTCGTGCATTCACATGTACATTCACGAGCCACAGAAACTGGTTGTTGTGGTCTTCAGTCCTGAGACTGGTTTCATGCAGCTCTCCATCCTACCCTATCCTGTGGAAGTTTCTTCATCTCCGAGTACTTTTTGCAACCTACATCATTCTGAATCTACTTAGTGCATTCATCTCTTGGTCTCCCTCTACGATTTTTACCCTCAACGCTGTCCTCCAATGCTAAATTTGTGATCCCTTGATGCCTCGGAACATGTCCTACCAACGGGTCAAGTTGTGCCACAAATTCTTCTCCCCAATTCTATTCAATGCCTCCTCATTAGTTATGTGATCTACCCATCTAATCTTCAGCATTCTTCTGTAGCACCACATTTGGAAAACTTCTATTCTCTTCTTGTCCAAACTATTTATCGTCCATGTTTCACTTCCATACATGGCTACCCTCCATACAAATAATTTCAGAAACGACTTCCTGACACTTAAATCTATACTCGATGTTAACAAATTTCTCTTCTTCAGAAACGCTTTCCTTGCCATTGCCAGTCTACATTTTATATCTGCTCTACTTCGACCATCATTTATTTTGCTCCCCAAATATCAAAACTCCTTTACTACTTTAAGTGTCTCATTTCATAACCTAGTTCCCTCAGCATCACCCGACTTGATTAGACTACATTCCACTATCCACGTTATGCTTTTGTTGATGTTCATCTTATATCCTCCTTTCAAGACACTGTCCATTCCGTTCAACTGCTCTTCGAAGTCCTTTGCTGTCTCTGACAGAATTACAATGTCATCGGCGAACCTCAAGGTTTTTATTTCTTCTCCATGGATTTTAATACCTACTCCAAATTTTTCTTTTGTTTCCTGTACTGCTTGCTCAATATACAGATTGAATAACATCGGGGACGGGCTACAACCCTGTCTCACTCCCTTCCCAACCGCTGCTTTCCTTTCATGCCCCTAAAGAATTCGTGTTAGTATTTTTGCAGTTGTGATTTATTAAACTGATGGAAACTGGTGCACCTGCCTAATATCGTGCAGGGCCCCCGCGAGCACGCAGAAGTGCCGCAACACGACGTGGGGTGGACGCGACTAATGTCTCAAGTAGTGCTGGAGGGAATTGTCACCATGAATCCTGCTGGGCTGTCCGTAAATCCGTAAGACTGGAGATCTCTTCTCAACAGCACGTTCCAAGGCATCCCGGTTATGCTCAATAATGTTCGTGTCTGGGGTGTTTGATGGCCAGTGGAAGTGTTTAAAATCAAAGATTGTTTCTGGAGCCACACCGTAGTGATTGTGGACGTGTAGGGTGCCGCATTGTCCTGCTGGAAATGCCGATGTGCGTCTTAATGGACAGTAGACATGGATGGATGCAGGTGACTAGACAAAATGTTTACGTACGTGTAACCGATCAGACTCGTATCTAGACATCCCTGTATCACTTCAACTGCACCCGCTCCACACCAATTACAGAGTCTCCACCAGCTTGAATAGTCCCCTGCTGACATGCAGGGTCCACGAATTCATTAAGTTGTCTCCATACCCGTACGCGTCCATCCGCTCGATACAATTTGAAACGAGACTCGTCCCATCAGGAAACATGTCTCCAGCAGTCATCAGCAGCCCAATGTCGACGTCGACTGGCCCAGGCGAGGCGTAAAGCTTTTTGTGGTGCAGTCATCCGAGGGTAACGAGTGAGCCTTCAGCTCCGAAAGCCCATATCCATGATTCGTGGAACAGTTCGCCCGCTGACTCTTGTCGATAACCCAGCATTGAAATTTGCAGCAATTTGCGGAAGGGTTGCACTTCTGTTACGTTGAACGATTCTCGCCATCGGTGTCGTTCTTGCAGGATCTTTTTCCGGCCGCATCGATGTCGGAGATGTTTTACCGGATTCCTGATATTCACGGCACACTCTTCGATTGATCGTACCGGAAAATCACCACTTCATCCCTACCTCGGAGATGCTGTTTCCAATTGCTCGTGCGCCGACCCGACTATAACACGACGTTCAAACTCACTTAAATTTTGATGGCCTGGCACTGTAGCAGCGGTAACCGGTCTAACAACTCCGCCAGACGCCTGTTGTCTTATACACGCAATGGCGACGGAAGCGCCGAACTCTGCTTGTTTACACATCTCTGCATTTGAATATGCATGCCTACACCAGTTTCTTTGGCGTTTCAGTGTAGTAGGAAAAGCGGATGCAAGACTGAGATTTAGAGGAAGAGTCTTAAGGAAATGTATCTCATTCACGAAACAAGTGGCTTACAACGTGCTTGTCGGATCTATTCTTGAGTATTGTTCGTCAATCTGGGTTACTTAGAAGGTAGGAGTGATAGAAGAGAGGAAAAAGATCCAAAGAAGAGCAGCGCCTTTTGTCACGGGATCGTTTATTCGGTGCGAGAGCGCCACAGAAGGTGCTCGACAAACACGTGTGGCAGACGTTACAGGAGAGGCGTTTTGCATCACGGAGAGGTTTACGGTCGAAATTTCCAGCGAACACTTTGCGGGAAGAATCGAACAACATGTTATTTCCTCTCACATTCATCGCGTGAAATGATCGTAGCCAGAGAAGTCGAGAAATGAGTTCCGATACAGAGGCTCTCTGACAATCACAGTTCCCTCGCGGCATCGCGAGTAGAACAGGGCTTTTAATGCTGCCATAAGTACGTTACGCCACAATCGTTTGGTGGTTTGCGAAGCAGATGTGGTTGTAGATGAAAGCTATTCACTCCTTGGGAAACTACTTGGACACACATCATTGCATGTATTATGACAGCGCACACGCTCAACATTTTCAATTGTGCGAATTTTAGAGGCGAATTTTTTGAGAAATATTAAAATGATTTGTGCTCAGAAGACCTCTCTTTCTGTTTTTCTTCTGAAAATTTAAGTGACGCCCGCCTCCTTCGCAGCAAAGTACGTCGCAGCAAACTGAGCCTACTTCCCGGTGCCAGGTTGGCGCCCGGCCGTAGCGTTTCCGACCAACTGTGTGGTTTCATCGCGCCTCGTTAGTGGGCTCCGAGATTAGCGCGTGGCAAGCTAAAACACTGCTCTGCTTATCACAGCCGGCGTTCGTTAGCCGTATGATTAGAGTGTACTCCAGTTTCAGGGGATGCCTTGTAAACATTCTACAAAAAATACTTATTACGAAAAATAGAAAATTTTGTATTTCGAAGGATTTTTCAAAATCTGGAATTACAGTAGAAAATGCTACTCTTCTTAGATCCTCCACGTTGTTACGTGAGTAATTCTTTGCCATCCTGCATCGCTGCATTATCGATGGATAAATTTTGCGTGAAGTAACAAAAAAAAGGTTCAAATGGCTCTGAGCACTATGGGACTTAACTGCGGCGGTCATCAGTCCCCTAGAACTTAGAACTACTCAAACCAAACTAACCTAAGGACATGACACACATCCATGCCCGAGGCAGGATTCGAACCTGCGGTCGCGCGGTTCCAGACTGTAGCGCCTAGAACCGCTCGGCCATCCCGGCCGGCGTGAAGTAACAGAATTGTAGCACTCTAATTAATGAAGTGAAGTACACGTGATTCCGGTTTCATCTTCACTGTACTAACAAGTCTCATTAACTAAATCGATCCTGACAGATAAGTTTTAAAGCACACACAACTAGTCACAGAAAAAACTAACTGCTCCTCAACAACAATTAAACTGAACTGCAGCGCTGCCGCTGGCAGCCACGGTCGTACATACTACTGTTACACTAAGTGTTTAATCAAACATGTAACAAAAAATTATACGTTTGCAAAATCCAGGTTCAGAAATATGCTCTGCCAAAAGTTAAAATTAATTTTATTAAACTAAATCGTTGCTGCATAAGTTTTATCGTATAAGAGCTAGCTAAATGCTTTTCATTAACTCACTTTCAGAAAACATTAATTTACTTGTTGATTTCCAAGTAACAGTTACTAACAGTTACTCTGAATCTTGCGTCAGTGACGAACTTGGTACAGCTAACGTTTTCGAAAGAACCATTTTGGAGACGCGACTTCAGTATCTGATGTCAATCCGATTTTCTGGAAATTTCTGTTGAAGTAGATTTACGTTAAATAACGCTAGTTTAAAACCTGGAAACAAGCCTGTCTGAACGGGAAGATGGTTGTGAACTTACACGCGACTGATATGAAGAATGCTCGTATTAACAATTTCCGAAAAGTGTTCTATACGCGACCTGTGTACATGAATTCTGGTGTCAAACATTACTGCCTCCACTTGACAAGGTGTCAACATTCCAGTCTGGTTGAAATGTAATGCTTGTCATGGAAGGCGCTCTGGTGTCAGCCTTTTGGAGTGGTTGTGCCATTACAGGGTTATTCTAAATCACGGACCCATTTTCAAAAATTAGTATGTATTAAAGTACAAAAATGAACGAGAGTTATACCAAGCAAAAGAAGAAGTTTCAAAGTTGTTGGCGGGCGGTGATGGTTTCAGAAGCGGACGGGAGCGTTCGCGTGGAAATAGGGCCATCATTCCATTTCACTGTCAGTTGTGAGTGAGTTGGAGGTTTTCTGCGTTCTTGAGTTTGCGAAAAGTCAGTCGCAAATTGCAGTGCACCGGGCGTTTCGTACAAATTTCCGTATTCAACCACCAACTCGCAAAAGCATCAGCCGTTAGTTTAAGCAATTTAAACAGACTGGGAGTGTGTGCAAGGGAAAAAGCACAGGCCGACCGCGTACAACACTAGATGATATCCGACGGATTCGAGAAATTTTTGTGTGCAGTCCCAGTAAGTCAACCAATACAGCCTATCGAGAATTTCGAATACCCCAGCCGACTGTATGGTAAATTCTGAGACGGCGTTTGCTGTGCAAGCCCTAACGATTATAACTTGTGCAGGCCCTCAAACCCAATGACAAAGAGAATCGTCTAGCAGTATCAAGCATTTCTACAACGTGTAATTTTTAGCGATGAAGTCGAAAAGTGAACAGACGCAATGTTGACCTATGCGGTTTGGAAAATCCACATTCACAATTGCAACACGGGAGAAAATCGCCGGAGATCAAGGTGTTCTGTGCTGTATCTCGTAAAAATGTTTAGGAACCTTTTTTCTTTGCGGAAATAACAAACGAGAATCACGTACCTGGACGTGTTCGAACAATGGCTGTTCCCTCAAGTCATGAAAGATTCCCAGAACCTCATTTTCCAACACGATGGAACTCCGCCGCATTGGCTCCATGACGTACGGGGCTTTTTGAATGACTCCCACCCTCAGCGCTGGACCGCTCGCAGGGGACTTGATGACTTGACACCGCACTCCTGGCCACCAGGATTTCCTGATCGCACATCCAGCGACTATTTCTTATGGCTTTCTTGATTCAGAAAACTTGACAAAGAGCCGTACATTTTGGTTTCTTTTATTTTACATCTCAGGGCAAGGGCATTGCCACAGTGGATACACCGGTTCCCGTGAGATCGCTGAAGTTAAGCGCTGTCGGGCGTGGCCGGCATTGGGATGGGTGACCGTCCGGTCCGCCATGCGCTGTTGCCATTTTTCGGGGTGAACTCAGCCTCGTGATGCCAATTGAGGAGCTACTTGACCTAATAGTAGCGTCTTCGCTCAAGAATACCATCATAACGACCGGGAGAGCGGTGTGCTGACTCCACGCACCTCCTATCCGCATTCTCCACTGAGGATAACACGGCAGTCGGATGGTACCGGTAGGCCACGTGTGGCCTGAAGACTGAGTGCTTTTATTTTATATCTCAAATTCTACCATTTTCGACAACTCAATATTGCTATCTGCAGGCCCCATACGCTATTACCGCATTAACAATCTTATCGAGTGGTGCCATAAAACTGGAATCATAAATTGTTAATGGCAATATTGAGTTGTCGAAACTGGTACCATTTGAGATATAAAATAAACTAAGAAACCAAAACATACGGCTGTTGGTAAAGTTTTCTGAATCAAGAAATACTTACCAGCCTATGTCCCCCAGGCCATAATGGACTGACAGACTATTTCTTATGGGGCTATGTAAAGAGCTGTTTACGTCCCACCTCGATCAACAACTCTGGACGATCTGCGGAATCAGATCACTGCTGCCGTGCGCTAAGTAACAGCAGATACGCTTTCGCGCTTGTGGGACAACTTTTGCTACCGCGTCAGTGATTGCGGTGCACCGAACGGTCGCCATGTTGAACATTTATAACAATTATCGCATTTCCAATTTTTAAATCATTATTAAAACTACTTAATTACAAATTATTAAGTTTATTAAATTGATATCAAGCATTACGAGAACAAACTTTGAAACTTCCTCTTTTCCTTAGTATAAAGCTTGTTCATTTTGTATTTGTACTAGAATAAATACGGAGTTTTGAAAATAGGTCCAGCATTTACAATAACCCTGTATTTTGTAGCGCCTATTCTTGTCCGTCAGTGTTGTCTCCAGGTCTACATGCTGTCTTACATCTTCACACCGCATTTTCTCTCTCTCTCTCTCTCTCTCTCTCTCTCTCTCTCTCTCTCTCAATGATAGACCGAGCGAGGTGGTGCAGTGGTTAGCATGCTGGACTCGCATTCGGGAGGCTGACGGTTCAAACCCGCGTCCGGCCATGCACATTCAGGTTTTCTGTGATTCCCCTAAATAGCTCCCGACAAATGCCGGAACGGTTCCTTTGAAACAGCACGCCCGATTTCCTTCCCTAATTCGAGCTTCTGCTCCATCACTAAAGACCTCTTAGTCGATCGGATCTTAAACTCTAACCTTAATAATATCAGTCCGAGAAGTGACCTGAGACAATTTATATCAACTGCTTCAATGCCTTGTTTGCTGCTTCCCTTAGAGTCCAGTTTCCACTGTCATACATAAGAGCAGGTTTAGCCGCTACGGTGTTTAGTTTTGTGTGTGTGTGTGTGTGTGTGTGTTTGAGGTTTACGGGCGCTAAATAGCGTGGTCATCAGCGCCCAAACGCATAGAAACAGGAACACAAGCGGTGAAGGGACGAAGACGGACGCCGAACAAGGAGAACGGCTAAAAGACACAGGCCTAACGCAGTTCCAAATGCGCACATACAGAGGCAAAACAAGAGGAGAAGAAACACACTAAAAAAGGAAAGGAAACACAAGGAAAAGAGAACAGATACCGAAGGAAAACAAGGAGGTAATCGTGACTGGCGGACCTCTTACCTAAAACCTGGGTGAGCCAGTCACCCAGCAGCACATTAAAACCTTCTCCCTAAAATCCGAGGCAACAGATTGGACAGGACACAGTGGTCTCGCGGTTCTAGGCGCGCAGTCCGGAACCGTGCGACTGCTACGGTCGCAGGTTCGAATCCTGCCTCGGGCATGGATGTGTGTGATGTCCTTAGGTTAGTTAGGTTTAAGTAGTTCTAAGTTCTAGGGGACTGATGGCCACAGCAGGTGAGTCCCATAGTGCTCAGAGCCATTTGAACCATTTTTTTTTTGTTAGCTCTTTCCTCGTACTTCCGTCAACATATCTCCTAATAAAGCTATCCATAACGTTTCATTTCTGTATATTTTGAGCCACATCTGAACTACCTTTGTATACTGTTGTTTCAGTTCCGAGATATTTAAATGAATCTACCTCTTCTATTATATAATTGATATTTTGCCCTTACGTATGTTTCCCTTTCCATTTAATTACTTTTTTTTTTGTTTACAGACGTAACCCTTCGATACGCTTGTAAAATATTATCTTCTTGTAAAGCGTTTCACTTCGTAGAACTTCGTCGTTTTCAGATAAAACTGTTAATAAATTAGTTTCGAGGTCCAGTTTCTTGAGGCTCTTCGAGTTCCATTTTTAATACTTTCTATATATAGTCCCTAGTTTACAGTCAATAAGTCTTCGTTTATACTAATTTTAGCTTTATTCTATAGTGATTCATTGGCAGTCAACAAATTTAGAGGTGAACTTTAGTCGGTGAGTATTTCCCTTAATCTCATTCTTCCCAACTTATCAAAGGCCTTCACATAGTCAATGAAGAGCAGAAGCAGTGGCTTTTCCAACTCTTTTTCAGTCAGCTGTTTTAAAGCAAATGTTGCCGTCTGCACACGACCTGCTTCTACCAAAGCCGCATAGCTCTTCGCGACAATTGAAGGCATATACCTGAAACCAGGGACTGGTAATAGGAATATAATACATACATGATGCCTCAACTACACTGAAGCGCCAAAGAAACTGGTATAGGCAGGCGCATTCAAATACAGAGATATACAAATAGGCAGAATATGACGCTGCGGTCAGCATCGCCTGTATAAGACAACAAGTGTCTGGGACAGTTGTTTCATCGATTACTGCTGCTACAATCGCAAGTTATCAAGATTTAACTGAGTTTGGACATCGGCGCACGAGCGACGGGACACAGCATCTCCGTGGTCGCGACGAAGTGGGGATTTTTCCCGTACGACCGTTTCGCGAGTGTACCATGAATATCAGGAATCGGGTAAAGCATCAAATCTCCGACATCGCTGCGGCCGGAAAAAGAACCTGTAAGAGCGGGACCAACGACAACTGAAGATAATAGTTCAGCGTGACAGAGGTGCAACCCTTCCGCAAATTGCTGCAGATTTTAATGCTGGGCGATCAACAAGTGTCAGCTTGCGAACTGTACAACGAAACATCATCGATATGGGTTTTCGTAGCCGAAGGCCCACTCGTGTACCCTTGATGATTGCACGACACAAAGCCTTACGCCTCGTCTGGGCCCGTCGACACCGACATTGGACTGTTGATGACTACAACCATGTTGTCTGGTCGGACGAGTCTCGCTTCAAATTCTATCGAACGGATAGACATGCACGGGCATGGAGACAACCTCATGAATTCATGGACGCTACATGTCAGCGGGGAACTGTTCAAGGTGGTGGACGCTGTGTAACGGTATGGGGCGTGTGCAGTTGGAGTGATACGGGACCCCTAATGCGTCTACGTACGACTCTCACAGGTGACACGTACATAAACATCCTGTCTGATAAACTGCATCTATTTCTGTCCATTCTGCACTCCGACGGACTTGGGCAACTGCAGCAGGACAATGCGACAGCCCACACGTCCAGAATTGCAACAGAGTGGCTCCAGGAACACACTTGTGAGTTTAAACACTTCCGCTGATCACCACGCTTCTCACACATGAACATTATTCAGCATATCTGGGATGCTTTGCAATGTGCTGTTCAGAAGAAATCTCTACCCGTCGTTTTGTATTCTTACAGATTTATGTACAGCCCTGCAGGAGTCATGGTTTCACTTCCTTCCAGCGCTATTGATACGTGTTACAAACCGGACACAATAGGAAGGACCATGCCCCCTTCCTTTTTTCTTTTATCACTCGTTTATTACATCAGAGAAATACACATTTTAAGACAAAATTTAACTACATGAAATATTGCTCCCAGTAAAGGTTAACATAAGCAGGGACAAAACTTAGTTCTCTTAAGGGTTTCTGCTGGCAATAAATTTTAAGGAGGCAATGTAAGATTTATATCAATTCAGCTCAAACACGTAGCTAGTGACTGAATAACGACACAGACACTTTAACAATTTCGGCAAGAAATAAAAAGCGTGAATTTGTACTCACAGTAACAAACTAATCAACAGCCTTGCATTGAAGAAGTAGTAGGCCATTTGGACGAATTAGCAACACCAGCAACTATGGGAGTTAATACCAACAGTCTTTAAATGACTTGCTCCCCATTAAATAAACTTACAGCAACTAAATGAATAACAATTCAAACATACAACGCTCCACTGAAACTCTAGCGGAAGCCAAACCAAAAAGAAGATTCCATTAGCTGACTAGCGCTGAAGTCACACTGAAGCTCATCTCTGTGTTCCCAGACACACATGGGGCAAACTTATACAAGACAAGATTTTGAAGGGAGCACATCAGTAAATCCGGCAGTGGGACTAACTCGTGCCACTGAAATTTAAGGTACTAGATCGGGGCACAAGGTGGTATACAATGAGGTTGCCTTAGTGCTATACTGCGCTCCAAAATATTAATTCACGAGGAGTGACACCAGGTCGCTCGAAGGGATGACAACACTTGATTGAAAAGACTAATGTCGGAGGCGGCAGTAACATCAAACACCTTCTCGAAGTTGTAACCAGGAGTCACTTCCCGCTATACAAGTAAACATTTAACCAAGCGCAACGAAGAAACCCCAAAGAGAAAATTCAAATATAACCCCCAAACGATTATAAAGGACAGGGAACCCCAACTATTTAAATTTAAAAGAATTAGATCTTCCCAAAGGCAGTGTAAACGCTAAGACCACACTTAAGAGGCCACCAAAATCGGTTACAAAACTCTTATACACATTTGCTCCTTTTCTTTAAAAGAAACACAAGGCTGCTTAACTTCTGCTGGACGTCCGGTGTGGCTCGTGTAGGATACACCAGGCAGCAACCCAAGCACGGCAGCTACCCAAGCAAGGCACGGCGAGCAAAATCAGGAGAGCAGACAGGCAGGCAGCCAGCCAACACACATCCTCCATCCTGAACCGACAGACCGCTTACAACCAACTCCACATATACGTGGTTGCTTCCCACCTCGTACCTCGCGGCGTCTCAGCAGGTAGCCCGAGCAAACGTCATCTGCCACTCGCCCCGCGAATGCGGAAAACAAGGCAAGCAAAGATAAGAAACATCGAAGGACCGATAGTGGACATCCAAGAGACTGGCGCGCCAGTAACGAGCGCCACGGCTCAACTACATCAGACATTAGTCGAGTCCATGCCACGTCGTGTTGCGGTAGCTGTGCCTGTTCGCTGGGGCCCTACACGATATTAGGCAGGTGTACCAGTTTCTTTGGCTCTTCAGTGTAAAAACTACATATAAATTTATTCTTTGGACCATGGCACAGATCCGTCATTGCGTATCGAAACATATGAACATTCATCTCACGTGGCGGTGTAGTATCGACTCACATCATCACATTGCTACTGTGAGTTCGAAACGTGGCCTCATCTCGTCCTCCGTCAGGTTCTCTGCCCGAAAGCTCATACAGTCAAAACTTCTTTCTTTCTGCCTCTGAATAAATTGTAACTCTGATATTTAGAGGGTGATTTCTGATTATAATTTTAAATTGATTTTTATGAAAAAAGTTTTTAGGCGCTCTTAAAGTGAATAAAATTCCCATTTGTTAAAAGGAATTGATGAAATCATAACCAGTAACTCCCTGGCAACTACTTCCATGCTTACATAGTGTGATTACATGTTCTTGATGAATCACTTGTAAAACAGTCGTTGGGGAGACACTGTTACCTCGGTTCGCGGTCAGACTGCACGCACTCTTTTATGGTAAGTTCAAATGGCTCTGAGCACTATGGGACTTAACTGCTGAGGTCATCAGTCCCCCAGAACTTAGAACTACTTAAACCTAACTAACCTAAGGACATCACACACATCCATGCCCGAGGCAGAATTGGAACCTGCGACCGTAGCGGTCGCGCTGTTCCAGACTGTAGCACCTAGAACCGCTCGGTCACCTCGCCCAGCTTATGTTAAGTAAGAACCACCTGCTGCGCTTTGGATGCGTGAATATTCTTGTGGTACGGCGCACACACACACACACACACACACACACACACACACACACACACACACACACACACACACACACACACACACACACAGAGAGAGAGAGAGAGAGAGAGAGAGAGAGAGAGAGAGAGAGCGCAAGGTGGTACATTCCTCGTGTTCCCGCCGGGGCCGCATGTCGTCGCTAATATTAGGCGCCGGGGAGCGCCGTGCCAAGGCACCGAAAGGTCGGCGTCTTGTCGCAGCAAACAAAGCAGAGCGGCGGAGGGCAGAGCTGTAGCATAGCAAAGGAGAGGAAAGTAATGGGTAGCAAAGTACAGAACAGACAACGGTGTAGGAGATGAGAGTAGCGGCGAGTGCAGAGGTTAGGGGCTGCACTCTAGGAGAAGAGAGTGGACGAGAGTGTAGAGGAGATACGTGCAAAATGTAGAAGTAGATACTCGAGACTGGGTGATCGTGCGGGTGCGGTACTGTCGTGCAAATGCCAGCCTTTGTGACTGACAACCAGAAGTCAGCCCGGCTGCACGAGCCAGCCGCCTGCTGTGGCAGCCCACACTCAGCGACATCCGCTAAACACTCATTGAGGAGACGCTGCTGCTAGCCCCATCGGTCACTTGCTCATCAGTTGCGCATCTATTCACCCGTAAACCTCTCCGCAGCCGTTTTTCACCGTCAGCTTAGGGCCCCTGCCTCGGCGCCGGTTCTGAACACCGTCAATTTCCCGTTCAAGAAATACACTACTGTCCATAAAAATTGCTACACCACGAAGATGACGTGCTACAGACGCAAAACTTAACCGACAGGAAGCAGATGCTATGTGCAAATGATTAGTTTTTCAGAGCATTCACACAACGTTGGCGCCGGTGGCGACACCTACAACGTGCTGACATGAGGAAAGTTTCCAAACGAATTCTCATACACAAACAGCAGTTGACCGGCGTTGTCTGGTGAAACGATATTGTCATGCCTCGTGTTAGGAGGAGAAATGCGTACCATCACGTTTCCGACTTTGATAAAGGTCGGATTGTAGCATATCGCGGTTTATCGTATCACGACATTGCTGCTCGCGTTGGTCAAGATCCAATGAATGTTGGCAGAATATGGAATCGGTGGGTCCAGGAGGGTAATACGGAATGCCGTGCTGCATCCCAACGGCCTCGTATCTCTAGCAGTCGAAATGACAGGCATCTTATCCGCATGGCCATAACGGATCGTGCAGCCACGTCTCGATCCCTGAGTCAACAGAAGGGGGCGTTTGCAAGACAACAATCTGCACAAACAGTTCGACGACGTTTGCAGCAGGATGGACTATCAGCTCGGAGATCGTGACTGCGGCTACCCTTGACGCTGCATCACAGACAGGAGCGCCTGCTATGGTGTATTCAATGCACGTATGGCAAAAAGTAATTCATTCTTCATTCGGATGAATGCAGGTTCTGTTTACAGCATCATGATGGTCGCATCCGTGTTCGGCGACTTCGCGGTATCGCAGTAAACGCACATTGGAAGCGTGTATTCGTCATCGTCATACTGGCGTATCACCCGGTGTGATGGTATGGCGTGCCATTGGTTACGCGTCTTGGTCACCTCTTCGCAGTGACGGCACTTTGAGCAGTGGACGTTACATTTCAGATGTTTTACGACCCGTGGCTCTATCCTTCATTCGATCCCTGCGAAACCCTCCATTTGAGCAGGATAATGCACGACCGCATGTTGCAGGTCCTGTACGGGCCTTTCTGGATACAGAAAATGTTCGACTGCTGCCCTGGCCAGGACATTCTCCAGATCTCTCACCAATTAAAAACGTCTGGTCAGTGGTGGTTGAGCAACTGTGTCATCACAATACGCCAGTCACTACTTTTGATGAACTGTGGTATCGTGTTGAAGCTGCATGGGTAGCTGTACCTGTACACGCCATCCAAGCTCTGTTTGACTCAATGCCCAGGCGTATCAAGGCCGTTATTACGGCCAGAGGTGGTTGTTCTGGGTTCTGATTTCTCACGATCTATGCACCCAGATTGCGTGAAAATGTAATGACATGTCAGTTCTAATATGCTATGTCTGTCTAATGAATACCTGTTTATCATCTGCATTACTTCTTGGTGTAGCAATTTTAAGGGTCAGTAGTGTAATAAAATAAGGAGAATCGGAGCTCGCACAGGAAGATAAAGAAAAGCGTTCCTTTTCTTCTGTTCGAGAGTTCAGTAATATAATTATTGTGAACGTGATCCTTCGAACTCTGGCCGAGACATTTATGTACGTAGATGTAGGTGTGTATGTGCTTATGTGTGGGTGGTTGGACACACGTTGAGTGCTAGCCCCTCGGCTGACGTGTGGCGGCTGCTCGCGACCCTTCGATCTCCGGCCGCTAGCTGCTGGAATTACACGCATTTCCCGTCAGCCTGCTGACATTTCGCCCCCGGCTCTGCTCTGACCTGCCCTGTTAGCCCACCGGAGCGGACGTAATGGCGCCTCGGGTCTTCCATCGACGCCTCTGCCGGCGTGGGCCGACGACACCAACGAGAGGCAGCCGACACCCGGCGAGCGCTCGCCCCGGCCGTAGCCAGGCACATGCTCGGAGGTGAGGTGTGCCCCTGACTGCAAAAAAAAAAAAAAAAAAAAAAAAAAAAAAAAAAAAAAAAAAAAAATCCGATTAAAATTACTTGACACACTGAAGCGCGAAACAAACTGGTATAGGCATGCGTGTTCAGATACAGTCATTTGTAAACAGGCAGAATGCGGCGCTGCCGTCGGCTACACCTATATAAGACAGCGAGTGTCTGGCGCAGTTTCTAGATCGGTTACTGCTGCTACAATGCCAGGTTCAAATGGCTCTGAGCACTGTGGGACTTAACAGCTGAGGTCATCAGTCCCCTAGAACTTAGAACTGCTTAAAACAAACTAACCTAAGGACATCACACACATCCGTGCCTGAGGCAGGATTCGAACCTGCGACCGTAGCTGTCGCGTGGTTCCGGGCCGAAGCGCCTAGAACCGCACAGCCACCACAGTCGGCTCTCAAACAAGTCAGCGCATCCGAGAGGAGCTCATAAAGCTTTGTCAGACTGTTCTTCCTCATACACCTTTCAGTCGAGTTTACACATCCTCCGGGGGAAGGGGGGGGGGGGTGTACTAATGCAGGAACATGCTGGTTCCGACCCCAACCAGTACAGGGGTACCATGAGGCCATGCAGGCCCTCCCAGTAAGGTGGAGTAAGGCCGTCGCATTATGTTGAAAAAATAGGGTTTTGTAGCGAAGAGAATGGGGAATAATATGGTGTATAGGATTCCTGAATAAAGCCAGCCTGCTGTCAGGGGAAAAAAATTCTGCATTACTTATTGAACGCCTATTGTAATAAGACTAAGACGTCAATAGCGTAACTTACGCATGGGCTCGTTTGAACTCTGCAACATAGGTCAGAAACTGTTGAAATGGAGCAGACGTATAGTAACCTTCACCAGCTTCGAATGTATTTTCATTGGTCTAAACTGACAAAAGTAGGAAGATTTACGAGGGTTTGACGTTGTAATTTAAGCATTTGAACGCTCGCTTAGTTTCTGGAAACCAACACAGTCTTCTGGTCCGGTATTGGGCCACGTCCAGACCTTCTTTGTTGTCCAGCCACAGGCAGTAGATGTTACGTCTGTAGGGACAGTGTGGACAGGCCAGGACTGTTCCGTGACTTGCACAGCATCAGTATCACTTGTCGTCACCCTCGTAACCATGAACCTACCTGATCATGTTTGTTTTCAAAGGCGTCAGACCTGTTCTTATACGATTCATGGTGCTCCATGTTTTCCAGTTTGTTGTGGAGCCGCTAGGCACTGCATGCTCTGGTTGATAGCCAGATGGCGGTTCTTCAACGGCTGTGTTTAACAATCTTTTACCGGAACTCAGTCCTCCAGGCTTGCCCTCAATGCCAAAGAGGGGGAGTCGATCATCGATGGTGTGATTGAGTATCTATGCGAATTTGTGGGACGTTCTTCCGGAGCTTGGACTCACAACGTCAGCAACTCGGCGAAGCAGGTTTCATACAGTTCGTTCCTATTCTACACGTTGCGTTAATCTTCTTCGCATGTGTCGATCTGATCCACATCGGGCACGATTATTCACCTGCAGAGAATTATAGTGCTTGGGCGTGGTTCCTGTTTCTCAGGATAATAGATATTGCTCCTCATTTGCTTACGAATTTTCGAAAAGTATTTGTGTGGGAGACCTCCTGACGGATCTTTTCGGAGTGGTGTCAGTAATGCAGAGATTTTATCCAGCGTCACAAGCAGATACGTTGTTTTATCTGCATGTGCTAATGTGTTGTTATGCCAGGAAAGATTGACTCTTCGCTTTGCTTGCCAAAATCTGAGGTGGCAAGCGCTTGTTTCGGTCTTTGAAGGATTCGGTTTAAGGGAGTTATTTTGGTAGTATTGTGACACGAGTCAGAGTACTTTCTACAGCTTCTACTCTACGTCCTCCAAAGTGTTCCCCTGAGTTGTGATTGCCAAGTTATGTGCAAATAGGGAATGCTGAGTATGATTAAGTGCTGGCTGGTTGTTAGTCTACAGATTAGGAAGGGAGGGAGCCATCCTATGCTTGACTGCATCGTCTGCAGAGTTGAGGTCGATGAGTGCTAGCTAGTCCCGTAATCTTTTTACTCTCGTATCGTTCTTCGATATGTTTAGCCAGGTATAGAATTTGGCTGATGTATGATTTGCTAGGTCTGAAAGTAGCTTGTCAAGGCATACGTTTCGGATCGACAGTGTCGGGAACGTGGTCACACAGGAGTCTCTAATAGAATTTTTACAGGTGACAAAGGAGTGGAACAGTAGTTTTTTGGCCACTATCTTGCCTGTCTCCACATCTCGGGGAGAGGATCTTTTAAATTTCGCACTAAACGCAGCGTACGATATAAGATGGCTTCGGCCTGTCTCGGTACATCGTTAAGTGCCGCTATCTTAATACGTACGCTTATAAAGCTCTGGTCATCGCGAGGAAACCAGGCATGATCCTCGCTCAAATCTAACATCTTTTCAGATGAATCACGTTTTATGCTCCATCAGACAAATGGTCATTGGTGCATACGGTGTGAAACGTCTGAAGGCTAACACCAGTCGTTATAATCTGGGGAGCGTTTTCATGGCATTCCCTTGGTTATCTCGTCATTGTGGAAGCCACAGTGGAGCAACAGAAGTGTATCCTTGGGAATAAAACGACGTGCGTTTTCCATAAAAATGTCTGTTACATTTGGTAATTAGCATGTATTTGGTAAATTTTATATTTTAATGACGTAGATATGCGAACTGAACGGAAAAAAGAAATAATGACCAAAACGAGATTCTGTGCGTAACTTCTTTTATACTGCAGACGTCAGTTCTTTTTTCGTTCCCCGAGGACTGATACATTTGCACCAACCAGTTCTAAAAGAATATCCATTTTATACTTGCAAAAAAGAAAATGTTGATGTGCTTTTGTTTTCCATTTTGCCAAACATTAGTTAAAGGACTAGAAGCGCAGTACAAACACACTTCTGCTTGATCTGATGGAACTGCATTTTTCTCAGATCTATCTTTGACAATGCTAGAAGCTGAAGGAAGGAATTAAAATTTGTGGCATGACTCGGACTTGTGCCTTTTCTTTTTACAATCATAAAATATTATTCTATTTAGTATATACATACAAATAGCACATATTATTAAGAAATGTTACATTGTATTAGTTTTTCCCTTCAAAACTTTCCTCTTGTTATTACATTTTCGTTGAATATGTTTTCAGTGTTGAGAGAGTTTTTTTTAATTAAAAATTTTTTCTTTGTGTCTGTTTTTGGAATACTTTGACTTTTTATGAAGTTTTCGAATTAGGTTTGTTGACTTCCTCTTTGTGTGTTAGTTTTTGTTTGACGATTAATGTCAACAAATAAATACTTTTGTCACTAGTGTACAACTTTGTATAGGATACAGACGTATCAGAGCAGGTTGTCTGCCTGCATTGTTGCTGTTAGTTTGCAGCAGAATTTAGTAGTCTTTGTTTCGATTCCACGTTTTCTGTCGAAAAGGTGACGCCGAAATTTATCAGTGGGCAATGCAAATAGAAACACATTATACTACGGCTTGCAATTGTAACGTTATTAAGAACTGATAGGGAAATTATGATGTGTAGTTATACCTAAATAAAGTGGATACGGGGGGTGGTTAAGTCAGTCACTTCATGTTTAGCGTGTTTTACACTGCAGCCGTCAGTTCTTTTCTGTTTCTTCGAGAAATGACGCATTTGCACCAACCCGTTCTAAAAGAATATCCGTCTTATACTTCCAGAGGAGGGAGCGGGACCGACAGGACAGCATTTGCCGGCGTCAGACTGCCCTCCGGTTCCCTGGAGACTCTTCACACTGGAAGACGGGGTTGTGACGATATGTGGGTGGGTGGGGGGGGGGGGGTGATGGGGGGGGGGGGGCGCCACGTGTCACGTTGCCGAGACAGCTCCCCGGAGTCCTGCTGGAACGTGGCGGCACTTTGCGCCACTGGAGAAGAGCAGGGTTGCTGTGTCGTAAACGGTCGTTACTACCGTGGCGCTGTTTTGACTCCAGTGCGTGTCTGAGTATGGCGGACTGGAGGACACAGCGGTGGAAAGGAACTGGCTGTTCCAGCCGGCCCCGTTGACAAGCCACGTCACGTTATGGTAGTCTTATGGTGCTGCCCCTTCAGCAGATTTGGACTTCTCAGGAAGGATGGGCACACCTTACACGTCACTTCTATTGCCTATCTAAATCTGATATAATTGCATAGGCTTCTGCGGCCAGAGCCAGTCGGCATAAAAGTTTTCTGGGCATGGTACCGCGTCATAATGTAAATAAACTACTGCTGTTGGAGAAAAACCAACGTCTCGGCCACGGTTGCAGTGGCCTTCTTCTGGGTCTAATGTTGCGTTCTAGCTTTTTTCCCCTCTATTGTTATTTTAAAACCTGTACAACAGGCAGGCTGTCAGCAGCATTCTACTGCTCTTCAGCCAGAGGATACACAATGAGGAAAAACAGTAAGAATACACATAAGTTACAGAACGGTGGGCAATAAAACAGTAGACACACAAAGATAAACACGGAGGCGTTCACACTCGACGATAATCCACACTGCAAACTGTTGATACGACGCACCAACACTGAAGATGGCGATGGCACAGGTGAACGATGGAGTGCGACGGCACACACGAGACACTGATGGCGATGATCTCCGGCGCGCGAAAGTCCACGTAGCGGGGACCTGCCAAGAGGGGAAGAAGGGGGAGGGGGGTGGAGAGGGGAGAACAAAGATGGCAATAGCTGAGGAGGAGTAGAGGGACAGGGGAGGGGATGCGTTCTAGCTACGCAGTGTCCTTTATATTTAGTTGCTAGAGTTCACTGCGCATGCCATTACGTCATAATTTTAAAAAGGTAGATAGTTTCTTTGGTCACGGAAGAAGGAGAGGAAACTTTTGTTTTAATAAGTTATTCTGGTGGAGGGAGAACGTGGCCTCTGTTGTCCATTGGCTCTTGTGTTGTGTGCCATGATTGGTGGCCACCGGCGAATGAGAAGTTGTCTGCTGTTTACCAACTGCTGGACGTCGGCAGTTACTCGCCGGCAGTGCTCGTGCCTCGTGTTGACAATGCGGTCTGTTGTGCTCTGATTGCGGGCAGCCAAGGTGGGGCAAGCCTGTGTGCATCCTCCCTGTTCATGTTGTTAGGGTGTTTTAGTGTTTCGATGGCGTCTCTGATTTTGCGCTTCGTCATAACTGGCTGCTTGGCCAACACACAGGCTTCGCTGAATTTTATTTCTTTTCCGCAGTCTTGTTGGTGTTCTGCCACTGCAGATTTGTTGTGTTGCCCTAGACCAGGGGTCTCCAAACTTTGTAGTCCGCGGGCCACATTGACTCCTCTACGAAGTCATAAGGCCCAAGATCTACCTAATGGGATTAAAGCACCCTAGCACGCCATGATCACCGTGATTTAAGGCTAAACGAAAGATGAAATCGCAAAAATCTAAGGTTGTGGGAATAGCTAGCACTGAAACGAACTACGATTTTTATTTAATTACGTAATTTTGATTGGTGGACGTACCTGATCGAAATTCTGGCGTATTTTATTCTGGCGAATTTCACCGACAAAAAAGTATGTCACTGCACATTCTTCACGAAAGCGTCCTGCGAAGTGAACGAAATCTCAAAATCATTGTTAGCAACACTATTACTGCAAGACGTAACAGAGGTAGAGTATGTCAACGCATTGTTATTTCAAGCGGCGCAACAATAAGTTTAGTTATGTAGTCTTGTAGCGAGTAGCAGAGCCAGAGCATATATTTGATAGTTCTGTTGTGTGATTGTGTCTATGTTGCGAGTGTCTCACGAATCTTTTAGTGTTTTATGCGCTGTACTAGTAGGTAAGACGACGAAGTGTGGGACAATTCAAAGTTTAAATTCGAAGGGACAGTATAGGTACCACCTCAAATATTTGGCGGGCCGGATGTCGGAGATGTCCGACCAGCTAACGCGGGCCGTAGTTTGGAGACCCCTGCCCTAGACGAATATAGCGCTCGTGTTCCCAAATGCGCGTTGCTATTGGCCTACCAGTCTCGCCGATGTATGCCTCTCCACATTCGCATTCCACCTTGTAAATGCCTGCAGTATGTAATTTCATCCACCTTGCCCTTGGCGGAGCCTAGCACGTCTTGGATCCTACAGCCACTATAGAAGACAGGCTGCGCCCCAACGCTGCGAAGGTGTTTGCCTATTCTGTCAGTAACATTTTTCACATAAGGTAACCGCACTGTTGGCTGCAGTTTGTCTATTTCTTGCTTATCTTTCTTACTTGTGTTCGTCGACAAGGCTGTGTGGATCGACATGACTGTTGCCGTTGGCTAGGAACATTGTGAGTAGCCTTTTCAGCTCAGGTGTGATGTTTTGAGCATCGCTTAGGCGCTGCGCGCTGATTTCCAGAGAACGGATGACAAGAGTTCTTCTGCGCTGGGTGGTGGTAGAATTGGGCGTGCAGATACCTGTCTGTATGTGTAGTCTTACGATATACTGTGTGCCCCAGTGTGCCCTCCGTTGTCCTGTATACTTAGACGTCTAGAAATGGGATTGTACCATTCTTTTCTACTTCGAGCGTGTACTGTATCTTCCCGTGCATATTGTTCAAATATTCGTGAAACTTGTGTAGCTCCGTTTCACCATGAGGCCATATAGCGAACGTGTCGTCCACGTATCTGAACCAGCAACGTGGGCGTGAAGTAGCTGAACCGAGGGCCGCTGCTTCAAAGGCTTCCATGAATATGTCGGCTGCCAGTGGAGATAGGGGAGACTCCATTGCTACGCCGTCTGTCTGCTCTTAGTATTTCCCTTGCCATTTGAAGTGCGTTGAAGTCAGGCACAACCCAACCAGGTCGCATATGTCTGGCGGGACGTGCTCCTGAATGATGCAGATAGTTTCATCTACTGGCACGTTCGTAAATAGTGATTTCACGTCAAAGCTGACCATGATGTCCGTAGGTAAATCTGCATTATGACTATGCAATTCACACTTCAGTGCCTGGCAGAGGGTTCTTTGCACCGTCTTCGGACTATTTCTCTGTCGGTCCACTCTATAACAGCGCGTTGAAGAAATGAACACTTAACTCTTTTTGTACGAACTCTGTTTTCCGTGATTTCATTAAGATTATCATTTCTCCCCTATGAAAAGCGGCGACAATAAAATATTTCCACATTCAGAGGAGAAAGTTGGTGATAGAAATATCGTGAAAAGATCTCGCGAGCAACGAAAAACGCTTTGTTTTAGTGATTGCCATCCCAGTTCCCGTATCATATCCGGGACACTCACTCCCCTATTCCGCGATATTACAACACTTCTTTGGACTTCCATGACGCTCTCCGCCAATCCTATCTAGTAAGGATCCCATATACAGCACCGCAGTAGTCTAGCAGAGGCCGGACAAGCGTAGTGTAAGGAGTCTCTTTGGTACACCTGTTGAATTCTTTAACTGGTCTGTCATCCTTTGCGTTAGCTTGGCTACAACATTCTACTCACATGTGATCGTTCCCATTTAAGTATTCACGATTGTAATTCCTAAGTATTTGGTCAAACTGACAGCCTTCAAATTTGTGTGATTTATCGTGTATCTAAAATTTAGTGATTTCTTTTAGTACTCATATGCAGGACATCACAGTCTGGCAGCATACACATGTTGTTGTTGTCTTCAGTCCAGAGACTGGTTCGATGCAGCTCTCCATGCTACTCTATCCTGTGCAAGCTTCTTCATCTTCCAATATCTACACCCTTCTGAATCTGCTTAGTGTAGTCATCTCTTGGTGTCCCTCTACGATTTTTACCCTCCACGCTGCCCTCCAATACTAAATTGGTGACCCCTTGATGACTCAGAATATGCCCTACCAACCGATCCCTTCTTCTTGTCAAGCTGCGCCACAAACTCCTCTTCTCCCCAATTCTATTCAATACCTCCTCATTAGTTATGTGATCTACCCATCTAATCTTCAGCATCCTTCTGTAGCACCACATTTAGAAAGCTTCTATTCTCTTCTTGTCCAAACTATTTATCGTCCACGTTTCACTTCCATACATCGCTGTACTCCATACAAATACTTTCAGAAACGACTTCCTGACACTTAAATCTATACTCCATGTTAACAAATTTCTCTTCGTACCAATTGTGAAGGAGAGTATTTGACAGGAAACCATGACGAAATAGGAACGCCCAAGGTCGCCGTATGTACACTTTATTACGTAACATGCTGTAACATGCTCCGAGGCCAATGCTCAATGTAGAGTGTACCCCGATCACCCAGCCACACCGCCCTAATACATTTGTGAACAGATACAATATGTTATCAGGATACTGTGTTGAGAACATTGTGACCAGGGAATCCAGGCTCGTAGACGTGCTTAAAAAAAAAAAAAATATCGCTTCTCGGCTTTTGGCAAGATCAACGTGCAGTTTTATTAACCTTTATTATTCAATTACAGTAATAAAATGTTACATCACCAATAATCTTAATACCTTCACAATTTAAATCACCTTTAAACCAAATGCAAACTCCCTCACTCATTTGTCTCACGTAGATTCCTAGTAATCAAAACCAAAGGCATAGTAGTAACGATATATGAATGACCCATATCTCAGTTAAATACTTCGCCAATCTGAAATGTCCGATAATAAATCACATCACGACTGTTGAAACTCTGAAGACCAGCAACCTTTTTAGCATCAGAAGTGCGCACTACAGCAGCACTTATCCAACCATTACGTCCCTCCAAAATAACTTGCGCTCCAACTGTAGACGATGCAGTCACCGACACACTGTCAATAGGTATATTAGAACAAATAAGCCCTCGGTCACAAATATGAAGTCAAACCCGACCAGGTTTCGACGCTCCTATGAGCGTCGTCTTCAGAATTTAACTGTTCTAAAACATAATAGGTATATAAAATATGTATAAACTAAAGTGTGTACTGACTGGAGAGAGATGCAGTACTTACAAGTCACATTCTAAAAAATCTAAGCCGGAAGGGCGACGTCTTGAAAAGTTGTAAGTAAAATAAGATGGCGAGCCATTAAGGGCTGCTCGTACCTCAGTGAACACGGGTTGCAACAAAACTGAGGTCCCTAAAATGTGAGCAAGTAAACATGGTGTTGCTACGAGCGCCATCTCTAGAAAGTGTGGGCAAGTAAACATGGTGTTGCTACGAGCGCCATCTCTTAGCCGCAGAAACAACTATGCTATTGTTCATTCAAAATTGAGTACATGAAATTGTAATGAAGCTGATTCAGGCATAACGTTTAAGCAATAATAATAATAATAATAATAATAATAATATGAAATTACATATTTATCTGGTTTAAACAGAGATACATTTTGTAACGTAAAAAAACGTCAGTTATGACATACAAGAAAACAGCAAAGACGTAACAGGAAAATAACATTTCGGCAAACTGTATGAGGAAATCTGAATCAAAGATCAAGCAACGGCTTTATACAGTCGAAAAAGTTTTTCTTTCGCAGCTGCAGCTGCTCTTTGAGAATGAGACCATCATGACGAGAGAGATGGTTGAAAATCTCCAATTCCTCTAAAACATGTAACCTACACCCCTTCTTTTCGGTATGCAGAATATTGCTATCGTCAATGGCTTTAGGCACGTGTCCAGTAATTAAGAGATGATCGGCAAAGGATAAATTTAGGGGTCTGGTGCCGTTCTTTCTCAAAAGATGTTCTTTCTATCTGATGGTGAAAGCACGTCCAGTTTGCTCTATATCATAGGAGCAGCAGGTATCACAGATGATCTTATCAACGCCAGAACTTTCTGTAGGGGAGCGAATGGATTTCAAATTATGTATGAAGTTTCTCTTCAGATTGTTATTAGTAGAGAATGGAACACTGCAGTTGTTTTTGTTGCGAAGCATGCACTGAATCTGGTAGGAAACGTTTTTCTACTCCTTTCGTAGTACCCTTTTCCTGGACACATGCCTAAAGCCATTGGCGATAGCAATATTCTGCATACCGAAAAGAAAGGGCGTAGGTTAGATGTTTTACAGGAATTTGAGATTTTCAAACATCTCTCTCGTCATGATGGTCTCATTCTCAGCGAGCAGCTGCAGCTGCGAAGTAGAAACTTTTTCGACTGTATATAGCCGTTGCTTGATCTTTGATTCAGATTTCCTCATACAGTTTTCTGAAATGTTATTTTCCTGTTACGTCTTTGCTGTTTTCTTGTATGTCATAACTGACGTAGTTTTACGTTACAGAATGTATCTCTGTTTAAAGCAGATAAATATGTAACTTCATATTATTATTATTATTATTATTATTATTAGTGCTTAATCTTTATGCCTGAATCAGCTTCATTACAATTTCATGTGCTCAATTTTGAATGTACAGTAGCATAGTTGTTTCTGCGGCTAAGAGATGGCGCTCGTAGCAACATCATGTTTACTTGCCCACACTTGCTAACGTGGAGACCTCAATCTTGTTGCAACCCTTGTTCACTAAAGTACGAGCAGCCCTTAGCGGCTCGCCATCTTACTGAAATGAAATGTCGTGTGACGAGGACCTCTCGTCGGGTAGACCGTTCGCCTGGTGCAAGTCTTCCGATTTAACGCCACTTCGGCGACTTGCGCGTCGATGGGGATGAAAATGATGATGATTAGGACAACACAACACCCAGTCCCTGAGTGGAAAAAATCTCCGGCCCAGCCGGAAATCGAACCCTGGCCCTTTGGATTGACAGTCTGTCGCGCTGACCACTCAGCTACCGGGGCGGACGCCATCTTACTTACAACTATTCATGACGTCGCCTTTCCGGCTTAGATTTTTTTTAGAATGTGACTTGTAAGTCCTGCATCTCTCTCCAGTCAGTACACACTTTAGTTAATTAATGTTTTATATACGTATTAGGTTTTAGAACAGTTAGTTTAATTCTGAAGGCCACGATCATAGTAGCGTCGAAACCTGGTCAAGTTTGACTTAATATTTGTGACCGAGTGCTTATTTGTTCTAATATAATTCTGACACGGTCACTGAACCTTAGCAGCTACGTTCAAAGTTTTATCAATAGGTTTATACGCAGGAGTTCGACGCGCATAACATCTATGGTGACGACGACGAGGCGTCACGAACGCAACAGCACTGCTCCACAACACTCCGTCAGATAGCTTCTCGTAAAGGAAAAAGGTAACGGTAGAAAGATTTTGTGGACAAAGTTCCGGAATTTTTTGATATCTCGTCGTAAGTCCCGCATAGAGCAGGATGCAGGAGACAATGGCCGTCCCAGCGCAGTTCGGCCATAGTCAGTGTACGCGGCGTGTAGGCGTGTAGAAAGGGATGTGATGTGCGCCGTACGTCGTGGGTGGGGGCGGGGGGGGGGGGGGGGAGGGTAGGGGAGGTCGGACCTTATCTGGACGCGTCGGCTACAGTTGGGGTTGAGGGG
Organism: Schistocerca gregaria; assembly: GCF_023897955.1. Lineage (NCBI taxonomy): Eukaryota > Metazoa > Arthropoda > Insecta > Orthoptera > Acrididae > Schistocerca > Schistocerca gregaria. The sequence goes on along the minus strand of NC_064929.1, from coordinate 194,106,850 downwards.
AGGGGCAGATTGCTTTCCGGCGATGAAGGGCGGCAGGAATTGGCCCGTGTGGGGGTGGGAGAGCGTGGTGCGTAGGAGGGATGGTGGGAGCCCATAAAAGGCGGCCAGCCGGCTGCCGTCCGATAATGGCCGTGCTGTACTCGGCGCCGCTGATCAGCGAGCGAGCGGGGGCGGCTGGGGCGGCCATTGTCCGCCTCAGCCCGAGGCTGCAGTTGTGGGCCGCAGCCGAGCGATCATCCCTCCCCGACCAGCCAGGCTGCCGTGGGGCACAACAGACACGCGTGGGGGCAGGTCCAGAGCCAGCCGGAGGTCTGGATATTTTTTTTAGATATATGACCGTTCAAGACAGCTACAAGTGCTGCCTTTCAAGCTCCCGCAAAGGACGGCTGCGTCGTGCTCCTGAGATGCGACTTTACCTAATGGCAGGACTGGCCAAACAGTGCTTCTTCCCAGAGGTCCGAGCGAACAGGGAAGGGGCGGGGAGGGGCGGGGAGGGGAGGGGGAAGAGGAGATTGGAGGCCGCAGCCGGGCGCCGCTGGAGCGAGCCAGTAGTCCTGTCACAGTTAGCCGACATCAGGTGTCTTCCATTTAGTTATGTTCTCCATTAGGAACACCACACTACTGGCCATCAAAATTGCTACACCACCAAGATGACGTGCTACAGACGCGAAAATTTACCCGACAGGAAGAAGATGGTGTGATATGCAAATGATTAGCTTTTCAGAGCATTCACACAAGGTTGGCGCCGGTGGCGACACCTACAACGTGCTGACGTGAGGAAAGTTTCCAAACGACTTCTCATACACAAACAGCAGCTGACCGGCGTTGCCTGGTCAAACGATCCCTCGTGTAAACAGGAGAAATGCGTACCATCACGTTTCCCACTTTGATGACGGTCGGGTTGTTGCCTATGGCGATTGCGGTTTATCCTATCGCGACATCGCTGTTGGCGTTGGTCGACATCCAATAACTGTTAGCAGAATATGGAATCCGTGGGTTCAGGAGGATAATACGGAACGCCGTGCTGGATCCCAACGGCCTCCTATCACTAGCAGTCGAGATGACAGGCATCTTATCCGTATGGCTGTAACGGATTGTGCAGCCACGTCTCGATGCCTGAGTCAACAGGTGGGGACGTTTGCAAGACGACAACCATCTGCACGAACAGTTCGACGATGTTTGTAGTAGCACGGACTATCAGCTCGTAGGCCGTGGTTGCGGTTACCCTTGACGCTGCATCACAGACAGGAGCGCCTGCAATGGTGCACTCGACGACGAACCTGGGTACACGAATGGCAAAACGTCATTATTTCGCATAAATCCAGGCTCTGTTTACAGCATCACGATGGTCGCATCCGTGTTTCACGACATCGCCGTGAACATTGGAAGCGTGTATTCGTCATCGCCATAGTGGCGTATCACCCGGCGTAATTGTATGGGGTGTCATTGGTTACACGTCTCGGTCACCTCTTGTTCTCATTGACGGCACTTTGAACAGTAGACGTTACATTTCTAATGTGTCACGACCCGTGGCTGTACCCTTCATTCGATCCCTGCCAAACTCTACATTTCAGCAGGATAATGCACGACCGCATGTTGCAGGTCCTGTACAGGCCTTTCTGGATACAGAAAATGTTCGACTGCTGCCCTGGCCAGGACATTCTCCAGATCTCTCACCAACTGAAAACGTCTGGCCATTGGTGGTCGAGCAACTGGCTCGTCACAATACGCCAGTCACTACTCTTGATGAACTGTGGTATCATGTTGAAGCTGCATGGGCAGCTGTACCTGTACACACCATCCAAGCTCTTTTTGGCTCAATGCCCAGGCGTATCAAGGCCGTTATTACGTCCAGGGGTGATTGTTCTGGGTACTGATTTCTCTGGATCTATGCACCCAAATTGCGTGAAAATGTAATCACATGTCACTTCTAGTATAATATATATGTCCAATGAATACCCGTTTATCATCTGCATTTCTTCGTGGTGTACCAATTTTTTGGCCAGTAGTGTATGTGGTCTACGCAGTTGTCCGAAAAGAAAGAAAAAATGGGAAGGCCCCATCATTCATAGCTGAAAATGGCATTTCTTTACTTTTCATACACAGGGTGAACATTAATAAAACGGCCAAACAGCAGGGGCAGATAGCTGACTGGAAATGAAGGAGAAAAGAACCTGTGAACATGTGTCGTCACAGTAGATTTTGCTGACGAATGACTGTTCCTCTGACCACGTGCCGTTTCTCCCTTGCGTGTTGCAGGCTGTGTGATTGACGCGACGTACGTCAAGCAGGGAATGGTCCGGTATTCATGTCGGGAACAAGCCGATATGGTGTTTATGTACGGCCAAGCAGATGCAAACGGCTGGGAGGTAGCACGGCTATACCAAAACAGGCACCCTCACAGACATCAACTACGTCACTCAACATTTCGAGCTCACTTTGGGCGTTTGTGAGATCGTGGGTCCTTTCAGACAGACGAGCGTGTAGGGAGGCGGCGGACTTTGCGTACACCAGGTCTGGGGGACCGGCTTCTGCAGGGTATTGAGACGAATCCTAGTACGAGCTCCAAATATGGTTTACTCACAGTCTGCCGCATCCCTACACGTTTGTCTCTCTTAAAGGGCGCATAATCAAAGAAACGCCCAAAGAGGGCTTCAAATGTTGTGTGATGTGTTTGGCGTCGGTGAGGGTGCTTGTTTGCTTGTTTTGGTACAGCCGTGTTGCCTCTCGATCGTTTCCATTTGCTTGGCCGTGAACACAAACAGCAACTTGGTTTGGTCCACACATGAATACCGAACCATTCCGCTGCTTAAAGTACGTTGCGTCCATCACACAGCCTGCAACACCCAAGGAAGAGACGGCACGTGGTCAGAGGAACCGTCATTCGTAAGCAACATCTACCGTGGAAACCATGCATTTCCGGACACTTATTCGTAGGACCTTTCTTCCTCCATTTCCACCCATGAATGAGTACCTGCAGTTTGTCGGTTTTTTAATATTCGCCCTGTTATTTGAATTCCATGTAAAGTGCTCAATACGCCATTGCACAACTATGAGCTGAGAAAACATTCATTCGAACGTCGTTATAAAGCTAGTTTCAAGATTTTAAACATGGCTGCAACAGCAACTGTTCAAATTCTTCACGATAAATGATGTCAGCCAAAAACAGTTGCAGGATAAAAATTTATTAAAATTCTTCACCAAGGTTTCGGTAATGGAAAAAAGAACACATTGACACCGGTGTGTCAGACCCACCATACTTGCTCCGGACACTGCGAGAGGGCTGTACAAGCAATGATCACACGCACGGCACAGCGGACACACCAGGAACCGCGGTGTTGGCCGTCGAATGGCGCTAGCTGCGCAGCATTTGTGCACCGCCGCCGTCAGTGTCAGCCAGTTTGCCGTGGCATACGGAGCTCCATCGCCGTCTTTAACACTGGTAGCATGCCGCGACAGCGTGGACGTGAACCGTATGTGCAGTTGACCGACTTTGAGCGAGGGCATATAGTGGGCATGCGGAAGGCCGGGTGGACGTACCGCCGAATTGCCAACACGTGGGGCATGAGGTCTCCACAGTACATCGATGTTGTCGCCAGTGGTCGGCGGAACGTGCACGTGCCCGTCGACCTGGGACCGGACCGCAGCGACGCACGGATGCACGCCAAGACCGTAGGATCCTACGCAGTGCCGTAGGGGACCGCACCGCCACTTCCCAGCAAATTAGGGACACTGTTGCTCCTGGGGTATCGCCGAGGACCATTCGCAACCGTCTCCATGAAGCTGGGCTACGGTCCCGCACACCGTTAGGCCGTCTTCCGCTCACGCCCCAACATCGTGCAGCCCGCCTCCAGTGGTGTCGCGACACGCGTGAATGGAGGGACGAATGGAGACTTGTCGTCTTCAGCGATGAGAGTCGCTTCTGCCTTGGTGCCAATGATGGTCGTATGCGTGTTTGGCGCCGTGCAGGTGAGCGCCACAATCATGACTGCATACGACCGAGGCACACAGGGCCAACACCCGGCATCATGGTGTGGGGAGCGATCTCCTACACTGGCCGTACACCTCTGGTGATCATCGAGGGGACACTGAATAGTGCACGGTACATCCAAACCGTCATCGAACCCGTCGTTCTACCATTCCTAGACCGGCAAGGGAACTTGCTGTTCCAACAGGACAATGCACGTCCGCATGTATCCCGTGCCACCCAACGTGCTCTAGAAGGTGTAAGTCAACTAGCCTGGCCAGCAAGATCTCCGGATCTGTCCACCATTGAGCATGTTTGGGACTGGATGAAGCGTCGTCTCACGCGGTCTGCACGTCCAGCGCGAACGCTGGTCCAGCTGAGGCGCCAGGTGGAAATGGCATGGGAAGCCGTTCCACAGGACTACATCCAGCATCTCTACGATCGTCTCCATGGGAGAATAGCAGCCTGCATTGCTGCGAAAGGTGGATATACACTGTACTAGTGCCGACATTGTGCATGCTCTGTTGCCTGTGTCTATGTGCCTGTGGTTCTGTCAGTGTGATCATGTGATGTATCTGACCCCAGGAATGTGTCAATAAAGTTTCCCCTTCCTGGGACAATGAGTTCACGGTGTTCTTATTTCAATTTCCAGGAGTGTAAATATACCTTCATCAAAAGTAAAAAATCCTGAACAGGAAGACACTTTCATTAGAAAAGCTTTAGCATCGGAAGTGAGAAACACAAAGGTTAAGTAACAGTGAAATTACCAGAGTAATACAGGCACAAAATTTTTAGTTACTTACTAAAATTACATCATGCAATGGAGATTAATAAAACAATTGTGCTAAAGGCGTCGTCAATAATTGAGACATATTCTCCATTTGTACAACATGACTATGGGCGCAGGGTCAAAGCTAACAGTTTAGCACCATTACTTCGCCTATGAACTATCGAGACAAGAGTGTGAAAGCACTAGGGCAGATGGTTTCGCCGAGGGCACTTGTATGTGCCAGACACTCGCGCATATTAAAATCCATACATAAGCGCATCAAAAATTATTAAAAGTTGTGTTAATTCAAACTTTGTCTTAATAAATAAAACATATCAGACCATTTAAAAACATTTATGTAAAACAGAAAATATAGAACCAATTTACTTGTGTCCTAGTGTCAAACAGATGAAGCTTGCGCTATGGAACACATCTAACGAGAGAGGGCACTAGTTAATGCGCGAGAATCTCGCGTAACGTAGGCGCTGAAGTACATACTAGCGAAACAACCAAAATGTTACAGTAAAACGAAACCATCTGTCGCTGTGAATAAAAACATACTAGTCAATTAACCACATATACACATCGAAAATCACAAACAGCAAACATCAAAAATACGTAAAATCCCAACAAGACAGGAAAAGCGCATTTCACCGGCATCAACAAGCAAGAAAACTAACTTCTAGTCAGCCAGACTATATTACATTAGGGCAAGGAGGGGTTTGAAACTGTCTAAAAAATTTTTGTTTCTAAGCTGCACCTGTTCATTGAGAACAAAACCATCTTTTAGAGACAGATGCTTGAAAATCTCTAATTCTTCGAGCAAGTCCAATTTATAACCTTTATTCGCTTCATGAAGCAACTCTGCGTTGTCGAGTTCACGTGGCGTATGCTGTAAGAGCCATAGATGTTCGGCAAACGTGGAATTATGTACGTTTTCCCCATTTTTACGTAACAGGTGTTCTTTATACGTAACTTTAATGGGTCTACCTGTCTGTCCAATGTAATAGTTTGAGCAGTCGTTACAAGTAATTTTGTGTACACCGGACTTAGTGCCGAGTTCTTCCCGTGCTCCAATAGTATGAATCACTCTTTGTTTCAGGCTATTATTTACGGAAAAGGCAACTCTGTAACCGTATTGTTTCTGTAAAAGTCTTATTATCTTACATGAAACGTTCCCCAAAAATGGAATAGAAATAAAGTTATTACCCTCCTTCTTTTTCGCCCTGTTATCTCCTAAAGCTAGCCACAAAGACGATATGATGCACTTGTCTTTTGACTAATGAAAGTGGGGTTGGGTTGTTTGGGGGAGGAGACCAGACAGCGAATTCATCAGTCTCATCGGATTAGGGATGGACGGGGAAGGAAGTCGGCCCGTGACCTTTCGAAGGAACCATCCCAGCATTTGCCTGGAGCGATTTAGGGAAATCATGGAAAACCTAAACGAGGATGGCCGGACGCGGGATTGAACCGTCGTCCTCCGGAATGCGAGTCCAGTGTGCTAGCCACGAATGAGGGTGAATGCTGGCTAAACCGAAGGCGATCATTAGGGGAAAAAAGATGATAAACAGAGCAGTGACAAAATATTTTATGGTGTACATCACCTTGTGTTTCAGTTTATTAATCCTTTCAACACACAGGGAGAATGATTTGGTAACAGACGAAGTGGACAACGTTGCTGTCCTCGAACAAAATGGTTCAAATGGCTCTGAGCGCTACGGGAGTTAACTGCTGAGGTCATCAGTCCCCTAGACCTTAGAACGACTTAAACCTAACCAACCTAAAGACATCACACACATCCACGCCCGAGGTAGGACACTCTGCTGAGAGCGTGTTTGTATCCACTTTCCCTTAAGCGCTACTGGCATGTTCACATTCCCCGTTCTGCCGACCCTTTCGCTGGTGCGGACGGGTTATTTCTATATCTCGACGAATAAAAAACGTATGCCTGCGAGAGTGGAAACGGTCATCAAGGTTAAGGATGGGCCAACACCATACTGAATTTCAGCATTACCGATGGGAGGGTTTTTAAGTCTTTTTTCAGCCAGGGTTCCGGATACTTTTGATCACGTAGTGTAGTTACGTTACTCGCTTCAGTGCGGACGACACTAGCGGCACATGGTTGTAACTTCCATCAGCGAAGGGCGAAAGTCTATTGAGTAATATGCGTGACAGTAAGTGAGAGCAGAATACAAAATTTGGAGGCATTGCTTTTCAGCACGCCCTGGTATGTTTCCATATAAATACTCCCTTTCGTTTATCACTTACAAGGGGAAGACCTCAGACACGGCCAACCTATTAGGCTCTAATTTGGCAGGTCGCTTGTGTACAACCTGAAACGAAGGAATCTAAGATATTATCTGTCAACACACCCGCTTTTTTGAGAAAATCACCTTTAAATATTATGACGAGCAATCGACTCAAATTGTCGGGATCGATTAATAATGCATTTTTCATCATCAGGTATGGGGTCCGAAAACGCAAACTTTTCCAGAAATCGAGGTAGGAAACGTTTACAACCTACGCTTCTGTACCCACATGGTAAACGCTTTTCGCCGACAGCACCGATAGGCGCACCGGCCGAGGTAACGGCCGGCACGGTAGCTCAGCGTGCTCAGTCAGAGGGTTAGCTTCCCACTGGAATAAAAAAGAAAACTGAGTGAACGGATCAACAAAGAACCTGAACGGCTGTCATCTGACGTCCGCCACGGACAAATTCATCGACCAATATAGAGAAAAATGAGATTAAAAAAGAAAAAGGGTAACTGGCTGCTAATCTGAGAACCCGGGTTCGATTCTAGAAGATGTTCTTCTGGTTTGTATTTTTTCATATCTCAAATGATAGGGATAGGAGGGTTAATAAGGTAAGTAAATCAATAAGGATTGATAATAATAAGGTAAGCAAATAACCCTCCTATCCCTATTAATCGAGATATGGAAAAATACAAACGAAAAGAATAACATCCGCTAGGTTTCTTAGAGATTCCAACCCGGGTTTTCCGATTCCCAGACACCTATGTTTTTTTCTTTTTTTTTCATTTTGTTCGTTGTTGATCGTTGGATTTGGTCGTTGCGGAAGTCACATGACATTCGTTCAAGTTCATTTGTTGGTACTTCCACTAAGTTTTATTTTTTTATTATTACAGAGGCCAACCAGCTATCTGACCGAAAACACTGAGCCACTGTGCCGGCTTTAACTCGACCATTGCGCTATCAGCGCTGTCGGCGAAAAGCGTTTACCATGTGGGTACAAAAGCGGCAGTTGTAAAAATTTCTTTCCTCGACATCTGGAAAACTTTGCGTTTGCGGACCCCATACCTGATGATGAAAAATGCTCTATTTACAATTATCTATCGATCCCTCCAATTTTGAATCGATTGCTCGTCATAACCTTCGGGGGTGATTTTCTCCAAATCACGGGGGTGTGTTGACCCAAAATATCTTAGTCTTTCGTTTCAGGTCGTACATAAGCGACCTGCCAAATTAGAGCCGAATCGGTTGGCCGTGTCTGAGGCCTTCCACTTGTTAGTTGCAACATCGACTTTCGAGTCATTCCATTTCATATTTTTCGTACCTCAAGCAGTGTCAAAAAAAAGGTGAGGCAGGTCCTGCGTGCAGTAAGAGCGCCTGTGTGGTAAGCCACTCTTGTAACAGTATCGCAGGCCCTCCCAGAGGGGCAACAATCCAACAGCGGCCGTGCTACAGTAGCGCCGCGGCGGCCGCTGGGAGCACTTGCGGCACTCGGGCGGGGAATCCCCCTCGAGTGGATCCGGCTGCCTCTCCACTGCGGCCCTCCAGGGTCCTGAGAACGCCGGCAGGGCTACTAATGGTCCCGTGTCAGCGATATACCAGCCACATCCGGAGACCAAGTCCGCACTCTGCAGGCGTAGTTGTGACGTGAACACGGTTGGCGCTTCACTTCCTGTATCCACTAGCACTTCCAGTGCGCCGCGCCGGATTAGCCGAGCTGTCTGAGGCGCTGCTGTCACGGACTGTGTGACTGGTCCCGGAGGAGGTTAGAGTCCTCCCTCGGGCATGGATGTGTGTGTGTGTGTGTGTGTGTGTGTGTGTGTGTGTGTGTGTCCTTAGGAAAAATTAGGTTAAGTAGGGTGTAAGCTTAGGGACTGATGACCTTAGCAGTTACGTCCAGTGTGCGATATGTGCTTTTACGAGTGGGGGGGGGGGGGAGGAGGAGATCTCTTAGGGGGTTAACATAATTATATATGTTACTAGCTTGGACCGTGGCATTACCCATGGTTAAACAGTTATTTATAAATAGATGTTAATGCCGAAACTCACTATTGACGCGTATGCACTATCAGAAAAGCCATCCCTTGTTATATCTTCGAAAGTACATTATTGGTAAAGCTTATTTACAAAATCACCTACATACAGGTATATGACGGGAATTCGAAAAGTAAAGGCACATTTGTGAAAAGTTGTACTAATGCTGATGATAGAAAATTAAAAATGCGATATTTTTCTACGTAACTCTCACTAGACTTCCAATGCAGTTTTCCCGGCGTTTTACGAGTTTTTTTTTAATCTCATCAGAAAATACGTTTTTCGGTTGCATCTGTAACCAATTTTGCACCGCAGCAATAACGTCTTCATCACTTTCAAATCATCTTCCCTGTAGTGTTTCCGTTAAGGGTCCAAACATGTGAAAATCACATGGAGCCAGGTTTGTACTGTATCGTGGATGTTCCAGCATATTTAATCCCAACTCCTTTATTGCGTCGTCTGTCCGTTTGGCAGAATGTGGGCGAGCGTTATCTTGCTGCAGGATGACACCTCTTCAGTTTTCCACGACGTTTGGATCTGATTGCAGGTTTTAGTTTCGTACGCAACACATCACATCCACCATACGATACAGACCTGGCTTTAAAGCCTCGTTTACGCTGGGGCAACGTGTTGCAAGATTGTGGCATGCTACGGAAATGTGTCGTGCGGCGTATGTTGCTTGCAGCAGGTTAATTTATACCAAAGCAACAGCGTTTGTATACGTGTGTCGGTCTTGCAGTATAATGGATGACAAAGTGATCACAACGGCGGCCTACTAGGTAATTGCACATGCAGCTAACAACGGAAATGAAAACCGAAGGAAAAGAAAACGATGGTGGAAGAGAAGAGTATTTAAAGGAGGTCCACGAAATAGTGTCCTAGGAACTTGGAAAAAAAAATGGCTCTGAGCGCTATGGGACTCAACATCTGTGGTCATCAGTCACGTAGAACTTAGAACTACTTAAACCTAACTAATCTGAGGACATCACACACATCCATGCCCGAGGCAGGATTCGAACCTGCGACCGTAGGAGTCGCTCGGTTCCGGACTGAGCGCCTAGAACCGCGAGACCACCGCGGCCGGCTAGGAACTAGAAGCAGACGATGGTGCGTTATTTAGTAATGTGTGCTTTGGTCCCAGGCGCTTTAGTCCGCGCCATACCGTTGCCAAAAGGTGGCCTAATGGTAAATGTTAGCACAGTTACCGGGCCGGTCACCACCCTGTGTGAGGGGGCGGGGTGGGAATTTCAGCGCCCCGCTCACCCGACTCTGCGGTACGGCTGCTGCGGTATGACTGCCACACTACTTCCTTCGCAAGCTCGCAAGTAAACGGATGACGCACCTTAGACGAAAGCAACAATGACAACACGAGAGTGATGATTTAGTTCTAAATGTTTCGAAATGCTTAACTACTACATAACACTTCTTCAAAATTAATGTTGTTGTTGCTGTGGTCTTCAGTCCTCAGACTGGTTTGATGCAGCTCTCCATGCTACTCTATCCTGTGCAAGCTTCTTCATCTCCCAGTACCTACTGCAACCTACATCCTTCTGAATCTGCTTGGTGTATTCATCTCTTGGTCTCCCTCTACGATTTTTACCCTCCACGCTGCCCTCCAATACTAAATTGGTGATCACTTGATGCCTCAGAAGATGTCCTACCAACCGATCCCTTCTTCTGGTCAAGTTGTGCCACAAACTTCTCTTCTCCCCAATTCAATTCAATACCTCCACATTAGTTCTGTGAGCTACCCATCTAATCTTCAGCATTCTTCTGTAGCACCACATTTCGAAAGCTTCTATTCTCTTCTTGTCCACACTAGTTATCGTCCATGTTTCACTTCCATACATGGCTACACTCCATACAAATACTTTCAGAAACGACTTCCTGACATTTAAATCTATACTCGATGTTAACAAATTTCTCTTCTTCAGAAACGCTTTCCTTGCCATTGCCAGTCTACATTTTATATCCTCTCTACTTCCACCATCATCAGTTATTTTACTCCCCAAATAGCAAAGCTCCTTTACTACTTTAAGTGTCTCATTTCCTAATCTAATCCCGTCAGCATCACCCGACTTAATTCGACTACATTCCATTATCCTCGTTTTGCTTTTGTTTATGTTCATCTTATATCCTCCTTTCAAGACACTGTCCATTCCGTTCAACTGCTCTTCCAAGTCCTTTGCTGTCTCTGACAGAATTACAATGTCATCGGCGAACCTCAAACTTTTTACTTCTTCTCCATGAATTTTAATACCTACTCCGAATTTTTCTTTTGTTTCCTTTCCTGCTTGCTCATTATACAGATTGAATAACATCGGGGAGAGGCTACAACCCTGACTCACTCCCTTCCCAACCACTGCGTCCCTTTCATGCCCCTCGACTCTTATCACTGCCATCTGGTTTCTGTACAAATTGTAAATAGCTCCCTGTATTTTACCCCTGCCACCTTTAGAATTTGAATGTGAGTATTCCAGTCAACATTGTCAAAAGCTTTCTCTAAGTCTACAAATGCTAGAAACGTAGGTTTGCCTTTTCTTAATCTTTCTTCTAAGATAAGTTGTAAGGTTAGTATTGCGTCACATGTTCCAACATTTCTGCGGAATCGAAATTGATCTTCCCCAAGGTCCGCTTCTACCAGTTTTTCCATTCGTCTTTAAAGAATTCGCGTTAGTATTTTGCAGTCGTGACTTATCAAACTGATAGTTCGGTAATTTTCATATTTGTCAACACCTGCTTTCTTTGGGATTGGAATTATTATATTCTTCTTGAAGTCTGCGGGTATTTCGCCTGTTTCATACATCTTGTTCACCAGATGGTAGAGTTTTGTCAGGACTGGCTCTCCCAAGGTCGTCAGTAGTTCCAATGGAACGTTGTGTACTCCGGGGGCCTTGTTTCGGCTCAGGTCTTTCAGTGCCCTGTCAAACTCTTCCCGCAGTATCGTACCTCCCATTTTATCTTCATCTGCATCCTCTTCCATTTCCAGTACATCGCCCTTGTATAATCCTTCTATATACTCCTCCCACCTTTCCTCCTTCCCTTCTTTGCTTAGAACTGGGTTTCCATCTGAGCTCTTGATATTCATACAAGTGGCTGTCTTTTCTCCAAAGGTCTCTTTAATTTTCCTGTAGGCAGTATCTATCTTACCCCTAGTGAGATAAGCCTCTACATCCTTACATTTGTCCTCTAGCCATCCGTGCGTAGCCATTTTGCACTTCCTGTCGATCTCATTTTTGAGACGTTTGTATTCCTTTTTGCCTACTTCATTTACTGCATTTTTATATTAATTAATTAAAATTAATAAGCAAACATATTAATAGTATTAATAGTTAGACTGTATTAAAAACTTGCAGTGTTCGGCTGCACAAATTTAAATTATATGTAAAGTTTTACTCCAGTGCGTGGGAAATAAACATCCCAGGTTGGGATGCATAAACTAAAGCCAGAGGAGGGGATGGTCTGATGCAGAAGTTGGGAAACCCCCCCCCCCATCCCCCCCTGCAAATCGCACACTGGTTAAGTCCCATAAGATTTCACTCACACGTTTTCCACAATATCACCAGTTGAATGTAGACGATTCCCCATTTCCCTCTTCATTACCGTCCAAAGCAAAAATTTTCTGTTCAGTGAACACGCCATTGACGGGCTGTCTCAGCCGCACACTGACAGCCAAGCCGTTGCAGCCCCTCTGACTGTAGCTGGCTCCTCCTCCTCCTCCTCCTCCTCCTCCTCCTCCTTCTTCTTTTCTTCCTTACAGTTAATACCTGCTGTAGCTTCCACTAGTGTAGTGGTTGCCAAGCTGGGCGTAATTACCCCCGAGGGGTAAAATCAGATTTTCTAAGGGGGTAAAAACCAAAAGACTGTGGTGGTGTTTAGTCATGAACCTAAATTACATTTAATACATTAATATTATCACAATTTTGTAAGACTTTAATACCGATTGTGTAAGCTATCAATAACTACTTTTTCCTCTATCCCTGTTGGAAAGGTAATTGGCTCACTTTTTCGGATGAATCCAGGTTCTGTTTACAAGATCATGATGGTCGGCTCCATGTTTGGCGACATCGCGGTGAACGCACATTGGAAGCGTGTATTCCTCATCGCCATACTGGCTTATCACCCGGCGTGATGGTATGAGTTGCCATTCGTTACACGTCTCGGTCATCCCGTGTTCGCATTGACGGCACTTTGAACAGTGGACGTTACATTTCTAATGTGTTATGACCTGTGGCTCTACCCTTCATTCGATCCCTGCGAAAGCCTACATTTCAGCAGGATAATGCACGACCACATGTTGCGGGTCCTGTACGGGCCTTTCTAGATACAAAAAATGTTCGACCGCTGCCCTGGCCAGCACATTCTCCAGATCTCTCTCCTATTGAAAACGTCTGGTCAATGGTGGCCGAGCAACTGGCTCGTCACAATACGCCAGTCACTACTCTTGATGAACTGTGGTATCGTGTTGAAGCTGCATGGGCAGCTGTACCTGTACACGCCATCCAAGCTCTATTTGACTCAATGCCCAAGCGCATCAAGGCCGTTATTACTGCCAGAGGTGGCGGTTCTGGGTAGTGATTTCTCAGGATCTGTGCACCCAGATTGCGTGAAAATGTAATCACATGCCAGTTCTAGTATAATACGTCAAATGAATACCCGTTTATCATCTGCATGTCAATTTTGTGTAGAAATTTTAATGGCCAGCAGTGTAGTATCAAACATAGGCCTTAATGTGAGAAAGAAATTTCGGGGAATGTACGTCTGTAGTAGAGGATTGTATGGTAGTGAAATGTGGACTGTGGGAAACCCGGAAGAGGTTCGAACCATTTGAGAGGTGGTGCTACAGAACTGAAAATTAAGTGGACTGATAGAGCAAGGAATGATGAGGTTCCGCGCAGAATCGCAAAGAAACGAATATGCGGAAAACACTGACAAGAAGGTACAGGATGGTAGGACGTCTGTTAAGAGATGAGGGAATGACTTCCATGAAACTGGAGGGAGCTGTAGAGGGCAAAAGCTGTAGAGGAAGACAGAGATTTGAATGCATCCAACAAATAGCTGAGGACGTGGGGTGTTAGTCTGAGATGAAGAGGTTGGAGCAGAAGAGGAATTAGTGGCGCGCCGTATCAAACATCTACGTCTACGTGCCCGACGGTGGTGGCCGAGCGGTTCTAGGCGCTACAGTCTGGAACCACACGACCGCTACGATCACTGGTTCTAATGCTGCCTCTGGCATAGGTGTGTGTGATGTCCTTAGGTTACTTAGATTTAAGTAGTTCTAAGTTCTAGGGGACTGATGACCTCAGAAGTTAAGTCCCATAGTGTTCAGAGCCATTTGAACAGGCGTCACATTTATGTGACTTATCGCCTAATCAAAATTTAGCTGATTTCACACTTTTCTTTATTCAGGGTCAATTGCCACTTTTCGCACCATACACACATCTTATCTAATCATTTTGCATGTCGTTTTGATCATCTGATTACTTTACAAGACGGTAAGTGACAGCATCATCTGCAAACAATCGAAGACGGCTACTCAGATTGTCTCCTGTGTCGTTAATATAGATCAGGAACAATAGAGGGCCTTTAACACTTCCTTGGGGAACGCCGGATATTACTTCTGTTTTAGTCGATGACTTTCCTTCTGTTACTACGAACCGTGGCCTTTCTGACAGGAAATCACGAATCCAGTCGCACAACTGAGGCGATACTCCGTAGGCACGCAGTTTGCTTAGAAGACGCTTGTGAGGAACGGTGTCGAAAGCCTTCTGGAAATCTCAAAATATGGAATCATTTTGACATCCCCTGTCGATAGCACTAATTACTTCATGAGTATAAAGACTGATGACTCAAAAAAAGCGTCCCGGGCGCGAAGTGTCGACCATTGGTTAATGGTACAGCATCTCTCAGCAGGTGTGGACGAGGTTATCTTAAGAAAGACCGTGTCAGCTGGCTGGAGAACCGCAGTACCGACGTTGGCTGTCTACCTGTTGCCCGCGAATGCCTGCTGGATACCCAGGCTGAGGAGGGCGGGCTTACGCAAGATGCGAGGCCAGGGCCAGGGAGCAATTCGCAACCGGCCGGCCTTGGCCAGCGGATCGCACCTGCCCTGCCCTGGGCTGGGCTGGTTCCTACCTGCGGGCAGCGCAGCTGGCGCAATGACCTGCACCTCCGCGCCACATCGCTGTAGGTGGCGGGGCTAACCTACATACACTTCACGAGGCTCTGTGCAGACATGACGTCACTCTGACGTCACACGCCCTTACCGAACACCGCAGGGACTAGTACCGGGTTTCTTTAGGACTCGATGCTGGCTGCCCGAGGAACACCATACTGTATCTTGTAATTTCGTAGATCGTAACTTGCGTGTCATGAAAGTATGCCGTTTCCAGACAATGACACGCTGACGATTTATAAAAAAAGCACGTCATTCTCGGCACAATTTTTTTACTGCTAGAGGTCACATAACGACGTTTCGGCTGTTAACGCCTTCGTGAGGTCTAAGTTACAGTACAGAGCCTGGGACTGAATTTTCATCCCATTCTCGGCCTTACATTGAACATACACTGAATCGATAAAGAAACTTATACAGGCATGCGTATTCAAACACAGACATTTGTTAACAGGCAGAATACGGAGTTTCGGTCGGCAACGCCTATATTAGACAACAAGTGTGTGGCGCAGTTGTTGGTTACCGCTGCTACAATGGCAGGTTATCAAGATTTACGCTAGTTTGAACGTGGTGTTATAGTCGGCGCATGAGCGATGAGACACAGCATGTCCGAGGTACTGTGAATTTTCCCGTACGACCATTGCACGAGTATACCGTGAATATCAGGAATCCGCTAAAACATGAAACCTCCAACATCGCTCGGCGGGAAAAAGCTCCTGCAAGAACGAGATTAACGACGACTGAAGAAAATCGTTCAACGTAGTAGTAGTAGTAGTAGCTTTATTCATCCGTAGATATCTTTTTGCAAGGATATAGGACATGTCAAAGCTTACACCAATTTAAAATAAGCTAATTCGCATACACACATATTTATAGACTTCTATTTAGAGACATCATTAGATTTATACCTGATATACTTCTTTTTTCAAATAACTTATTTAATGAGGTAATGCCACACTGTTCACTCATATCTCACCATCAGTCACTGCACACACTGTACACACTTTGTCTCATAACACTTCACTCACTACACACACACACACACACACACACACACACACACACTGGTGATCTCTGGGCCGTTTTCTGTACCGCAACACCCCATTTGCTATCCTGAAAAACTGAGTCAGCATCCCTCCATAATGAGTGAGATGTAGAGCTCAGAAAGAGGAAGTGTGTTAATATTGCGCTATGCATAGCTTGTGCGCAAGTATTTCTAGAAAGGAAAGAAGAAGGAAAAAGCATAAACTGAAGTTGTTATGTGGAATAATGGATGTTTTATAATATTATTATTTATTTGTATAACATTTCTTTATCAAACAGCTGCTCCGTTTTATCTAAGTATTTCGTATGCTGTTTTATTATATACTGCAGAATGGCAAAAGCTGCCAAATGCAAATGTGAAACGAAGTCTTTGGACACCAACCGCTGCTAGCAAGGAGGGAAGGAGCAAAATACGTCAAGAAACACCATAAGTAACCTGCACACAAACCGTTTACACAGAATGCTGTTTTTCACGCAAAACAGTCAATAATGTATAAACTTATGTATTAAGTTTGCAGATTAACCACGGAAGACATTTTGTAAATGAAAGCGAAACGCGTCTGGTGTAACTCTTTTTTATTTAATTGCAGTCAGCTCAAGACGGATAACCTATAGTAAGAGATTTTACCAGGCATTGCGGAAGATGATCAGGCAAACAAACGTTGTGTCTTATTTTTCTCTTTTTTCAGATTAGAAACAACTTTAGTAACTCAAATTTCGTGAGGGTAAATTACCGTTTGGTGTTACTTACGATTTCCATTGTTGTTAGTCCATATGTCTGGTTCTCGAAATGCGTTTATTTGTTCCGCATGCTCCAGCTGGCTGATTAATGGCGTTTTCCCACCCGCGTTTATTGTAACACATTACTTGCAGTTTTCATATTGCGACCAACGGGTGTATGCGCGCGTTTACAGTGAGCAGTGTTGCCAACTGCCGCTGTGTGTTTATACTCAGTCTTTTGTTTCTGTTGTTTGCTTTGACGTTTTTTAATTGTTTTGTGTGTGTACCTATTTTGCTGTGTATAAATGTGTCAGCTCCTTGCGAGAGCGTTTCGTTTTCAATTAATTTTTTTAACTGTGTGTGTGTGTGTGTGTGTGTGTGTGTGTGTGTGTGTGTGTGTGTGGAGAGAGAGACAGAGAGAGAGAGAGAGAGAGAGAATACATTTATTATACGGATAAAAGGAAACATGTATTACGGGCAGCTGGAGATGCTTAATAAAGACGAGGGTAGCCGAAAAGTAATGCATCGCATTTTTTCCTTCAACAATTCTTTGCTGAACATTCTGAGAATTACACACACGAAAGAATGGTGTTTTATCTACACACCCTATTTTTTCACGTAATCTCCATCTCGTACTATGGCCTTCCTCCAGCGCGAAACAAGGGCGTGTATGCTCTTTCGGTGTCCTGGTGACGGAGCCAGTGCTTCACTGTGTGAACTTCCTCTGCTGACACACACACACACCAACACACACACACAGATACACAGACCAAAAGTTCTACTGTCACCTCCGTCAACATGTTAGTTATCTAGTAAGTGGATCACAGGATACTGGGCTGTGATGTTATCCGTGCGTCTGGGTAAGACTAAGCATTAACACGGTCCATCAAGTTATAGTGGACGAAACGCGAGTGAGGGTAGCAATTTGAAGAGCAGAGGGGAAAAAAGTGCCAAGGCTCGTGCTGTGGGAAAAAAAAACCTCTGCGACAGTGGGGTGGGTGGTAAGAGCAGTAGTGGCTTACTAGCTGCGACAGTTAACGCAAGGTTGGATTTGTTAGTATGGGTATCATGCATCATTACCGTGGCAAGCGATGGCGATGTATCCCAGATGCTGCAGCCGCTACATTCCTGGAACAATCAAGATCTTTATACAGTAGTGAGAGATCGGCCATAGATAATCTCACTGTGTGGGGGATGTGTGGAGCTTGTCTGCATGTAGTGTACGGTACGGCTTCCCTGTGTGGTGCCAGCTATTCGGCAGTGTGTTCCAGTTGGATATCCAGTAATGGTATCAGATTAACAGGGGCTCACCTGTACTGTTGCGTTTGCGTGTGCTTATCCATAGATGTTATGTCCTTGTGGTCGTAGTTCCCCAGATTCAGAATAAACGGGTTCTGCGAATGTCTGGAGTTTCTGTATAGTCTGGTGGTGAGTTTGTGGATTACCTCCCTGAGAGTCTTAGGTGGGTATTCCCGGTGAAGGTCCGCGATGAGTGTGTATCGTGGAGCATTGCATACGATTTTGAGTACTTTGTTTTGTATGATCTACAGGCGTGTGGGCGCGCCAACTGCCGAGTCGCAATACGTCTGTCCTCGCGAATGACATCAGCTCGCTGCAACGTGTCAGGTGTGACCGCCGTGGACGGTCTCCCCGACCGCTGTAATTCGTGGAGCTCCGCTGAAACGCCTTCTGATGACCTCACGCTCCGTGCCCAGCGACTAACTGTGCTTCTAACGACAGCAGATGCTCCATAATCTTTGCGCAAGGAACTGAGAATATTCTCCACAGCTTCTTTCTCTGCAGTGAGAAATTCAATGGCGGCACGTTGCTTGTAACGTACACCACCTACAGACGCCATTTTGAAACTGTCCTGCAGCTACGCTATCTGTCTGCAGTGACGGAAACTTGGCGAGCTCGCTCAGGAGATTTCGAATAATACACACGCAACGTTCCGCCTTTGTAGCATTGTTTTCGGCTGAGAAAACAAATGCGGTTTCTGAACAACCCTTGTAAAAGAAGCGAAACGCGCATGGCAAAAAAAAAAGTCTTTGATTTAATTGCATGGTGTGGCGTCCCCGCACTCCAACCGCGTGCTGATATCGTCGACGCCGTAGAGCTGCTACTGCCACAGCTCTCGCAGTGGAGTTGAGACACGATGCGCGATGACGTAGGTCTCCGTTGGTGAACGACAGACAGAAATGCGAACTCGTACGATGGATGCTTCCTCTGATTTAAGATTGAATGATTCATTACCCGGATATGCAGTAGTTGTTGAATCTCATCTCATCCGCATCGTACACACCACCAATTGCGAGGAAACACTGTAATTATCAGTCTTCTTTTATGTTGTTGGCTCGTTGCTATGGAGTTGTTGAATGTGTATGAAGCGAGATCCACAGATAGTCTTTGATCACGTCTGAGTGAACCTACGCCGTAACGTTCAAAAAAATATGTTCAAAGGTTCTCTTTTCAATTGATGAAGTAGGTATTTTGATATTCAGTTTAAATTGTCCCTGCTGAACAGTCGTTGGTTAACTATCATTGATTAAATCACTTAATGCTGTAGTCCACACTTGATATTTCACTTGGAACGAACAGTTTATTGTTCCTTGGCCACTAAATACTTTATAACTTTCGCACCACACCAAACGCAGTTACTTGGTAAAGTCAGTTCTATTAAATTTATGTTTCTTGACAATTACAACAACTTGACTCTTCAGTGTAATTGTATTGTCTTCGTGAAGTCGTGTAATTGTGTCTATTCGAAATTGTTTGAGTGTAGTCCTTTGATATACTATCCACTCTTCTTTTAGTTCCAACTATTTGAAAGTCAAGTCCAGTATTCACTAGTTTCGTCAATAAACTTCAACTAACCCCGTTATGCAATCTGGAACCGCAAGACCGCTACGGTCGCAGTTTCGAATCCTGCCTCGGGCGTGGATGTGTGTGATGTCCTTAGGTTTGTTAGGCTTAACTAGTTCTACGTTCTAGGGGACTAATGACCTCAGACGTTAAGTCCCATAGTGCTCAGAGCCATTTGAACCATACTATCAGTTCCTGTCTCTGCTTAGAAAGTCAGTTTCGGAAGTTCGTGAATCACGTAACGCAAGAAACACTTCTGAACGCAAAACAATCTCTTCGCGTTCCGTACTCTCAATAACTAAGACAAGAATTGTTTTCGCCCGTCCTTACAGGACGAGAGCCGGCAAGCGACTTCTTCTGTGAAAGAGTATTGTAGGCGCATTGAATTTCTTCGTTGCGCTTACAACTCTCTTCCACATAAGTTATCTCTAACATCACCTTGGACTTAGCTTTCAAGATATTAATTGCAATTATCTCTTGGATATTTATCCATTAATTAAATCTGAGATTTTCTCCTCCTCTTTTCATAACAAAAACTCTCAGTGATGCATAATGTTGTTCTTACCAAAACTTCTTGGTGTTAGCTTATCGCCAAAGATGTCGTATTTGCCAAGATAACTCTTCCCTACTTCGTATTATGTTATTCTGTCTTAGTTGATTTTAAGGGGGTCGTTGGGGTGTTATAATGGACGGAACATACTTCATTAAGAAATGAAAATACGGTATTGTTAAGAGAGTTTATTGATGAAATGTAAGGTCGCTGGAGCCAAAAGACACTTTTTGTACAACCAAAGGGCGAAACCTCGCTTCATTGTTTGGCGATGGTTTCGAGGAGTGTGTGGAACTTGTCGCTGGGTAGTCAAGAGCTTTTGGCGGTACCGGGCGGGCATTGCAGTCTGCGGCTCTCCCTCCTTGCCGTGCCGTGGTGGGGGAAGCGCTTTCTGCTGACGGAAGAGGAAGCCGATATCGGAAGCGGCGGTCGTCAGGCAGATAAGAGGCGGGCCAAAGTGTGGAGGCGCGCCGATCCAGACCCCTGCCTGCACAACCTCAGGACATTCACACGGGACGTGACGTGACGTGCCGCGCTCCTCAGCGTGGCGTGCGCGAGCGCTCCACAGCGGCAGTTCCCGGCTATACCCACTTTCCAAATCAAGCACTTTCTCCACTAATATGGTCGCAAGTAAAACTGCTACATCGGCTCTACCGGAAAGAAAGAGTGTTCCTATCATAGCCAGGCGAGATATCTCAGACTTCAAGAACAGTATACTAACCCCAGTTCCAAAGAAAGCAGCTGCTGACAGGTGTCAAAATTGCCGAGCTATCTGTTTAATACACTACTGGCCATTAAAATTGCTACACCAAGAAGAAAGGCAGATGATAAACGGCTAGTCATTGGACAAATATATTATACTAGAACTGACATGTGATTACATTTCCATGCATTGTGGGTGCATAGATCCTGAGAAATCAGTACCCAGAACAACCACCTTTGGCCGTAATAACAGCCTTGATACGCCTGGGCCTTGAGTCTAATAGAGCTTGGATGGCATGTACAGGCACAGCTGCCCATGCAGCTTCAACACGACACCACAGTTCGTCAAGAGTAGTGACTGGTGTATTGTGACGAGCCAGTTGCTCGGCCACCCTTGACCAGACGTTTTCAATTGGTGAGAGATCTGGAGAATGTGCTGGCGAGGACTGCAGTCGAACATTTTCAGTATCCAGAATGGCCCGTACAGGACCTGCAACATGCGGTCGTGCATTATCCTGCTGAAATGTAGGGTTTTGCAGGGATCGAATGAAGGCTAGAGCCACGGGTCGTAACACAACTGAAATACAACGTCCACTGTTCAAAGTGCCGTCAGTGCGAACAAGAGGTGACCGAGACGTGTAACAAATGGCACCTCATTCCATCACGCCGAGTGACACGCCAGTATGGCGATGACGAATACACGCTTCCAGCGTGCGATCACCGAGATGTCGCCGAACACGGATGCGACCATCACGATGCTGTAAACAGAACCTGGATTCATCCGGAGAAATGACGTTTCACCATTCGTGCAGCCAGGTTCGTCGTTGAGTATACCATTTCAGGCGCTTCTATCTGTGATGCAGCGTCAAGGGTAACCGCCGCCATGGTCTCCGAGCTGATAGTCCATGCTGCTGCAAACGTCGTCGAACTGTTCGTGCAGATGGCTGTGGTTTTGCAAACTTCCCCATCTGTTGAACCCACCGGTTCCATATTCTGCTAACAGTCATTGGATCTCGACCAACGCGAGCAGCAATGTCGTGATACGATAAACCGCAATCGCGATAGGCTACAATCCGACCTTTATCAAAGATCAATGCTCTGAAAAGCTAATCATTTTCATATCACTGCATCACAGCGCCATCTTCGTGGAGTAGCAATTTTAATGGCTAGTAGTGTAAGTATGCGTGATATATCGTTAACACGAAATCGTCAACTTCACATTTTCTCTGGGAACTTTGCTCATCGATAGCAGCTCATCGAAAACGTCGGCTTTTGACTTTTATTAGGTCTAAAATTTGTATTCTGCCGTTTTTGAATAGGTGGCAGTAGCGGCAAATTTTGGTGCAGGTGGTAGGTCGTGACACATAATAGGTTTAGGTATTTTTAAACACAACGGCATTTGTATTTGTGGTTGCATCATTAAATTATTCTCGACTGTATATGTCAACGAAATTCTGGTCATTTGCTGGAAGTTTTAATTTTCTGCTTTACGATGAAGAAATCTGGGGCAGTGGCTCATGAAAAGACTTACGGTAAGGCACCTGTTAGTGAAAGAATGTGCAGAGAATGGTACCAATGCTTCGAGAACTATGGTTTTGACGTGGAAGAGAGA
Source organism: Schistocerca gregaria (assembly GCF_023897955.1). NCBI lineage: Eukaryota > Metazoa > Arthropoda > Insecta > Orthoptera > Acrididae > Schistocerca > Schistocerca gregaria. The sequence continues at coordinate 194,084,168 of NC_064929.1, read as the reverse complement.
AATTAGTCGCAGCTGCTGAAACCGACGAAAACAATCACACGAGACCGATCGAAAGCTATTCATGCGTTCCTTCCGAGCACTGGAGGATACATGGCCACTATGCAGCGATAGACATGAAGATGTTATTTTCCAGCACGACAATGCTCGACCCCACATCGCAAAACCCGTCAAAAACTACTCGGAAACGTTGAATTGTGAAGTCATACCGCGTATTCTCCACACACTGATTCCTCTGACCACCACCTTTCCGACCAATGGGACTCAGCCTGGCTGACCAGCACTTGTTGACATACGAAAAAGTGCAAAATTGGATCTCCTCAAAAGACGCCCGATCCTACCACCGCGGGATTCGTTTGCAGCCCGAAATGTGGGAGCTAGTAGTGGCCAGCGATTTCCAGTGCTTTGATTCGTAATTTTTTTTAATTTTCACAAAAATGTCTTGTACTAGAAACTAGAAACGGTGGAAGCAAAGCTGTAGACATACCTTAAAAGAGTGGAAATTTTATTAGGAATCTCTTTACAGCTTTACATAACTTTAGGCAGTCATTTTAAGTTAGTTTCATACGTGTTAGGCCCTATTTAGTGCACTTTATGTCGCTGTAGTACTGCTTTGGACATATTTATATAGGCGCTAGGTGCCCAGTAGTATACATGGACGGTTTTATTGGTAAAAAAAATGCTGAGAAGGAGAATAATTTGGTGACTTTTAGAGCCCTTGCGATGGTCTTAGAACTCGTGCCATGCACTCACTACGCCAGTTAAAACTACATTTACGCCTCAAGCAGGGTATTACGTGCGTAAGTACGGCCACTTTGGATGTCTGGACCTCGGTACCGGATAAGATGGAAAGAAATGTTCCCTGAAAATATCATCTTAAAAATATATCAGTCCTGAATAGAAATGATAAAACCAACCAAGACCACAATTTTAATAAAATGGAACACCTGCAGCCGTACGTAAGATGTTGTTTATTAAATAGCTACCAGTTTCAGTGCTTCGGTAGCCTATCTTCAGGCTTTAACTGACGCTGAGGGGCTTAACTCCAATCGTGTCTCGAACCATAAACTTGGTAGTTGATACATGCAGACACAACATCGTTGTTACAGGTAGTCTACGAAAACCATTTCATAGATGTCGGCCACTGATAAATCGTGCATACAATCGGAGCTAACCCCCTCAGCATCAGTTACGGCCTGAAGATGGCGTACTGAAGCACCGTAACTGATAGCCATAGAATAAATAACATTGTAAGGACGGCTGTAGGTGTTCCATTTTATTACATAAGTGAACGGCTTAAGTCCCTTAAACATCCAGTCTGGAGGATGGACGTACAAAAGAGCACAATTTATACTTCTCGTACCCTAAAATCATGGATTCTAGGAACCGCCCATGGAAAAATGTTGCTTTTACAAGCCGCCTAAGGACAGCGTAGGCCACACTAAATGCAAGAGAACGAACGAATTTGTGCACTTTGTCGGGGCTGGAGGAAGTGTGTAATGTTTACATTTGGACCCTGTGCTGTAGGGCAGCTGCAGTGTGCTCACACTTCCGACGGGTATTATAATAGTCGCTAGGGCAATACCTGTGCAAAACGCCTGACCCCATATCTGTAATAAATAGAAGCCGAGATATGAGCCCCTGCAAAATCGCATTTTCGCGTGTGGCTTCGTGGAACATATGGCTACCATCCACTGTCGTGCATAGACTGATATATTAAGGCCAGGTTCTCATTGAAAATGGTGGAAAATTCAATTTTAATTGCAGTATTTGCATGATATATGTGTCTAGAATTTTAAGACGAAAAGTGATTTTTAGTCTGTGCTTTACAAGCGTTTCTACAGCCCACTGACCGAAGCAGTGTCACGGCCGCCGTGGGGGGCTCTCTGCCGGAGAGGGACGGCTCGGGTAGAGAACTTGTCGGGTCGCGACGCCAAGTTCACGAAACGATTTGTATCGCGGTATGCGTGCAAACGCATTCGCCGAAAAAGCTGACGAGCGACGTGTGCAGGCTGCCGAACGTAGCATATGCAGATGAGCCAGGTCGGCTTTTGTCGCCCAGAACAACAAGGGAACTGCTCTCCAGGAACAATTCGAGTTAGAGGAGGCGTTGACATACGGTCCTGGAGTTGTAGACTAGGCTTAAGTAAATAAAACATTTTTGGTCAAATTTTGGTCAAAATACATTAAAACATAATTTTTGGTGCTCTGTATTGGAGTAGCCATTTTGAATTTCGAAAGTTTATCTTCAGGTTTGTGCGACAAAAATAAAAACACATAATACCACGGATTTTTTACGCAGAATGATCTAATAACACACACAAAATTTTAGGAAAAACTATAAACAGCTTTTTCTCGAGAAACAATTTTTCAAAAATGCGCTCAGCATAAAATGAAAACGGTTCAACCTATTAACTTCTACATTTCACTCCGTCTTCAGGCCACGAGTGGCCTTCCGGGACCATCCGACCGCCGTGTCATCCTCGGTGGAGGATGCGGATAGGAGGGGCGTGGGGTCAGCACACCGTTGTCCCGGTCGTTATGGTGGATTTCTTTGACTGGAGCCGCTACTGTTCGGTCGAGTAGTTCCTCGTTTGGCATCACGAGGCTGAGTGCACCCCGAAAAGTGGCAACAGCGCATGGCGGCCTGGATGGTCACCCATCCAAGTGCCGACCACGCCCGACAGCGCTTACCTTCGGTGGTTTCACGGGAACCTTTGTATTCACTGCGTCAAGGCCGTTGCCTAACTTCTACATTTAACCCCCGAAAAGTAAACACTTTTCTTGGGAGCTTATACCTGTAATGTATATGAAATTTATTAATATTAGTTTTTGTAAAGCCATAAAGAGTGAACAAACCCCCCAGAAATTAAACTCAAAGTTTGATTTAGCACAATATCGTTAAAGGTTAGTTCGTTCGGGTTAGACATAAGCCCCCATAAATTTAATGTAGTATCGATTTTTGCTTCAGGTAACTTCTGACGAGCTACACTGCACGCAGTCTGCGTACTTCAAACTCGCACGCCCTTCATCGGACCATAATTATGGGGTGACACTTTTTTTCCGGACTGAAACTCTAAAATAAAGTTCAAAGTGGGATTACTCTTAACCTGCAAACAGATCCTTTGTATGTCGGTCCATTGTCTCAACAACAACAAAAATCCAAGCTTTGCCAATTTTTTGCTCATTTGGCCCCAACTAGAAGAAAGGACAGGACGATGCTGCTCGTGTCCAAACTAGACAGGGCTGTAGAGGTTGAAAACTCCGTACGAGGACAGAGGTTGGACCGTATCAAAGAAATAATTGGCGAGGGGCGGGGGGCACTCAGTGCAAGAGGTTTGATGAATTTGATGAACTGGTTGTCGCAGGGGGGGTAGGTCGTAGCGAACTGATTCAGACCGGCTTATCCGTGAAGGAAACGTCTTTTATTTTCGAGTTTGTGGGATTTCTCCCTCCCACCGCTGAGACTAACCTTGTCATTCAGATTTCTGATCATCTGTTTTTTAAGTAGGCCGATCTGAGGAACTAGCACACTAGATGCGCTAAAAAATGTTTTTTAACGCAACTGGTGTGCTATTTTTTCACATCGAGAACATTGTTATTCCATTCACACCGTCACCCACAGTACAGCAGGACTCCTCCCTTTTTGCCACCTGTACTTGCTTCACACATTCATTGAGAAAGATTGGACGTGATGGAAATGTAACAAGGAGTAAGACTCCTCCACACAGTGAAATTAAGTTATGTTGTACTATAATTTCAAACGATCATCATATATTTACCGAAAATTGTGAAAAAAATTAATATAAAATAAAAATATTTGCACTCTATATAGCAGTTCCGATATAAATATATCAATTGGAATACGTATCGCCATTCTATGTCGAGCCTTTCAGGGAAAATTATCGATGTATCTATGTTTCGAAATTTTATCAACTGCCTTTGCACAAATACCTGGTAAAGCGCGATGACAGCGCGATTCGGGAATGCGTTCATCCGGTTGCCTGCCTGCAGGTGCGAACTTATTCAATAGGGCAAATAGGGAGCGGTTTGATTTGTTTACATATTCTGACAAGGCTCTCGCCTAGTGCAAAAATGGTTCAAATGCCTCTAAGCACTATGGGACATAACTTCTGAGGTCATCATTCCCCTAGACTTAAAACTATTTGAGCCTAACTACCCTAAGGACATCACACACATCCATGCCCGAGGCAGGATTCGAACCTGCGACTGTAGCAGCAGCGCGGTTCCGGAATGAAGCGCCTAGAACAGATCGGTCACAGCGGCCGGCTCGTCTAGTGCATCTACGCGGCAGCACGCATTGTGAATGAAACTGGGAGAGATTGTCTGACCTGTGATTTTTATCATGTTTCTGTACACCCAGATAGTTTCACTCCGTTGTCTTTTGAAATTCCGGAGTGACTTACAAACAACACTGTATTTGTGACGTATTCTGTACCTATGTAAGATTACTTCGGTTTTCCACGTACTATTTCTCGAAAAACGAAGATTTTGAGAGATCAACATAGATGCTTATAACTGCGCACAATTGACTAAAAGTATTTTTCTTTTGTTGCAGGTGAGTACGGTGCTCCGTTCATTTCTGAGTCAGTGCGATTCAAGATGTGAGATTAACCGAGCAGTGTTCGCAGGTGAGTGCGACATCTAGCTCTTCCATTCATAACAGAAGCAATGTGGTCACGACGTGGAAGTTTTCGTGAAGTTCGTGTACACTGCACTGCTTGGTCAATAAGAACGGTAACCAGAATGACTTAGAAAATGCAAACCGTAAAATTTATAAGTGAAACAAGAAGCAGCTGACATGCAAACGACAGGCTCATGCAGCGGTGTCAGCTCGCAGATACCACAGTTGCAGTAATATTTGACACCAAATGGTTCCCATTGGGATTGGGGGCGGTGGGGTACGGCAAGAAAGGGAGAATGGCTTGATTGTTGGTGTTACTAACGATCATCTTCCTTTTACCTCCTCTGCATTACTGCAGATGACGTGTCACCGAGCACATTTGTTCCGTGCATGCAGTACACTTGAGGCGTCTAGTTGTTTCCACTGCGCTGTGTGGAATACGAAGGCTCTGTTATAGTTCACTAACCTGCTGTCTTCAAGTTGATGTCCCCAGCGCAGAAAACAGCACGCAGGTCCCAGGTTCTGTATCTTGAGGCTGAAGCTGACTTTTAGCGAGGTTCTGTTCTGAAATAATGTATCACTTCTTTGGGATGCCAGTCGCGTATTTTAATACAGCCACACGAGAAGACTACATGATCTTAAAACAACACCTTCTGATACGGCAAAGTACATGATCAAACACAATGTTGAGGAAAATGTATCTTTACACTATTTGTGGGACGTGTCTGTGCCTCATGACTACCGAAGTGAATCCTTTAATACTGTCAAACACATCCTACGACAGACATGTCTGTTCTTCTCGACAGCCTAATCCAGAGTGAAGAACAGCCTGAACACTTTGCACTCCATACCAGAAAAGGCGTGAATCGACTGCTTCCGAAGTTCTTCGTCTGCCATTTCTTCAGTCTTTTGTTTTTGATTTAAATTGTTTTTAATAATTCAAAAATGAGTGATTGATAGCTGTTGGGAGATATTTATATTAAAAAGTGAAGTCATTCCAATGAGTAGTTTAATTAAAAATAATAACTATTCTTTAACGTTTTGGCGCCCTTGCTCCGAACACAGCAGCCAATTACAGAGCAGTAGCATTAAACAGGCGGTCTTTCTCACGGGAACGATACCGAATCTAACATCTGTCACAAGTACCTCACACCACATTTCGTCATCTATATACTTCTTGTATCTCCACTGCTCTGGTAACAGCTTCTTGGAGCCTAATGTGATGGCTGACTAAGCCAGAAATGCTACAGGGGGTAGGGGGGGGGGGGTGGCGTCGGGGGGTGTTACTTTGTGCTTATCACTTGAAAATACCTTATGGATAACATCGGAAGTTCACTGAGGATGATGCTGTAATAAATCGAGAGGTTGTAACAATGGAAAATTGTGCTGAAATGCAGGAAGAACTTCAACGAATTGACGCATGGTGCAGGGAATGGCAATTGAATCTCAATGTAGACAAGTGTAATGTGATACGAATACATAGAAAGATAGATCCCTTATCATTTAGCTACAAAATAGGTCAGCAACTGGAAGCAGTTAATTCCATAAATTATCTGGGAGTACGCATTCGGAGTGATTTAAAATGGAATGATCATATAAAGTTGATCGTCGGTAAAGCAGATGCCAGACTGAGATTCATTGGGAGAATCCTAAGGAAATGCAATCCGAAAACAAAGGAAGTAGGTTACAGTACGCTTATTCGCCCACTGCTTTAATACTGCTCAGCAGTGTGGAATCCGTACCAGATAGGGTTGATAGAAGAGATAGAGAAGATCCAATGGAGAGCAGCGCGCCTCGTTACAGGATCATTTAGTAATCGCGAAAGCGTTACGGAGTTGATCAACTCCAGTGGACGACTCTGCAGGAGAGACGCTCAGTAGCTCGGTACGGGCTTTTGTTAAAGTTTCGAGACCATACCTTCACCGAAGAGTCAAGCAGTATATTGCTCCCTCCTACGTATATCTCGCGAAGAGACCATGAGGATAAAATCAGAGAGATTAGAGCCCACACAAAGGCATACCGACAATCCTTCTTTCAACGAACAATACGAGACTGGAATAGAAGGGAGAACCGATAGTACTCAAAGTACCCTCCGCCACACACCGTCAAGTGGCTTGCGGAGTATGGATGTAGATGTACTACAGTGATCCATCGATGACCTCGAATAGGGTGTCGGCACCTTCCGACACTGCAGGTGTCACACCTGTGTGCGGCCGGCGATGGTGACAGACGCTTCGGACAGCGACTGGCCGTGCTTTTGTTCACTGCCAGGTCTCTGTAGATATCCTGCAAGCGCCTGAGAATATGTGCGATGCTCTCTTGGAACGCACCTCTGTTCCAGGCGCCATGTTGAAGCCAGCGTACAGCACCGCCGCCTATTGGAACTTCACAAAACTGTAGCAGCTGAAGGGGAAATACCGGGTGATCAAAAAGTCAGTATAAATTTGAAAACTTAATAAACCGCGGAATAATGTAGATAGAGAGGTAAAAATTGACACACATGCTTGGAATGACCTGGGGTTTTATTAGAACGAAAAAAGAAAGTTCACAAATGTCCGACAGATGGCGCTGGACAACAAAACTGCTACCGTGACGGGTGAGAGGTACGCCGATATGTTAGAGAATCGCATCATCCCCAGCCTGGCTGATAAACACCTCCTGGAACGTACGATGTTTATGCAGGATGGTGCTCCACCCCATATTGCTAGACGCGTGAAAGATCTCCTGCGCGCGTCGTTTGGTGATGATCGTGTGCTCAGCCGCCATTTTCGCCATGCTTGGCCTCCCAGGTCCCCAGTCCGTGCGATTATTGGCTTTGGGGTTACCTGAAGTCGCAAGTGTTTCGTGATCGACCGACATCTCTAAGGATGCTGAAAGACAACATCCGACGCCAATGCCTCACCGTAACTCCTGGCATGCTTTACAGTGCTGTTCACAACATGATTCCTCGACTATAGCTATTGTTGAGGAATGATGGTGGACATATTGAGATTTCCTGTAAAGAACATCATCTAAGCTTTGTCTTACTTTGTTATGCTGATTGTTGCTATTCTGATCAGATGAAGCGCCATCTGTCGGACATTTTTGAACTTTTTTATTTATTTTTTTCTTGGTTCTAATAAAACCCCATGTCATTCTAAGCATGTGTGTCAATTTTTACCCCTCTGTCTACATTATTCCGTGATTTATTCAGTTTTCAAATTTATACAGACTTTGATCACCCGGTAGGTTACGGTACACTTGTTCGCCCACTGCTTGAATACTGATCACTGGTGTGGGATCCGTACCAGATAGTGTTGATAGAAGAGATAGAGGAGACCCAACGGAGAGCAGCGCGCTTCTTAAAGGATCATTTAGTAATCGGGAAAGCGTTACTGAGATTATATATAAACTCCAGTGGAAGTATCTGCAAGAGAGTCGCTCAGTAGCTCGGTACGGGCTTTTGTTGAAGTTTCGAGAACATACCTTCACCGAGGAGTCAACTGCTCCCTCCTACGTATATCTCGTGAAGAGACGATGAGGATAAAATCAGAGAGATTAGAGCCCACACAGAGGCATACCGACAATCTTTCTTTGCTCGAACAATACGAGACTGGAATAGAAGGGAGAACCTCCGCCACACATCGTCAGATGGCTTGCGGAGTATGGATGTAGATGCAGATGAAAATATTATAGGCATACTTTATATTTTAAAATACTGAAAAAAATATTTTTGCTTTTATTGAAGTCTTCGACCATATTCTATATAAGTTTTAAATTTTTCACTTAAACTTAACCCAGTAGTAGATGTAACTTTTCACTGTGAATGTCATATTCAGCATTTTTTCGTTGACAACCGTATTTACGTGTCGGTATCCCTTCTAATATACTGTCGCAAACAAAAATTAGTACACCTGAAAAGATGACGTCGATTTTGATTCGATGACGACATGTACCACATGGGGAAAGTAGATGTACTGTTAATGATTTCAACGTCGTCTATCAAAAGATAGCCCAGTGGCGTAGCTACGATAACACCATCTCTGTCTGCCCTTTAATAAGGAATGCTCACAGCGAGAAGGCACGGTGTGGTGCGAACATGTAAAGCAAGCAGGCGACAATGCCATGGAGACGCACTGTGAAACCTTCCCGTCTCCTCTCTACCTCTTTTGTTATTGACAGCCTTCCCTTTTACAACAAAGTATGTAACCTTTTCTTAGGATTTCTATCTCTTGCTAAATAATAACAAATGAAATCTTCCCTTTGAAATTTATTCTCTTTCTCTATCTTCGCATGCAAATTTAATTGATGCTTATTAAAAGTGATTTTCTGATTATTTCGACGAAACATAGAATGTGTCGTCGTCGTGGCCCTCAGTCGTTATCTGCAATAACCGAAAGCTGTTCCTTACCTTTTTTATTGTTACTGGATCGCCATCTGACTGCTATATCGAACTGCGACATGAATATACTTACTCTGTTTTACTATATTAGCTGCTGGTGGGCTGTCATAAGTCGCTGTATTTATTACGAAAGCTGACGTTATTCTTAATAGCAAAGCTGACGTAATTCTTTAATTAATTTGACTGAAGTTATGTAAGTCATAGTCAAACTTTTTCTTGACAAAAATAAAATTTTGCAAAGTTTTACGTTGATTGTTTTTGTGATGGATTATAATTACAAATGCAATATTGCTGGCAAAAGTTAATTATTTTCTGAATGAAATGATTTTACAAACGTTCAGACGAGTCTTACTTTTTACAATAATCTTATAACTAGTATTGCGCAAACATACCATCAGTAGTCTTGAGTTTCTCAAAAAAATAGTTCAACAATTTTACTTCATCTTATGATAATAGTTAGCTGATGTCTCTATATATCCGTTTATAATCTCTTGTAAATCATAGCTAGTGGCTGGCAGCACACCGCTCCTCTCAACTTCTCGCTTCAGAACTGCTACCGACTCGCTTCACATCTCGCTTCCTACTGACTTCCTACGAACGCTAAAGTGCGCTCTCTCCCACCGACAATGCTTTCTGGTGCAGACGATCCCTGCTACCATTACAAAATTTATCAATGCACGGTCTTTCCCGCTCTTTTCTGAAAATGTATCCATACGACGTCTCTCCCGCCCTTTTAAAAATTATATTCATTTGCGGCCTCTCTTGTCAACAATACTTTGGTGCAGACATTCCCTGCTACCACAATTATTTCCAACATGACAAATATTAATTATTTCTACTTAATAGTATTAATAAAATGTAAACATCTTTCATAAATTGTGGTTTGACAGTAGACAATAGAAATGTACACCGCAAATAGAGTCAAATTTTCCTAACTGGCACGTGTCGGAAAAGTTCTGCCGTCGGGCTATGGCCACACACACTGTATCCACTAACGAACCGAAACACTGTCACTACAAGGGTTTGTTGCATTTCCAGAGGTGTCATACGTAACGCATCACTGGCACGGGGAACTTCTTCAGACAGATTAAAATATTCAGTTGTTAAACTTTTTCGCCAGCCGCTGTGGCCGAGCGGTTAAAGGCGCTACAGTCTGGAACTGCGCGACCGCTACGGTCGCAGGTTCGAATTCTGCCTCGGACATGGATGTGTGTGATGTCCTTAGGTTAGTTAGGTTTAAGTAGTTCTAAGTTATAGGGGACTGATGACCTTAGATGTTAAGTCCCATAGTGCTCAGAGCCAAGCCAAATTGTGGCCTTCCGAGTTGCGGAATGGTCCTTTCGGAGAACTGCCAAACAAGTTGGAGGTGTTGCGTCAGTGGTGCAACGTCGCTCGTATCAGTGGTCACGTGAAGATTCTCACACCGTGTAGACGAGGTTCTGGACGTCCACGTAGGCGCAAACGACCATAACGTGCAATAAGGCGGTTGCCAGGTTAAGATTCATTGGGAGAGTCCTTAGAAAATGTAGTCCATCAACAAAGGAGGTGGCTTACAAAACTCTCGTCCGACCTGTACTTTAGTGTTGCTCATCAGTGTGGGATCCGTATCAGTCGGGTTGACAGATTGAGAAGATCCAAAGAAGAGCGGCGCGTTTCCTCACAGGGTTATTTGGTAATCGTGATAGCGTTACGGAGATGTTTAGCAAACTCGAGTGGCAGACTCTGCAAGAGAGGAGCTCTGCATCGCGGCTTAGCTTGCTGTCCAAGTTTCGAGTGGGTGCGTTTCTGGATGAGGTATCGAATATATTGCTCCCCCCCCCACTTATACCTCCCGAGGAGATCACGAATGTAAAATTAGAGAGATTAGAGCGCGCACGGAAGCTTTCCGGCAGTCGTTCTTCCCGCGAACCAAACGCGGCTGGAACAGGAAAGGGAGGTAATGACAGTGGCACGTAAAGAGCCCTCCGCCACACACCGTTGGGTGGCTTGCGGAGTATAAATGTACAAAGTAGCTGAGCCGTATTGTAAGGGCAGCATTGACAGATCGTACAGCTAACACACAACAGATACTAGGACTTGAGAGCTCAGACGTGTCAACGCGAACTGTTGCGAAGGGCTTATTAGCAATGGGACTACCGGCACGCACGCCTCTAAAGCGTCTTCCACGGCATTGAATTGAGTGCCGGACATTCGCCACACTTGCCCCTTCGCCAGGTGGCTTGAGTAGCGATCCTTCAGGTAAGGGACCCCTTTCTCGTACATCTTCTGTCCGCTTTCAAACCGCCGTCTCCACATCTTACTCGATACAACCAGTACGTAAGGGACCTTCTTCTTCGACATCTTGGCGAAATACAGATGTTCTTTTCAGAAATCGAAATATTTCTAAGTTTTCGGAAAAGACAGTAATAGCCACGATAATGTCAGTATGTAATTAGTTCTGCCAAGTATAAATATACACTCCTGGAAATTGAAATAAGAACACCGTGAATTCATTGTCCCAGGAAGGGGAAACTTTATTGACACATTCCTGGGGTCAGATACATCACATGATCACACTGACAGAACCACAGGCACATAGACACAGGCAACAGAGCATGCACAATGTCGGCACTAGTACAGTGTATATCCACCTTTCGCAGCAATGTAGGCTGCTATTCTCCCATGGAGACGATCGTAGAGATGCTGGATGTAGTCCTGTGGAACGGCTTGCCATGCCATTTCCACCTGGCGCCTCAGTTTGACCAGCGTTCGTGCTGGACGTGCAGACCGCGTGAGACGACGCTTCATCCAGTCCCAAACATGCTGAATGCGGGACAGATCCGGAGATCTTGCTGGCCAGGGTAGTTGACTTACACCTTCTAGAGCACGTTGGGTGGCACGGGATACATGCGGACGTGCATTGTCCTGTTGGAACAGCAAGTTCCCTTGCCGGTCTAGGAATGGTAGAACGATGGGTTCGATGACGGTTTGGATATACCGTGCACTATTCAGTGTCCCCTCGACGATCACCAGAGGTGTACGGCCAGTGTAGGAGATCGCTCCCCACACCATGATGCCGGGTGTTGGCCCTGTGTGCCTCGGTCGTATGCAGTCCTGATTGTGGCGCTCACCTGCACGGCGCCAAACACGCATACGATCATCATTGGCACCAAGGCAGAAGCGACTCTCATCGCTGAAGACGACACGTCTCCATTCGTCCCTCCATTCACGCCTGTCGCGACACCACTGGAGGCGGGCTGCACGATGTTGGGGCGTGAGCGGAAGACGGCCCAACGGTGTGCCGGACCGTAGCCCAGCTTCATGAAGACGGTTGCGAATAGTCCTCGCCGATATCCCAGGAGCAACAGTGTCCCTAATTTGCTGGGAAGTGGCGGTGCGGTCCCCTACGGCACTGCGTAGGATCCTACGGTCTTGGCGTGCATCCGTGCGTCGCTGCGGTCCGGTCCCAGGTCGACGGGCACGTGCACCTGCCGCCGACCACTGGCGACAACATCGATGTACTGTGGAGACCTCACGCCCCACGTGTTGAGCAATTCGGCGGTACGTCCACCCGGCCTCCCGCATGCCCACTATACGCCCTCGCTCAAAGTCCGTCAACTGCACATACGGTTCACGTCCACGCTGTCGCGGCATGCTACCAGTGTTAAAGACTGCGATGGAGCTCCGTATGCCACGGCAAACTGGCTGACACTGACGGCGGCGGTGCACAAATGTTGCGCAGCTAGCGCCATTCGACGGCCAACACCGCGGTTCCTGGTGTGTCCGCTGTGCCGTGCGTGTGATCATTGCTTGTACAGCCATCTCGCAGTTTCCGGAGCAAGTATGGTGGGTCTGACACACCGGTGTCAATGTGTTCCTTTTTCCATTTCCAGGAGTGTAGATCCTTCTGTATGTAGGGTACCTTCCATTCACGGTTACCGTTTGCGATAGAAATAGTCCATGGGCATGGGAGCAACAAGAAAGGATCGATGTGCGAATGTAAGCCAATCATTTCTTTTTGATCACTGCATTTATGCCTACTTTAATTACTACAACTGCATGCCCAAAGGACAATAAGGAAAGAAGAAATGGGTATCTGATTGTTTGAAAAGAAGAACGGCAAAACTCCATATTAATTTACTCTCTAAAATCCGATATCCCTTCCGGCAAAACATTAGTTAATAAAGTGTAGCGGGACAGCGTTCAAAACATGATTGAAAGTACGTTCAAAAACAGAGGTAAGAACATGTATGATTGACATGTCATCTAAAGCCGACGTACAATTTTAAAATTATAAAAATAAGGAAATGAAGTAATACAGAATGCTATGCTTGCAACGTACGTTGTTGTTCTACATTGTTTAGCTCTGGTATTAATAGGGTCACAGAGAAAGCATCCTAGGGTTTGGAGGGAAAGGGCGTAATTGTAATGATCTGCATTACAACAGAAACAAGAAGCACAACCCAAGGAAAAATAATGTAATGTGTGTTCCAGTTGACAAGCGACATTGAAGCAGATGGCTCCTGTGACTTAGTATGGGATATTCGACAACCGGAAAAAGTTTATACCTGGCTCATTTTGCCGACCCCCGGTCTAAGATGAAACAGTTGCTGAACAGTTCAAAGAAAACTTGAGTGTCATCTCAAATAGGTACTCTACTCGTAGAATTTTAGTTGGCAGTGACTTCAATCTACCTTCCGTATGTTGACAAAAATACATTTTCATACCCTATTGTAGACAGAAAACAACTTCCGTAATTGTTCTAAATGCTTTTTTAAAATGATTTTGAACAATTAGTTCACCAGGCCATTCAAATTGTAAATGGTTACGAAAACGCACTTGACCTCTCAGCCACAAATAATCCTGAGCATCACGACGAATACAGGGATTAGTGGACACGCAGCCGCAGCGAGGCTCAATTCCGTAACAAAGAAATTCACCAAAACTAGACGCGAAATATATCTATTTATAAAAGCAGCTAAAACGTCGGTTGAGGTCTTTCTAAGAGACAGCCTCCAATCCTTCCAAGCGATGTGAGTGAAGACCATATGTGGCTTAATTTCAAAGAAATAGTATCAACAGCACTCGAGAGGTTCATACCAAATAAATTAATAAGTGACGGAACTGATCCTGCACGGTACACAAAACACGACAGATAGCTGCTGCAGGATCACCGAAAAAGGCACGTATAATTTAGACGAACGCAAAGTCTCCAAGATTGGTGAAGTTTTACTGAGGCTCGAAATTTGGTGCGCATTTCAGTGCGAGATGCATTTAATAGTTTCCACGACGGAAGTCTCTCTAAAAATGTGGCAGAAAATCCAAAGAGATTCTGGTCCTATGTTAAGTAAACCAGCGGAAAGGCTCGGTAAGTACCTTTACTGCGCGACAGCGACGAGGAGGAAGAGGGGGAGACAAGGGACACAACCCTTCGGAGCAGGTGAAATCGTGGCAAATGTCCGGCGTGCCAAATGTCCGCACACCATTGAATTACACGGTTCGACTGGTGCCGTCAGAGGATCACTTGGTAGATGGAATGGCACGCCGTCGTCTTCAGCGATGAAAGTATATTCCAGCTGACCGCACGTGATGGTCGTTTGCGCGTACGACGGAGATCTGGTGAGCGCTGTCAGAGTCTTCACCCGCGAAACACTGGCTCCAGCCCAGGCCTTACGATCTGGGGCGCGACAACGTACAACTCTCGTTCACGTTCCGTGTTCCTGGAGGGGACGCTAACTAGGGCTCGTTACGTGCATAATGTGTTTTGCATCCCTCCTGGATAGGCGCTCCTGTGAACTGCTTCTGCAAAATAGGCCGAGAGTGAAGGACGCGAGTGGGCGCAGGAAAAGGTGTAGTACTTCGGTACTGCGCGTATACTTAAAGCACCTTTACTATAGGAAGAATCTGAATACATAAATTCTCACTTAACTTTGGCTGAGATGAACACGTAGGTGCGAAGTCGTACATCAAAGCTAACACCGACTAGAAGTTACAAAGGCAAAATCAGTAGTGGCTCGCCTACTATGCAGTAGAAACAATCTTGTTAGGTCGTGTACTCGTGATCAAAATGGGCTGAATGTGGCCCTGCGCTCGTAGAGCTGCACACCGCCGGCTAGAGAGCGCTGTCGTCGGCGAAGATCTTCCGCTCTCGTTGTGCCAACCTAAGGACGGGCACCTACGCTGTGGCATCGTAGCTATCGATGCCACAGTGTTGCTACACCCGTTATTTTGCCTTTCTTGCAACAGGGAGGTGATGTGTTTTCCAACAGGATAATGCTCGCTCACACACTGCCCGTGGAACTCAACGTGCTCTGCAAGAGATGCAGCACAACTTCTCTGGCCAGCACGATCTCCGGACTTGTCAGCAATCGAGCACGTGTGGGATACGATGGGACGAGGGGGGACGCGTGAGGCGTGTCAACAAACATCCCTCACAGAACTACGTGACCGTACTCGCCATCTGTGCGATCGACTGGATGCCAGTCAGATTCTCCACTGGCGCCCGTTGAGAATGCACCACGTGCTAATGTGGGTATTTCAGCATAGATGTATACCTGGTCCCACAGAACCGGCTGTGTTGTTAATCTGTAAATGTAAACATTTTCTGTACTTCATGTTCGCTGAAGCAAAAATAAATCTCGAATGATGTGGAAATCTCTAAAATGTTGTAGCTAACGAATTTTTTTTCGGGCGATGTAGTATGTGAGTAAACGTCAATAAAAATTATTGAAATCTGTTTAAAATCTTTTTTGTTGGGGACACGACGTACCTTCGCCCCGGTCATCCCTGTGGTAGCAGGCATTACTGAAAGTGCGTTGGTATTTCTGAGTATGTGCTGAAAGATATTTCCAAGTTGTGGCCCCTAATAACAAGTCAGTACCTGTTTTGAAAAATCTGTTGTTAATATAAATCAACAAATATTAATAGAGTTTTGCTTTTTTAATTTTTGTGGTAGAAATGTATTACTCCCGCTCCCCTCCTTGCTGAGCCAGCGGTGAGGACCTGGACTCGCGTTCCAGAGAACGGCAGGTCAACCCCCCCCCCCCCCCTTCCAGACATCGAACCTAGGTTTCCCCTGGTGTCCCTAAATTGCGTAAGGGAGAGCCCTCGATTGAACTCATGAACAATTGGCGATTTTCGTCACTTTTTCAAGTACAATAACAACTAATGCTAATTCCGATGATGTAGTTTTATTCCTTACGGTCCTGTGTTTAAGAAATCCTTTTTTTTTATTTCTTTTAATTTCACATCTAACGCTCCCTTTAACCGCTGTACCCCTTGCAGCCGGAACATTGGTCATCGGCGGGAATTACCGAAGGCCTGCTATTGCACTTGTAACAGAATAATTTTGTACAAGTGATTTTCAACGTATTTTCTATCACCTACCCAGGATCGCTGAAAAAAATATTAAGGTCCAACAAAATGATGACATTTCGAAAAGTCATTTTCTTCGCCCCGAAAATCGAGAAGATAGCGTGCATCATAAACAGAGTTTTGAATATACCGCAAAACGGCTGCGTACGCTCATCGAGAAATTTAGAATAGTGATTTCAAATACCCATTGAAAGCCTATCTACTGTTCTCAAGTTACTTTTGTCCACAGCTCGTGGTCTCGCCGTCGTGTTCTCGCTTCCCGAGCACGGGGTCCCGGGTTCGATTCCCGGCACGGTCAGGGATTTTCACCTGCCTCGGGATGACTGGGTGTTTGTGTTGTCCTCATCATTTCATCATCAGTCATGTAAGTGGCGAGATTGGGCTGATCAAAGGTTGGGAATTTGTACGGGCGCTGATAACCGCGCATTTGAGTGCCCTACAAACCAAACATCATTATCATCGTTACATTTCTCACCCAGTTCAAAAATGCTATTTCGAGAAGAACCCGTTTGAAGTTCCGTTACATTTTTTGCAGTTGAGTTAAACATACTTCTGGGCAGCCATCCCAGGACCTGACAGGATTCCTTCCTGATCCAAATGGAGGTCCACCTCCATCTTCTCCGAGGCCAGGACTCTGTATCCCTCTTTGGCTGCTGCTGCCATCCGCTCAACCGCTCGCTCGATGCGCTCTTCGTCCATTTTTGTGGAGAAGTTGTAAGCGGCAGCTCAGGTCTCACGTTTGTAGTTTCCATAATGCCTGTTATGCCTCGTGCAATTACAGCCGCACGATATTAGCCGAGCGGTCAGGGGCGCTGCAGTCGTGGACTGTGCGGCTGGTCCCGGCGGAGGTTCGAGTCCTCCCTCGGGCATGAGTGTGTGTGTGTGTGTGTTTGTCCTTAGGATACTTTAGGTTAAGTAGTGTGTAAGCTTAGGAACTGATGACCTTTGCAGTTAAGTCCCATAAGATTTCACACACATTTGAACATTTGAATTACATCTTGCCACATTGGCCGCGTTGTTGACTTTTCTTTCTTCCTACGCACTTTTCACAACTCTCAATTTGATATCAGAGTTACGGAGTCCTTGCCGAACTTGAGATGAACACTAGAAAACACTTTGAGAAAAAAAAACTTGAAGTGATCAAAGGACTGCCCCCTTATAGAGAAAGCCCGGATGTTTCCTTTGAAAAGAAAATGTCTGATTTATCACTCCGTACCTCCCACGGCCCGAGATTCTGCTCCGATTTTGATAACGCCGTTGTCGACGAGACGTTAGAGCTTAAGCTTCACATTCTTTCTCGCCGTTCTCCGTTCGTAGTGAGACAGATTGACGGCTTGGCTTGGAGTCTTTCTCAGGTATGGTGCTGACGTCGGGTAGGCTCATTGGAAAGCGGGAGCCGTACAAACAAACTGGCGGAAGAAGTATTTGAGCATTGAAGGCACGTGTAAATTTTCTGAACCGTCGATGCCGTCTGAATAATATCGCTGACGTGAGAGGTGAATGAAGGGAAGGTAGGTGTGTGTGTGTGTGTGTGTGTGTG
Source organism: Schistocerca gregaria (assembly GCF_023897955.1). Lineage (NCBI taxonomy): Eukaryota > Metazoa > Arthropoda > Insecta > Orthoptera > Acrididae > Schistocerca > Schistocerca gregaria. The sequence continues at coordinate 194,066,252 of NC_064929.1, read as the reverse complement.
TGTGTGTGTGTGTGTGTGTGTGTGTGAGAGAGAGAGAGAGAGAGAGAGAGAGAGAGAGAGAGAGAGAGAGAGAGAGAGAGAGAGAGAGAGAGAGAGAGAGAGAGAGAGAGAGAGGGGGGGGGGGGGGGGAAGGCATATCCGTTGTATTTTAAAATAGGATCATAGTCTTCTACACTGAAATGCCAAAGAAACTGGTATAGGCCTCCGCATTCAGATAGAGAGATAAGGAAACAGGCAGAACACGGCGCTGCGGTCGGCAACGCCTACATAAGACTACAAGTGTCTGGTACAGTTGTTAGATCGGTTACTGCTGCTACAATGGCAGGATATCAAGATTTAAGTGAGTTTGAATGTGGTGTTATAGTCGGTGCACGAGCGATGGGACACAGCATCTCCGAGGTAGAGATGGAGTGGGGATTCGCCGACACGACTATTTCACGAGGGTACCATGAACATCAGGAATCCGGTAAAACATCAAATCTCCGATGTCGCTGCGGCTGGAAGGACCTCCTGCAAGAATGGAGCAAGAGCACCGTTTAAAGTGACAGAATTGCAACCCTTCTGCAAATTGCTGCAGATTTCAATGCTGATCCATCAACAAGTGTCAGCGTGCGAATCATTTAACGAAACATTGATACGGGCTTTCGGAACCGAAGACCCACTTTTGTACCCTTAATGGCTGCACGACACAAAGCTTCAACTGCTGTCTAAAATTACAGCAAAATGGACGAAGGCAATCATCGATGAATCCATTGTCGAGGACAGATCACTTCAACATTGCGTCAAGAAAATGGAATTTTGAAGACGAAGTTGTGACATTTTGAGATATTTCCGAAGCATACGTTGATCATACATGAACTTTGTAGAAATACACTGAAGAGCCAAAGAAACTGGTGCACCTGCCTAATATCGTGTAGGGCCCCAGCAAGCACGGAGAAGCGCCACAACACGACGTGGCATGGACTCGACTAACGTCTGAAGTAGTGCTGGAGGGAACTGACACCATGAATCCTGCACGGCTGTCCACAAATACGTAAGAGTACGAGGGGGTGCAGAGCTCTTCTGAACAGCACGTTGCTCATTATTGTTCATGTCTGGGAAGTTTGGTGGCCAGTGGAAGTGTTTAAGCCCAGAAGAGTGTTCCTGGAGCCACTTCAAATTCTGGACATTTGGGGTGTCACCATGTCATGCTGGAATTGCCGAAGACCGTCGCAATGCACAATGGACATGAATGGATGCAGGCGATCAGATGGGATGCTTACGCACGTATCACCTGTCAGAGTTGCATCTAGACGTATCAGCGGTCCCATATCACTCCAACTGCCCAAGTCCCACACCATTACACAGCATCCACCAGCTTGAACAGAGCCCTGCTGACATGCGGTGCCCATGGATTCACGAGGTTGTCTCCATACCCCAACACGTCCATCCAGTACAATTTGAAACGAGATTCGTCCAAGAAAGCAACATGTTTCCAGTCATCAATAGTCCAATGTCGGTGTTCACAGACCCTGGCGAGGCGTATAGCTTTATGTACACGAGTGGGCCTTCGGCTCCGAAATCCCATATCGATGATGTTTCGTCGAATGTTTCGCACGCTGACACTTACTGATGGCCAAGCATTGAAATCTGCAGATTTTGCGGAATGGTTGCATTTCTGTCACGTAGAACGATTCTCTCCAATCGTCATCGGTCCCGTCCTTGCAGGATGTTTTTCCAGCTGCAGCGATGTCGGAGATTTCATGTTTTACCGGATTCCCGATATTCACGGTACACTCGTGAAATGGTCGTACGGGAAAATGCCCACTTCATCGCTGCATCGGAGATGCAGTGTCCCATGGCTCGTGCGCCGATTATAACACTATGTTCAGAGTCACTAAAATCTCGATAACCTTCCATTGCAGCAGCAGTAACAGATCTAACAACTGCGCCAGGCACTTGTTTCATATAGGCGTTGTCGACCACAGCACCGTATTCTGCCTGTTTACATATCTTTGTATTTGAATACTAATGCCTACACCAGTTGCTTTGGCATTTCAGCGTATATTTCTGAGTAGAAACAATAATTTGGGCTCCTTTGATGGAGGATACCTTTCCGTCTTATGTGGTCCCATTAGTTAGGTACTGCTAACTGCGAAGAGCAGTGGGGAATTTTTTTAAAAAGTTTCCTCGCGCTTGAGATGAATTTTGTTTTCTGCAATAAGAGAGCTGCTGTCTGCAGAGCGACTTGAAGGTGTTTTCGCCGCGCCGAGCTCGAAACTGCACGTTCCGGCTACGTCGCGAATTCATGAATGCGTCTGCTGCTTACATTTGCCTTCATCGCCTCCACCGAGCCATCTAGACGCTGCTCCCTTCGTTTCTCTTCAAAACACAGTCGGAAAATTACCATAGCGCAGAATGCGTTCTGAAACGAACTAAATGTACAGCAGTACGATGAACGGATCGATGTCAATGAAATCAGTGAAGATGGGAAGGCAAGGATTCATATCCGTGCAAGCCGTTGGGTATGGACACGCCATAAGCTGCATAACCATAAAAATAATCGTGTATAAGTTGATGAGACCATCTAACTCGGAGAAATTTCCTCCGTCAAACCAGCAGCATCGAATGAAAGGTAAACTTTATTTTTTAGCAGTAGTTACTTTCCTGTTAACATGGACGACAGCGTCATCTACATTTACACCACTGCTCTGCCGTTCTCACTTTTAAGTGCCTGGCAGAGGGTTCTTCGAACCTTCATCAGGCTATTTCTATACCGTTCCACTCGCTAACAGCGCATGGGAAAAATGAGCACTTAAATCTTCCGTACGAGTCCCCTCCATGAAGAACACGACCATAATACCACCGCCTCCGAATTTTACTGTTGGTACAACACACACTGGCAGATGATGTTCACCGGGCATTCGCCATACCCACACCCTGTCATCGGTTCCCCACATTGTGTACCGTGATTCGTCAGTCCACTCAACGTTTTTCCACTGTTCAGCCGTCCAATGTTTACTCTCCTTACACCAAGCGGTGCCGTTTGATATTTACCGGCGTAATGTGTGTCTTATGAGCAAATCCGAGTTTTCTCACCTCCTGCCTAACTGTCATAGTACTTGCAGTGAAACCTGTTGCAGTCTGGAATTGCTGTGTGATGGTCTGGATAGATGTCTCCCTATTACACATTACGACCCTCTTCAACTGTCGGCGGTCTCTGTCAGTCAACAGACGAGGTCGGTCTGTACGCCTTTGCGCTGTACGTGTCCCTTCACGTTTCCACTTCACTGTCACATCGACTCCCAACCACCTGACCACGTTCGATGTCCGTGAGTTCCGCAGAGCGCGCCATTCTGCTCTCTCACGATGTCTGATGACTACTGAGGTCGCTGATATGGAGTACCTGGCAGTAGGTGGCAGCACAATGAACCTAATGTGAAAAACGTGTGTTTTTAGGGGTATCCGGATACTTTTGATCACTTAGTGTACGTGACTCTCTCTCTCTCTCTCTCTCTCTCTCTCTCTCTCTCTCTCTCTCTCTTATTTCGCGTGCTTCTCTTTTGATGTCCTCCGAGAATCCTCTTTGGTATGGATTGCATAGTGCGCAGCAGTACTCCACAAGAAGACGGACAAGCGTAGGTTATGCAGTCTCTTTACTAGACATGTTGCATCTTCTACTTGTTCTGGCAATAGAACGCAGTCTTCGGTTTCCTTCCCCACAACATTATCTACGTTCCACCCTATGTTGTTCGTAATTGCGATCCTTGAGGATTTAGACGAATCTACACCTTTAATGTTTGTGTAACCGAAATGTAGTGTATTCGTCTTAGTGTTCATGTGGATGACCATACTTTTCGTTATTTAGGATCAGTTGCCACTTTTCGCACTATAAACATATATGGTCTGTCATTTTGCAGTTGGTTTTGAACAGCTCATCACTTAACAAGACGGTAAATGCCAGCATCATCTGCAAATAATCGAAGAGGGCCACTCAGATTGTCTCCTAAATCGTTTATGCAGATCAGGAACAGGGAAGGTCTATAAAACTACCCTGGAAAACGCCAAAAATTGGTTTTTACTCTTTGACTTTCGATTACTACGAACTGTGGCCTTTCCGACAGGAAATTACGAATCCAGTCGTACACCTGATGCCATACTCCACAGGCACGCAATTTGACTTCAAGTCTTTCGTGAGGAATGGCGTCAAAAGCTTTCTGGAAATCTAGATTTATGGAATCAGTTTGCGATCACCTGGCCGGCCGGAGTGGCCGTGCGGTTCTAGGCGCTACAGTCTGGACCCGAGCGACCGCTCCGGTCGCAGGTTCGAATCCTGCCTCGGGCATGGATGTGTGTGATGTCCTTAGGTTAGTTAGGTTTACTTAGTTCTGAGTTCTACGCGACTGATGACCTCAGAAGTTAAGTCGCATAGTGCTCAGAGCAATATTTGTCGATAGCACTCATTAGTTCATGAGAATAATTTATCATTGACTGTCGCGCTATTTTTCCAGTTAACCTTTCCAGTTTCACTAGTAGAGATAAATGTTTGTCACTGTAATGTATCTGTTACTCGTTATTGATGACAAAGAGCGATGACAGATGTTGCAGTAGGCAATGACAAATTGAGGTAGGTGAGATGAGTATTGGCGCGAGTATCTTAGGGCTTATCGCATTCGGGAGGACGACGGTTCAATCCCGTCTCCAGCCATCCTGATTTAGGTTTCCGTGATTTCGCTAAATCGTTTCAGGCAAATGCCGGGATGGTTCCTTTGCAAGGGCACGGCCGATTTCCTTCCCAATCCTTCCCTAAACCGAGCTTGCGCTCCGTCTCTAATGACCTCGTTGTCGACGCGACGTTAAACAACACTAACCTAAGCTAACCTAACCTTAGGCCTTACGCATGTTCTGTGTGATAAATGTCTCTAGTTTCGTGTGTCGTATGCGACACATGGGAAGCGAAGAGATTTAATGTGTTAGATACTAGCATGAGCGATTGCTGTCTCTCGGAACTGCAACTGATCAGAGCATATGCATTGGTCCTAACATGGGTCGGTCGTGAGTGGGTGTGCTACAGGGACAGTTGGTTTCAGAGGTCATGAACAGCACATCATAGCATTTCTCTTTTGCGCTGTTCAAAAACAAAGATAATGTGGTGGTTGCACGGAGCCTCTGCGGGGAGGGAAGGGAAGCTATGACTGAGCTACACTACGAATGAATTATGCGCAGTTTCGTACTCTCGCCTAGTCAACAACATACAGCAGTGGAAATCAGTATAACGGCAGGATTCGTTCGTAGGTAATGTACAGTTTCTGAAATATACGCGTATCGAATTTATTACGAAAGAAGTAGATACATATAGGACATAAACAGTTATGACGGAAGTACATAGTTTCTTCCATAACGCGAGTAACAAAATAAGGCGTTTGCATTTCCCGGATGGAAGTTGGTATATAGGCACTCGCTCACTGTCTTATACATCTACGTAGATACTCTGCAAGCCGCAGTAGGGTGTGTGGCGAAGGGTACGATGTACCACTAGAAGTTTCCTTTCCTATTCCACTTTCAAATAGAGTGAGCAAAAAGCGAATGACTATATGCCTCCATATGAGCTCTAATTTCTCGTATCTTATGTTCGTGGTCCTTACGCTAAATGTGCGTTGGCGGCAGTAAAATCGTCCTGTAGTCACCTTCAAATGACGGTTCTCTAAAATTATTCAGTAGTTTTTTGTTTTTTTTTCTTCGAGGAGAACGTCACCTTTCCTCAGGGATTCCCATTTGTGTTCCCGAACCAACTCCGTAACACTTGCGTGTTGTTCGAACTTACCGCGTCCGAACTGCTTCGATGTCTTGCCTCAATCCGAGATCCCAAACACACGAGCAGCACTCAAGAATAGGTCGCGCCACAGACTTATATGCGGTCTCCTTTACAGGTGAACCACACGTTCCTAAAATCCTCCCAATAACCTGCAGTCGACCATTCGCCTTCCCTACCACAGTCCTCACATGCTCGTTCCCATTTCATACCGCTTTGCGACGTTAGGGCCACAATTTAAATGACTTGACTGTGTCAAGCTGGACACTAGTAATACAATATTCGAACATTACGGGCTTCCTACTCATCCATATTAACTTCTATTTTTCCACATTTAGAGCTAGCTGCCATTCATCACACCAGTTGGAAATTTTGACTCTCTCTCTCTCTCTCTCTCTCTCTCTCTCTCTCTCTCTCTCTCTCTCTCTCTCTCGACCACACACACACACACACACACACACACACACACACACACACACACACACACACACACACACAGCTGTAGAGTGGAATGACGAGTCGCAATGTGTCACCTCCACAGGAATATACATATTGGATTTACGAGTACAGATCTGGCCGTGAGTCATACTGGGGCAGCCATGTGGCAAGGCGAGATCGCTCGCACTCTTCACCACAACATCCAAGAATTCTTTATACGCAGTACTGCGTCACGCGTGAGCTGACTGAGTTCTAGTCTGGAGCAGTCAGCTCACACATGACACCATATTGTATATCAAGAGTTGCACGTTTCTTTTCAAATGTTCTGATAATGAGTTCATCTCAATAAATGTGAATTGCAGAACAGCAAGTGTATAAAAAATGTGTCTACCGATCTAATCAGCAGTGTTAAAAGTTTCAAATACTATGTTCATCTCGGGCATGGATGTGTGTGATGCCCTTAGGTTAGTTAGGTTTAAGTAGTTCTAGGGGACTGATGGCCTTAGCAGTTAAGTCCCATAGTGCTCAGAGCCAATTGAACCAAACTATGTTCAACAATGGTTGCGCTCCTCTTAGGCGACCTCGTGTGGCAGCTAAAAAAAAAAAGTGTAATTTTATATACAAAGTTCACGTGTACGACTTACAACCCATTCCTGGAAATATATTCGCTGTGCCAAATTTTCCTTTGCCATCCCTTTCCATGCCTTTTGTTAAGTATTAGTAAATACGACATAGTGATCATTATTTCGGTTTGTTTGCGATGGAAGTTACGTAAAAACTGAAAATAAAATCTTTCGGTGTAGAGACTGAACCCCACCCCCTTTGCGCCAGCCGGTCTTTGCAAATTACGCGCACAGACACTGATCAGCCAACACATAATGACCCCGACCTACGATCGACATACATCCGTCCAAGCTATAGCAGTGTGACCTGGCGAGGAATGGCTGCCAGTCAGACACACTCACCGTGCATGTAGTAACAGCGAGCGTGCTGTCCGTGTGTAGAATGGGGAAGGTGCGGAATCTGAGTTTGACCGATGGCAGATTGTGGTGGCCCGGAGGCTCGGCAAGATCATTACTGAAACTGGACAACTTGTTGGATGTTCTAGGAGTGCTGTGGTGAGTGGCGAAAACAAGGTGAGGCCACGTCCAGAGGTCGTGGGCTTGGGCGGCCACCCCTCATTACAGACGTCGTACGCCGTAGGCTGGCCAGACTGGTGAAACAGGACAAGTGGAAAACTGTGGCGGAACTAACATCAGACCTTGGTGCTGGTCAGAGTACAAGTTTGTCTGAAGACACAGTGCACCCAACACTTCTAACGACGGGCTTTGGCAATGTTAACAGCACAACATCGGCAACTAAGACTGAAATGGGCACGGAACCATCGGCACAGGACGTCGGCGCGGTGGCAGAGCGTTGCACAGTCTGATGAATCCCGATACCCTCGTCATTATGCCGATGGGAGCGGGCGAATCCGTCGTCTTCCAGGACAACAGCTCCTCGACACCGGTACTGCGGGGTGGAGACAAACTGGCAGAGGCTTCGTTATGGTCTGGGGAACACTCAAGTGGACATCCATAGGTCCAATGGAGCTCGTGCGAGACACCGTGACGTCCAAGGAGTATCGTATGCTCGTTGCAGACCACCTACAGCTCTTCATGACGGTCATGTTTCCCAACTGCAGTGGCACTTTTCAACAAGATAATGCACCATGTCACAAGGAGTATACTCGTTGCAGACCACGTACAGCTCTTCATGACGGCCATGTTTCCCGACTGCAGTGGCACTTTTCAACAAGATAATGCGCCATGTCACAAGGAGTGATTCGAGAAACACAGTGGCGAGATCCACTTGATGTTCTGGCCCACCATCTCGCCAGATCTGACCTCGATCGAACATGTCTGGGACGTTGTTGATAGTGGCGTCAGAGCTCGTAGCTTGTTCGCCCCCCCCCCCCCCCTCACATCCCCAGAATTTACGGGAATTAGGTGACTTGTGTGTGCAGACGTGGTGCGAACTCCATCCAGTAACATAGCAAGGCCACATATTACTTCCATGCCACGACGCGTCGCCACTGCTATCCGTTCGAAAGGCGGTCATACGTGCTATTAGGTAGGTGGTCATCATGTTCTGGCTGATCAACGAATATGGCTGATGGCTCAGCAGAACCGCGTCAGAAAAGCTATTTGTTCTGGATGTTTGGCCGTCCAGTGTTCCCACTATTGTCGCTCTCATTCCTGGCCATGCCCATCATGTACCATAAATGTAGATGAAATCAATTATTGTATTGGTTAAAAACAGTTTTGGTTGCAATTTTAGTTTATTTTTCAACGACGCGTTTCGCGTTATTTAGGCAGCTTCAGGTTATATTTTCTAGATGGACGCGAGAGGCACCAAGACCTGCAGGTGCCTGAGCCCCCATCTTATTCTGTTACTCCCTCCTGTGAACGGGAACGGGTTATGCAGATCTTGGTGCCTCTCGCGTCCATCAAGAACAGATAACCTGAAGATGCCTAAATAGGGCGAAACGCGTCGTTGAAAAATAAAAAACTAAAATTGCAACCAAGACTGTTTTCAACAAATACTGTTAAGCACTGCTTTGCCACACATATGCATTGGAAGAATGAAATCAATTATAACAAGTACGCATGGCCCTCTTGCCAGTGGTTCGTAACGGGCAGACTTGAGGGATATTGAAACAGCTTCCGGAGACCGTCGACGAAGTGTTGGTTATCGGGCTGTTATTACTCAAGAGGTGCACTGATGAGGGGAGGCGTAATGGCCACTTGCTTAATAGCGCCTGGCGCCACCTGTGGAATGCAATACACTGGCGAGGAGTCTGAGTCGTTGACAGGTATCCGGATGTGTGCGCCGCCGTTTCACGCGTTTCCCATAAATTACGGGTTTGTGGACGCCGAGCTGGCGCTAGGGATGAGGAAAACCGACCGCTTAAAACCGATCAATAACCAGTATTTTTCGGTATTTGTTGGGTCTCGGCTACGACTTCCGTTTGTTTTTATTTTTTACTGACAACCGAGTAAAAAAAACTCAATTAGCCGTAGCAGCAGGGGAAAAATGTTTCGTTTTTAAATACATCTTTCTAAAAAAAGAGACTAATTTATATTCGTAAAATCTGCATTGATTTTGAAATACTGCGTTATTATACACTCGTGGAAATTGAAATAAGAACACCGTGAATTCATTGTCCCAGGAAGGGGACACTTTGACACATTCCTGGGGTCAGATACATCACATGATCACACTGACAGAACCACAGGCACATAGACACAGGCAACAGAGCATGCACAATGTCGGCACTAGTACAGTGTATATCCACCTTTCGCAGCAATGCAGGCTGCTATTCTCCCATGGAGACGATCGTAGAGATGCTGGATGTAGTCCTGTGGAACGGCTTGCCATGCCATTTCCACCTGGCGACTCAGTTGGACCAGCGTTCGTGCTGGACGTGCAGACCGCGTGAGACGACGCTTCATCCAGTCCCAAACATGCTCAATGGGGGACAGATCCGGAGATCTTGCTGGCCAGGGTAGTTGACTTACACCTTCTAGAGCACGTTGGGTGGCACGGGAAACATGCGGACGTGCATTGCCCTGTTGGAACAGCAAGTTCCCTTGCCGGTCTAGGAATGGTAGAACGATGGGTTCGATGATGGTTTGGATGTACCGTGCACTATTCAGTGTCCCCTCGACGATCACCAGAGGTGTACGGCCAGTGTAGGAGATCGCTCCCCACACCATGATGCCGGGTGTTGGCCCTGTGTGCCTCGGTCGTATGCAGTCCTAATTGTGGCGCTCACCTGCACGGCGCCAAACTCGCATACGACCATCATTGGCACCAAGGCAGAAGCGACTCTCATCGCTGAAGACGACACGTCTCCATTCGTCCCTCCATTCACGCCTGTCGCGACACCACTGGAGGCGGTCTGCACGATGTTGGGGCGTAAGCGGAAGACGGCCTAACGGTGTGCGGGACCGTAGCCCAGCTTCATGGAGACGGTTGCGAATGGTCCTCGCCGATACCCCAGGAGCAACAGTGTCCCTAATTTGCTGGGAAGTGGCGGTGCGGTCCCCTACGGCACTGCGTAGGATCCTACGGTCTTGGCGTGCATCCGTGCGTCGCTGCGGTCCGGTCCCAGGTCGACGGGCACGTGCACCTTCCGCCGACCACTGGCGACAACATCGATGTACTGTGGAGACCTCACGCCCCACGTGTTGAGCAATTCGGCGGTACGTCCACCCGGCCTCCCGCATGCCCACTATACGCCCTCGCTCAAAGTCCGTCAACTGCACATACGGTTCACGTCCACGCTGTCGCGGCATGCTACCAGTGTTAAAGACTGCGATGGAGCTCCGTATGCCACGGCAAACTGGCTGACACTGACGGCGGCGGTGCACAAATGCTGCGCAGCTAGCGCCATTCGACGGCCAACACCGCGGTTCCTGGTGTGTCCGCTGTGCTTGTACAGCCCTCTCGCAGTGTCCGGAGCAAGTATGGTGGGTCTGACACACCGGTGTCAATGTGTTCTTTTTTCCATTTCCAGGAGTGTAGATAATGGGTAAAGCAATCTGCGCTCATTTAGTGACAGTGCCGACAAAAACCAGCGAAAAACACATGGGATAAGTGTTCGTGGACAATAACGTACCTGTAGCTGTGTGTCGTAGCAATGGCATACAATGCTTCATTTGCTTTAAAAGATTAAAGGTTTGTCTGCCATTTCTATGAACTAATAAATCAGGAAGGAAATTATGCTAACAGTAAGAAATTAAAAACTTAACAATAATTGATTCATAGTATACAATAAAAATAAAAAGTAGCTCATCTGCCGCCTGTGTCTACGTATTATGGAATTATCTGATTGCAGGCCTTGAATACGGAAAAAAAATACAAAACAGAGTTATTCAACCTCCGTTTTCATCCTTTAGCACTGAATAATCGTAATGCTCAAAGACTGATATGATCCCCAAAATACAACAGGAGTTTTGATCAGAGTCTCAAAAAACTGGAATCACTAGAAGAATTTTGGAGATTTTTTTGTAGTAAAACAACCACTTATTACTTTTCGACTAAAGCGGTAAACGGTTGAGGGACTAAGTTTTCTTTTATTTGCCTGTTTAATTTAACATTTTGTTTCTACATAACATGATACTGAGAAAGTCAAAATTTTTCAATCTTTAGTTCGATTTCTACGATTACTGCAGGAAATAATAGGGATATAAAACCGAAAATAAGAAACTAGTTATTTCTAGCGGATTGAAGAGTCACGTTAAACTAGCATGGGAAAGAAAGAACGAAATAACCGGAAACCGGTTGTTTCAGCGATAACCGCCATCCCTAGCGGTCGCTCGATAGCACCACAGATCCGTGTCATCGGCTTCAGATCGGGCGATTTGGTGGCCAACACATCCAAGTGGGTCCTCTGCCACACTCCTCACAGCACTGCAGCACGGTTCTGGCCTTGTGGCACTGGCAGTCACTGTTTGCTGTTGGGAGCGTGCGCAGAAGACTCTATGTGAAATGTAGGAAGATCAGCCGGCCGTTCTAGGCGCTTCAGTCCGGAAACGCGCGACTGCTATGTAAACAGACAGAATCCTGCGCTGCGGTCGGCAGCGCTGCTACAATGGCAGGCTATTAAGTGAGTTTGAACGTCGTATTATAGTCGCTGCACGAGCTATGGGACACAGCATCTCCGAGGTAGCGGTGAAGTCCAGTACGTCCATTTCACGAGTGTACCTTGACTATCAGGAAAACGCTACATCATCAAAACTTCGACATTGCTGCGGCCGGAAAAAAAATCCTGCATGACCGAGACCGATGACAACTCAAGAGAATCGTTGAACATGAAAGAAGTGCAACCCTTCTGCAGATTGTTGCAGATATCAATGCTGGACCATCAATAAGCGTCGGCGTGCGAATCAGTGACCGAAACATCATCGATATGGGCTTTGGGAGCCGAACGTCCACTCGTATACCCTTGATGACTGCACGACACAAGGCTTTACGCTCTGCCTGGGCCCGTCAGCACCGACATTCGACTGTTCATGACTGGAAACATGCTCCCTGCTCGGGCGAGTCTCGTTTCAAATTGCGTCGAGCGGATGGACGTGTTCGGGTATGGGGACAGCTTTACGAATCCATGGACCCTGCATGTCAGCAGTGGACTGTTGAAGGTGGTAGGGACTCTGTAATTGTGTGGGGCGTGTGGAGTTGGAGTGATATGGGGCCCCTGACAAACGACAGATCCTGCGTGATTACCTGCATCTATTCATGGTTCATATGGCTCTAAGCATTATGGGACTTAACTTCTGAGGTCATCAGTCCCCTAGAACTTAGAACTACTTAAACCTAACTAACCTAAGGACATCACACACAGCCATGCCCGAGGCAGGAATCGAACTTGCGACCGTAGCAGTCGCGCGGTTCCAGACTGTAGCGCCTAGAACCGCTTGGCCACCCCGGCCGGCCCTCCGTTCATGTCCATTGTGCATTCCGGCGGACTTGGTCAATTCCAGTATGGCAATGCGACGCTCCACACGTCTAGACTTGCTACAGAGTGGCTCTAGGAACACTCTTCTCAGTTTAACACTTCTACTAGCCACCAAAGTTTCCAGACACGAACATCGGGGATGGCTTGCAACGTGTTGTTCAGAAGACATCTCCACCCCCTCGTACAATGACGGATTTGTGGACAGACCTGAAGGATTCATGGGGTCAATTGCCTCCACCATTACTTCAGACATTAGTCGAGCCCATGCGCCGTCGTGTTGCGGGTTTTCTGCATGCTCGCGGGGCCTACACGATATTAGGCAGGTGTACCAGTTTCTTTGGCCCTTCATTGTATAACGTGTTGCGCGTAAGTAGGTGGAAAGATCCATCGTCGTTAGATTTCACTTTATGCGAGGAGTCACAGCAAATACTAATAGTCGTAAAATATCAAAGATTAAGAGTATTAACCTATAAAAAGGATGATGTAGGGAAGTAGCCAGCATCCCAACTTAGATGTTTGATGCAGCAGTAGAGCACACTCTAGTGCGGTTCCCTACTGACGTGCATGCACGTGAGCAACATTTAAAACCTGGAACGTAAACATGGGACGCTATTAACAAATGTTACCCTCTCATGTGGAAATTAAATTGTGTTTGTTCCAGTGATTTGTTTGCTGTTGCTCTTCCGCATGTTCTTACAAATGTTTCCACAAACTTTCATTGTCCTACGATCACTCTTTTTCGTGCGGGCCTCCTCAACTAGTGAAGGTTAATTACAACCACCCTGAACTAGCAGATTCGTAAGAGAATGGAATTGATCCGCGAAAGGTGTGATTGAACAAACGGTCGTCGGACCGATTCTTGAGTACTTTTAAGCCAATCTGGGTCGCTTACCAGGCTTCATTAATACAGAGACGGGCCAAAGAAGAGCTGCGCGTTTCGTCACGATATTATCTAGCAATCGCGAGCGCGTTACTAAGGTGCTGAGCAAATTCCAGTGGCAGGGGACACAAGAGGTGTTGTGGCTGTCATACGGCAACTTAATGACTGTGTTTCTTCCTACGTACCATTCCCGTTCGCAGCAGGAAAGGTGGGAAGTGACATTGTCGTGTGAATACTCTCCGCAACATAGCTCGAGGTGCCTCGTAGAGGGTAAGTGCGAAAGCAGGTGAACTTTCATCACCGGAAAGACGTCGGCGGAAGAGAAGGGCGACCACATATTCTGGTACTGTGCAGTAAGCTTCAGTGTCGGACCATGGGGTGCAACAACGGCCAGTGGGCTTTCTGCGTTCACCCTTCACAATTTACTTCCTGCTGTAGCCCCCCCCCCCCCCCCCCTCTCTCTCTCTCTCTCTCTCTCTCTCTCTCTCTCTCTCTCTCTCTCTCTCTCTCTCTCTCTCTCTCACACACACACACACACACACACACACACACACACACACACACGCGCGCGCGCGCAGCATCCGACCCCAAGCTCATTATACTCTTTAAGCACCGTGATTTATGACGCAAAGTCATTAACTCCCACTGCAATCCCCGCAGAATTATTCCTTTCGCGTCACGTTAGCAAGCGGGTCTAACCGCTCATAGCGGGGTTTATAATGAACCTCCAGTTTAATTACACCGCCGTACAATTTCCACGGCCGCTGTTTGTGTGGTGCCGCTGGAAATACGTTCTGTCAGTTACCACGCGGCTCCCGCATTTCATATTCCTTTCTTTTAAATACACTATTATGGTCACCACTTATGAAACTCGTTAGACCTGCACTGCAGCAAATGTTGCGACATTTATTTTATTTTTAATTTTACATATGCATTGCTTTCAGTGTCCACCTAGTTGTATTTTACATACTGTAATATTTTTCTACCCCAACGTCAACGTCTACACTACCTCATCAGAAGTATGAGTATTAGTGGACATTAATACGAGGTGTGCCCACCTTAATGACATCAACTGCACTGGGAACGTTTTAAGTGAGGTGTGTGAATGTCTGTGCAGGAATGGCACCCCATTCTCCCTCAAGAGCCGAAACCAGTGAATGTTGGGATGTTGCATTCTGGTGTCTGGGAGGGACGCGACATTAAAACTCATCCCAAAGATTTCCAGAATGAAATTTTCCCTCTGTAGCAGTGTGTGCGTTGATATGAAACTTTCTGGCCAATTAAAACTGTGCCGGACCGAGACTAGAACTCGGGATCTTTGCGAAGCCCTCGTAGCTTTACTTCCGCCAGTACCTCGCCTCCTACCCTCCAAACTTCACAGAAGCTCTCCTGCGAAACTTGCAGAACCAGCACTCCTGGCCAAGCCGTGTCTCCGCAATATCCTTTCTTTCAGGAGTGCTAGTCCTGCAAGGTTCGCGAGAGAGCTTCTGTGAAGTTTGGATGGTAGGAGACGACGTACTGGCGGAAGTAAAGCTGCGAGGACGGGTCGTGAGTCGTGCTTGGGCAGCTCAGTTGATACAGCACTTGCTCGAGAAAGGTCCCGGGTTCGAGTCGCGATCCGCCAGACAGTTTTCATCTGCCAGGAAGTTTCTCACCGTAAAGGCGTTGCGCTGGGTTCAGGTGGGGAATCTGGGAATCTGGGAGTGCCAGTCCAATAAACGAATGTTGCTCTCCACAAACCATTTCTTCACAGATGCTGCTTTTTAACATGGTGCATCGTCACGCTGACACAATCAATCATTGGCTTCGAACTGTTACTGTATTCTACATCTACATCTACACGGATACTCTGCAAATCACCTTTAAGTGCCCGACACAGGGTTCATCGAACCACCTTCACAATTCTCTATTATTCCAATCTCGTATAGCGCGCGGAAAGAACGAACACCAATATCTTTGCGTACGAACTTTGATTTCCCTTATTTTATAGTGGTGATCGTTTCTCCCTTTGTAGGTCGGTGTCCACAAAACATTTTCGCACTCGGAGGAGAAAGTTGGTGATTGGGAATTCGTGAGAAGATTCCGTCGCAACGAAAAACGACTTCCTTTTCATGGTGTCCAGCCCAAATCCTGTATCATTTCAGTGACATTCTCTCCCGTATTTTGCGATAATACAAAACGTGCTGCCTTTCTTTGAACTTTCTCGATGTATTCCGTCAGTCCTATGTGGTAAGGATCCCACAGCGCGCAGCAGTATTCCAAAAGAGGGCGGACAAGCGTAGTGTAGGCAGTCTTCTCAGTAGATCTCTTACATTTTCTAAGTGTCCTGCCAATAGAACGCAGTGTTTGGTTAACCTTCCCCACAACATTTTCTGTGTGTTCCTTCCAATTTAAGTTCTTTGTAATTGTAATTCCTAGGTATTTAGTTGAATTTACGGCCTATAGATTTGACTGATTTATCGTGTAACCGAAGTTCCTTTTAGCACTCATGTGGATGACCCCACACTTTTCGTTATTTAGGGTCAACTGCCGATTTTAGCATCATTCAGATATCTTTTCTAAATCGTTTTGCAGTTTATTTGATCTTCTGATGACTTTATAAGTCGATAAACGACAGCGTCATCTGCAAACAACGTAAGACGGCTGCTCAGATTATCGCCCATATCTTTTATATACATAAGGAACCGCAAAGTGCCTACAACACTACCTTGGGGAATGCCAGAAATCACTTCTGTTTTACTTTAAAGTCGGTACCACCATTAGACTGTTTTTTATTTGCAGTGTTACATTTACGCGATCATGATTTCGGCTTCAAAGTGCCATTATCAAGTGTTTTAAATGTTATACAGTGCCTGAGATGGCATACTGCCGTATTTAAAATACACTATTAGACACATATTAGGCACTGTATAACATTAAAACACTTGATAATGGGACTTTGGCATGATTGTGTAAATGTAACACTGCAAATAAAAAAGTCTAATGGCAGTACTGACTTTAAAGAAATATATTATGACTGTGGCCCCACATTATGAAAAACATTATTTAACTTCTTTTTTTACTCGATGAGTTTCCGTCAGTTACTACGAACTGTGACCTCTCTGACAGGAAATCACAAATCCAGTCACATAACTAAGACGATATTCCATAAGCAAGCGATTTTACTACGAGCCGCTTGTGTGGTACAGCGTCAAAAGCCTTCCGGAAATCCAGAAATACGAAATAGATTACCGTTTTCTTAAGCACGTTAATGAGATCACATCCTGAGACGGGTTTTACGATTAATCAAGGAAAACCCCCAGATGGGAAACGGGGCCAAAATTAGTTGGTTACTGTCGAGTTGCAATTTCTTTATTGATTACTTCAACCATTAAACGTCATTTCTTTACCACTAGACCAGGAACAGATCAAAAAATTAAACTAGTAGGCATGAGTGCCTTTTCAAAACAATTTACTTTACAGTTAACGGCCAAGCCATTTTACTTAAAACCGACTTTGATAAAACATTTGGTAACAAATCAAAATTTTCCAAGTAATGAAAGTAAAAACTTTACTTTACCGTTAATAACCAAGCCATTTGACTTAAAACAGACTTTGATAAAGCATTTAATAACGAAATTAAAACTTTCCAAGTAATGAAACAAAAACTACCAATTTTTATACAATTTCGCTACCGAACATGCAGGGAGCCAACTTCTGTTAAACTTTGGCACAACAAGATATTAAATTACAAGGGCCCGCTAACAGGGAGGCAGAACTAGGATTTTCAAAGGATGGCAAGTTGATTAAAACAATCAAAGTAAAGATACAGTTATTCACCTTGCACAATCACTAACAATTTTAAAGCCACGAAATTTTAAACAACCCACCAATGAAAGGCAAACTTAACCTGTTGAAACAGTGGCCAAAAACAGAGTAAACAGTGACGAAATATGGCATACTCATTCGGATGCTGTGAGATTCAATTATGGGTTACATTTCCTCATTCAAGATATATTCCGGCGCTGGGCAGCCTTTAGCAGAAACAGTGACGGAACTATTGACACTTTCTGATGCAAAGTGGCATCACCTCTACATGGGCAATTATTATAAGTGTAGAGCTTGCAGAGAAGTTACTTGAAAAGAAAATTCGAGTGTGTGGAACGATACGGCAAAATCGAGGATTTCCGTAAAAATTCAAGCGCGCAAAAGTTAATGTGTTTGAAGCCTGTCATCAACGGAAAGGTGACAAGCGCCCTGCGACAAGCCAAGTAATCCGACTTAGCGCTGACGTCGCCAAGCGAATCAATTTGTACGAGGCGTGCGGAGAGCAAAGTGTTAAGATTTCCTTCGATGAAATAGGGGCCTATATTTCTGTCCTCCAGAATCCCACAACATACATTCACCGACCACAGTTTTTGGTGTGCAACTTGCCGCAGCCAACATGGATTTACAGTTGCCCACATGTTATGTAAATTAACATTTCCTTGGTTCGTGAATGTAGCCTGGTCAGTGCATAAAATCAAATTAATAAATCTCTCATTCCTGTGAATCTGAAGTTGAGCCCATCGCCAGAATTCAGTGCGACCCAAACAATCCGTACCAGTTACTTCTTGGCAGTGACTGATAAGGTAAGGATTATATTTATGGCGATGCAGATCACAAACACTACTCTGGCTCATGCCAAATTCCCTTGCGATTTGAGGCTAAATAACACAAGGGTCTCGAACCACAGTGGCAAGAGGATCAATTTCCGTTTCCTCGTTAGCATGTTTCCGATGCATTAAAGATCCAGTTGTTCTCAATTTATCACACACATACTTAAATGTACGACGTGTAGGGCGAGTACGTTGAGGATATCTTTCAGCGTATAAGTCTCTAGCTCTCACTGTATTTCGGTGGCATTCTCCGTAAATGAGAAGCATATCGACTTGTCCTTCGAAGGAACACATCATTCACATTCGCTTGATTCGACGATACTAGTGTTACCGTTCCTATTAGTGTCGTATCGCGAAACCGTCGAATGGTGTTTACGTGTCAAGGGCACGTTAGATGGACACGCCGTATTCGGCGAATATTTACTATTTGCACGATTACGAGAGAAAATTGTCAGAGCATGTGCTTCGATAAGTGTCGAAGTAATAAGGAATACCAATCAGTCCATGACAAGAAGTTTGCAGCACTGCATTGATACCAACGGTCATCACTTGAACACCTTCTGCAAATGGACGTTCATGCCGCCTTTGTGACCTTCGTTGACCTTCA
Source organism: Schistocerca gregaria (assembly GCF_023897955.1). Taxonomy (NCBI): domain Eukaryota; kingdom Metazoa; phylum Arthropoda; class Insecta; order Orthoptera; family Acrididae; genus Schistocerca; species Schistocerca gregaria. The sequence continues at coordinate 194,047,394 of NC_064929.1, read as the reverse complement.
AAGACCTTATTGTTACACACCATTGGATTCGTCTCGATAGCCGCTATCAGAAATTACGTACCAAACTATGGCATCCCATTTAGAAAAACAAAGTTGACTTTCATATCTCTGAAGCGAACCCACGTAGCAACAAAAAAACAATGTCATATTATGGCCCTCGTTGCCCCATGCAACTTTCGTCTCACAAACTTTTCAGCTCCTGTCATACTTGCGGAATTATTCTTTGTGGCAATTGTTAGTGACTCACCCTGTATATTAAGAAGTCGAGCCTGAGAGGCTACTCATCTTCTGTGTGATTTTATTTTATCTTTTTGGAAGCTGATGTCTTAGCTCCAATCGTATTGTCACTCATCACTTACTTTTCTCTCGCATAGCGTGGTACAAGTAAAATGTAAGTCCTTAGCACTGGAATGGCCGCTTACGGAATAATAAAAATTAATTGTTTTACTGTGTTTCATTTCTTAGTATCACATGATATACATTATTTGAAATAATGTATTATTTGTGATTTTTACCCGCTGTATTCGGAGAATTGGAGCCGGGTTGTTCAGTGACCAAAGAATTCTAGCTTCAATTTTGCACTTTCGTTAATTATTGTCTTAATAATGAAATAATCCATTTTCGTCAATATCTGAGTCCGATTACCTTAATACCGGCATTTTTGTCAATGTAAAGTTGTATTAATGTTTAATCTTTCACTGTCAAGAGTTACTGAACGGTGACGGCAAACAACCAAAACGAATTGCCCTGAGAAAATTTTTTTTTAGCGACTGGAATAATGAATTATATATATTTAGTTCTTCAGGTGACGAATGGTTGCTTATAAAAAAAATATTAATGCCGCAAAAGCCAAAAATATGGTCCCATCACTCTTGGAGTGTGCGTCCTTGACGCAATATAAACAGACACGCGAAACTTTGAATCATTCGCAATTTTTAATGCCGTTTAGCCGAAGGATTTTTCCACTGCAGAACTTTCTCTGTCGAGAGGGAACATTTTAGTGGCCATTTTAGGACTTCAGCTGTCTTTCGCCCTCGTAAGGAAAGAGGTGCGAAGACGGGTACGCCTGATAAGTATGCAAGTCGCTACACAGCGGTGTAAGCCAGGCTGCCAGAGCAATAGATGGCAGGCGTTCCCAGAGGCCAGCGGACGATCTCGCTTTCTGCAAGAGCTACTTTCGGTCCTACACGCGGCCGTTGCTACGTGTACATGCACAATCCGCGACCCACTTTACAGTGTGTAGTAGAGGATACATAGTGTGCCATTCTCACTTTCCTCGCGAATGGTGCGCTATAAAAATCATTTGTCGTAACTATGTGAGCTCGAATGTCTCTGACTTCACATTCTTGGTCTTTCGCTAAGTGTACATAGAATGAAGCAATATATTTGTTGAGTCTCCGAAGAACGCTGGTCGTAGAAGTTTTAACAGTAAATCATAGGTGATACAAAAGGCATCTCTCGCAGCGTCTGCCACTATAATTGACTGAACGTCACCGTCATGCTCCCGCGCTTACTAAATGATCCTGTAACGAATCCCATCAGGGGAATACTCTCGGTTGTTCTGTGGTTTTTCCTGCTAGGGGTTTTAAAGTACGTCTTCCTGAACAATTTACAAATTATGATGCGGAGTTATATGGCATAATGGAACCTTCAACATCGCAGCGCGCCAGCAATCGTTGGTTACTATATTAAAAAAACTAAAAACCTGCCTCGATTGCACCTAGTGGTAAGTGTTAACCCAGGTTTCGGCGAAGATAACTACACCTTCTTCAGAACAACTTGTGGGTTTTATTGTTGTTCTGAATAAGGTGTAAAAATGGCTCTGAGCACTATGCGACTCAGCTTCTAAGGTCATCAGTCGCCTAAAACTTAGAACTAATTAAACCTAACTAACCTAAAGACATATCACACATCCATGCTCAAGGTAGGATTCGAAAGAGCGACCGTAGCGATCGCTCGGCTCCAGACTGTAGCGCTTAGGACCGCACGGCCACTCCGGCCGGCGAAGAAGGTGTAGTTATCTACGCCGAAACCTGGGTTAACACTTAACACGTAACACTAGGTGCTTTTTTCACAATCGAGACGGGTTTTTAGTTTTTTAATGCACTCTAATGGCACTATAGTGGGTTCACAGACATCACCGTACGAGATTTCTTGTCTGTTCCGACTTTCTTAGTGCACTGCAAGCGCTTCACCAAATGTATACGGTAGACCCGCTGATTCAGCTAATCCATGACTGCTTACAACGGCTCCAACGCCGTGGCGAGGTGGTGATCTTTTTCTGGGTACCTGGCCACGTTGGGATACAGGGTAACGACATGGCTGATAAAGCTCCCAAGGAAGCATGTTGGGATGGTGCTGTCCATCAATGTCCCATCCCGTTGCACGCCATTCTCTCATTTTCTGACAGATGCATCACGCGTCAGTGGGAGACTGAATGGTTGCAGGTGTCGGACAACAAACTGCGGTCGCTCAGACCGACCACGAAAGCTTGGCGGACTTTGTGTCAGCCTCGCCGCTGGAACGAGGTTTTGCTTACCAGACTGCGCATCGGGCGTAGCCCTGTCACACATGGCTTCCTTCTCCCGGGTGGAGGATCCATCTTTCTGTGAGGTTTGTGGTGTGCCGCTTTCAGTTCAGCATATTATGGCTACATGTGTCCTGTGTACTGATATTAAAGCAGCCCTTGGTCTCGCTGGAGATTTGCTCACCGGCCTCGCAGATACCGATACCAGTGGTACAAGAGTGGTCCAATTTTGTGAATTGTCAGGCCTCATCCCTAAACTTGTGGGGAAGGGTGGCAGACTCTAGTACGTTATAAACTGCTCTGCATGTGGAGACAACCTTCGTCTCCACCCATGAGATTTCATGTTGACTTTTCGTCAGGGCGGTGATGACCGTGATGTCGAGCGCCTCCTCAATCCAACTCATCATCATCGTACGGATCCCAGACTGACGACAAATATTGATCATACTAGGATTTTGTAAGCTACTTCTTCGTGGAAGGGCTACGCTTTCAGAGGATTGTCTAATGAATCCCAGTCGAACATCCGTCTTTCCTGCGATTACTTGTGTGTCGGTCGTTCCGTAAGAATTCTCCTACACATTTTGTGCAAGTAACTACTCGCAGTGACCGCTCTGCAGTCGTGTAATCCTACAGTAATTGGCCTCCCTGCCTGAGTATTCGCAATGCGTTGCATTTGTCTGTGTTGAGACTCAAGTGCCAGTCCTTGCACTGAGCGCCGTCCTCTGCACGTCTTCGTGCATTTTCGCTCTCGTTTTCTAGAGTAGCGGCTTGTTTGTATTTTTATTAGAAATGGAGCTCCTCCAGCAGTACTTAAGATTTCATATTTATTTGGCTACTAGTTTCGACGTTGCGTCAACGCCATCTTCAGGCCCTATATAACACACCATACATAAAACAAACAATGTGAGACATCAGTAGTCTGTGAGCTATTTTACAAAATAAACATATTATAAAGATGTTATATAAAGGATGAGTTCATTAAAAGTAGTTACATTTCGTTCATTTTCACTAAGATGCAATTTACCTTGCCATTAGCAATTTATATGGTACAAACAAGTACAAATGAGGTTATATGTACTTGGTTATTTCCGTTATATATCAATAGCAGATATTTGAATAATAATGGGAGTATATGTAAGTCTAGGTGACAACCGTTATTCTTAGAGATAATAATAGAAGCATGAAACCGTACTAAAATTGTGTTAAAAGTGAATAATAATAATAATAATAATACCCTAAACCCTTCTTTGTGTGCTATAACTGCCCACGTCGTGTTGTGCCAACTCCACTGTAGCTTGAATGGATTTTTAAGTTTGTTTTACATGTCCGACTTCTAATTTCACCACCCAAGTCTCCAGGGTTGAGCAGTTATTGCCCGATGACGACACGCAATACAGTTTGTTAAAGCGGAGTTATTAATTCTGTTTTTAGATTTAATTTTATTACTCGTACACAGACTCAACGTTCCTTTGTTTAACAGCGCGTCGTCACAATAAGTATGAAATGCTAATGTCTTTGCAATGCATAATGAGGACTATTGAGTTAAAGTTCGTACCTATTTTGCCATTTTAGAGAAGAGAAACCTTAACCGCTTCTGCTTCTATAGTCTCAGTATCAGATGTTCACTAATTTCAATTTACTTCCTATCTCAGTTCAGTATTTAACACAAATTATATATCAATGTCATTTCAGAGATATTACATCGGTTCCGCACTAACGGAGTAACACGTAATTATCATTTAACATCACTTTTATTAATAATCCTTTTTATTATGACGTAAATGTTAATGAATGATCACTATCTAGGAGGAAAGAGGGATTGATCCTAATCATGAGATAATAGCTTTTAATGAGCCCGCAATCGTTCATTAAATAAAAAGTCACGTTCGAGGATTATGTGCGAACAACTTTCGTTACGTCCGTTTTCACGTATCTCTCAAAACTAATCCTGTGGCCCACAATTCAAATTAACACTGACGTTAACCCCTTTTGTCGGGACATCGAATCGTAACTAATATGTGAAAGTTTATTCCAGTCCCCGAATTAATTCCTTTCAGATACGCGCACGACCGAACAGCAGAACGGAACACAAACGACTTGTTCAAACAACCGAACAACGCAATCACGTTACATTACGACAATGTCCGCCCAATGAACATCTCTTTGACTTTTTCTCCTCTACTGTGCTTAATTAAAATATTCCTACTTACAATTTATTCAGTTATGTAACGAAAACATCTAACAAAAAATAAATTTATCCCAACGTAATAGATCCGTTATAGGGTACAGTTTAACTAACAGGAACGAAAATAGGCATTGCCAATCAGACGTATGTAAGGTATGATTCCATTGTTTATAAATACTGAAAGGTGGGAAAGGTGGAAAGGGCTTACGTTTGCAAAACACTAATACATATGAGTTAATTCATTAATCTACTCATTCCAACTAGAGAAATGTAAGCTAACATGCAACCAAAAAGTACCATTTCAATGTTGGTGCCTCATTTAAGGCAGTAACGCAGGTCTAAAATAATCTACTTCTAACAGGCCTGCATTAGTAAAAGAACGATCAAGTACATATCAGTGCTCCAAATAGAAGTAAACAGGGTGTTTCCAGTCAAAACAGTTGGTCACGTATGTAACATACTTGTAGTCGCTCTAATGACTAATTACTAAAGAAGGGTACACAGCAAGGTATACAAAGTATAACTCTCGTATTGTTACACATAATCTAGTCAAGTGTTGACGTACGTCAACGACAATCATTGAAACGCGTGATCACCCACTTCCTTGGGCGACTAAAGTCTAACATTTATATCATCACTACACCATAAGTAGTCACACATTTCTGCTATCCTTATAAACCTGTTCTTGTATAAAATTACTAGTTTAAATATTTTGTCCATCCACTCATTTACGAGAACGATAATGAGAGTGAGGGTGGGGGTAAAAGCATACTGAATAAAAGACACATCAAATGATTAGGATAAAACTGGATTATAGCACTGACTCGTATAAATGAAAGATGATAATGTGTCAAGTATAGATTCTGTCTACGGAAGGTTTGTTCTGTCATCGAAGTGACAACATGGTGACCTCCGTAGTACTTTGTTGTATACGACGCTATCATGCGTGCACAGATTCATGGAGGTTCCGACGCTATCATCATAGTCATTCTTATGTATTTTGAAAAGTAGTGGTCCTTAAACACTGCACCGGAATGGCCAGAAATTACTTTACGTCTAAAGATTTCTCTCCGTTACTAATGACATACTGTGAACTATTCTCTAGAAACTTTTCAATCAGGTAGTTGTGGTCTGATTTTCCGTTCCCTCGTATTTTGCTCGTAGGGCGACATAGTTGTACTTTACGGTACACCTTCATCTACATCTACATGACTACTCTGCAATTCACATTTAAGTGCTTGGCAGAGGGTTCATCGAACCACAATCATACTATCTCTCTACTATTCCACTCCCGAACAGCGAGCGGGAAAAACGAACACCTAAACCTTTCTGTTCGACCTCTGATTTCTCTTATTTTATTTTGATGATCATTCCTACCTATGTAGGTTGGGCTCAACAAAATATTTTCGCATTCGGAAGAGAAAGTTGGTGGCTGAAATTTCGTAAATAGATCTCGCCGCGACGAAAAACGTCTATGCTGTAATGACTTCCATCCCAACTCGTGTATCATATCTGCCACACTCTCTCCCCTATAACGCGATAATACAAAACGAGCTGCCCTTTTTTTGCACCCTTTCGATGTCCTCCGTCAATCCCACCTGGTAAGGATCCCACACCGCGCAGCAATATTCTAACAGAGGACGAACGAGTGTAGTTTAAGCTGTCTCTTTAGTGGACTTGTTGGACCTTCTAAGTGTCCTGCCAATGAAACGCAACCTTTGGCTCGCCTTCCCGACAATATTATCTATGTGGTCCTTCCAACTGAAGTTGTTCGTAATTTTAACACCCAGGTACTTAGTTGAATTGACAGCCTTGAGAATTGTACTATTTATCGAGTAATCGAATTCCAACGGATTTCTTTTGGAACTCATGTGGATCATCTCACACTTTTCGTTATTTAGCGTCAACTGCCACCTGACACACCATACAGCAATCTTTTCTAAATCGCTTTGCAGCTGATACTGGTCTTCGGATGACCTTACTAGACGGTAAATTACAGCATCATCTGCGAACAGTCTAAGAGAACTGCTCAGATTGTCACCCAGGTCATTTATATAGATCAGGAACAGTAGAGGTCCCAGGACGCTTCCCTGGGGAACACCTGATATCACTTCAGTTTTACTCGATGATTTGCCGTCTATTACTACGAACTGCGACCTTCCTGACAGGAAATCACGAATCCAGTCGCACAACTGAGACGATACCACATAGCTCCGCAGCTTGATTAGAAGTCGCTTGTGAGGAACGGTGTCAAAAGCTTTCCGGAAATCTAGAAATACGGAATCAACTTGAGATCCCCTGTCGATAGCGGCCATTACTTCGTGCGAATAAAGAGCTAGCTGCGTTGCACAAGAGCGATGTTTTCTGAAGCCATGCTGATTACGTGTCAATAGATCGTTCCCTTCGAGGTGATTCATAATGTTTGAATACAGTATATGCTCCAAAACCCTACTGCAAACCGACGTCAATGATATAGGTCTGTAGTTAAATGGATTACTCCTACTACCCTTCTTGAACACTGGTGCGACCTGCGCAATTTTCCAATCTGTAGGTACAGATCTATCGCTGAGCGAGCGGTTGTATATGAGTGCTAAGTAGGGAGCTATAGTATCAGCGTAATCTGAAAGGAACCTAATCGGTATACAATCTGGACCTGAAGACTTGCCCGTATCAAGCGATTTGAGTTGCTTCGCAACCCCTAAGGTATCTACTTCTAAGAAACTCATGCTAGCAGATGTTCGTGTTTCAAATTCTGGAATATTCCATTCGTCTTCCCTGGTGAAGGAATTTCGGAAAACTGCGTTCAATAACTCCGCTTTAGCGGCACAGTCGTCGATAACAGTACCATCGGCACTGCGCAGCGAAGGTATTGACTGCGTCTTGCCGCTTGTGTACTTTACATACGACCAGAATTTCTTCGGATTTTCTACCAAATTTCGAGACAATGTTTCGTTGTGGAACCTATTAAAGGCATCTCGCATCGAAGTACGTGCCAAATTTCGCGCGTCTGTAAATTTTAGCCCATCTTCGGGATTTCGCGTTCTTCTGAACTTCGCATGCTTTTTCCGTTGCCTCTGCAACAGCGTTCGGACCTTTTTTGTGTACCACGGGGGATCCGTTCCATCTCTTACCAATTTATGAGGTATGAATATCTCAATTGCTGTTGCTACTATATCTTTGAATTTGAGCCACATCTCGTCTACATTCGCATAGTCAGTTCGGAAGGAATGGAAATTGTCTTTTAGGAAGGCTTCTAGTGGCACTTTATCCGCTTTTTTAAATAAAATTATTTTGCGTTTGTTTCTGATGGATTTGGAAGAAATGGTATTTAGCCTAGCTACAATCACCTTGTGATCACTAATCCCTGTATCAGTCATGATGCTCTCTATCAGCTCTGGATTGTTTGTGGCCAAGAGGTCAAGTGTGTTTTCGCAACCATTTACAATTCGCGTGGGTTCGTGGACTAACTGCTCGAAATAATTTTCGGAGAATGCATTTAGGACAATCTCGGAAGACGTTTTCTGCCTACCACCGGTTTTGAACAAGTATTTTTGCCAACATACCGAGGGTAGGTTGAAGTCCCCACCAACTATAACCGTATGAGTGGGGTATTTATTTGTTACGAGACTCAAACTTTCTCTGAACTGTTCCGCAGCTGTATCATCGGAGTCTGGGGGTCGGTAGAAGGAGCCAATTATTAACTTAATTCGGCTGTTAAGTATAACCTCCACCCACACCAATTCGCACAGAGTATCTACTTCGACTTCACTACAAGATAAACCACTACTGACAGACACAAACACTCCACCACGCCGGCCGCGGTGGTCTCGCGGTTCTAGGCGCGCAGTCCGGAACCGTGCGACTGCTACGGTCGCAGGTTCGAATCCTGCCTCGGGCATGGATGTGTGTGGTGTCCTTAGGTTAGTTAGGTTTAAGTAGTTCTAAGTTCTAGGGGACTAATGACCACAGCAGTTGAGTCCCATAGTGCTCAGAGCCATTTGAACCATTTGAACTCCACCACCAATTCTGCCTAATCTATCTTTCCTGAACACCGTCTGAGACTTCGTAAAAATTTCTGCAGAACTTATTTCAGGCTTTAGCCAGCTTTCTGTACCTATAACGATATCAGCTTCTGTGCTTTCTATTAGCGCTTGAAGCTCAGGGACTTTTCCAGCGCAACTACAACAATTTACAACTATAATTCCGACTGTTCCTTGATCCAAGCACGTCCTGTAATTGCCCAGCACCCTTTGACATTGCAGCCCATCCCGCACCTTCAGGAAGTCGAGGATCACTGCATATACATGGGCGCCTCTATCTACGGCTTTCTGTATCCCGTGGACGACCAGACCGATCCGGGTCTCACACGATAATTTACTTCTAAACCAGTGTTTATTCCTACAGAGGATAGTTTCGGTTTCCAGAAATCTCTTAACACGCGAGTATACAACGGGTTGTAAAATTTTACAACAGACTGATATAAGTAGTATAGGCTTATAGTTTTGTACGTCTGTCTGATAACTCTTCTCGAAAACTGGAATGACCTGCGTATTTTTCAAATTTCTTGGAACACTTCGCTCCTCCAGCATCTTACGGTACACTCTATGCACCCCAAAGAAACCTCCGACATACGCTAACATAGTCATGGCGTTATGTTTGTTTGTGTGCCGGCCTTTGCTTTTGTATGTATTTGTTTGATAGTATGTGCGTGCCCATTTGGTACGTAATGTTTCCTACTGCTTATAGCTGGTGAGGAGACAAATTGATTCTCCATTCGCTATTTAGATGCATTTCGGCTCAGTTAACTCACTGATTTCGTTTCTCTTGTTTCAAGTACGTGCAGTGAGCTGAATACTGATCTTTCGCCGAAGACGGAGGTGCGGTAAGGGGCTACTCGCCGTACAGCGTAAGAGCGACAACGTGTATCTGATTTACGGTACTTCAAGTAGGATACACAAGTCGAATTACAAGCTTTTCAATATCCAGAACTGTGGTGGCATCATTGTTTCCGATGTCGGTCGGTCATTCAATCTCGTTACGTGATCGTCTGCACGACTTGTTCCGTCTGCTTTGTGAAACACCTGGACCTTCTTCTACACGGCCGTAAATCGGTGCTGCAAATTGTATAAAGATCTCTGGGCAAATTTACAGCGAATATACACTGAAGAGCCAAAGAAACTGGTACACCTGCCTAATATCGTGTATGGCCCCCACGAGCACGCAGAATTGCCACAACACTTCGTGACATGGACTCCACTAATGCCTAAAGTAGTGCTGCAGGGAATTTACACCATGAATCCTGCACAGCTGTTTAAAAATCCGTAATTCTACGAGGGGGTGGACATCTCGTTTGAACAACACGTTGTGATGCATCAGAGATATGATTAATAATGTTCATGTCTGGGGAGTTTGCTGGCCGGCGGACGTGTTCAAACTCAGAAGTGTGTTCCTAGAGCCACTCTGTAGCAATTTAGTACGTGCGGGGTGTCCCACTGTCCTGCTGGAATTGCCCAAGTCCGTTGTAATGCACAAGGGAGAGTAATGGATGCTGGTTCAAAATGTTTCAAATTGCTCTGAGCACTATGAGACTTAACTTCTGAGGTCATCAGTCCCCTAGAACTTAGAACTACTTAAACCTAACTAACCTAAGGACATCACACACATCCACTCCCGAGGCAGGATTCGAACCTGCTACCGTAGCGGTCGCGCGGTTCCAGACTATATGGATGCTGGTGATCAGACAGGATTCTTACTTACACGTCACCTGTCAGACTCGTATCTAGACGTATCAAGGGTCGCATATCACTCAAACCGTACACCCCACATCATTATAGATAAACATATACTGTTTCACTGTTTCGAAACAGCGTATCGAAACATTACATTGTACTGTTTCATTTGTTTCGGAACAGTTAGGTGTTTCAGTTTGCCCGTCTCTAGTGGACAGTAAGTAGCCTTAACGGCCGGATGCTGCCAGTGTTCGGCCGACGGAACTCGCATAAGGGGAGCTGTCGACGTCGCCGTGTATCGATAGATCGACCTCAGGTCGAACGTCACAGCCGGCGGTCCGGTATCTCTGACGCTGGGAGCGAGAACAACTGCCGAGGCGGGCTGATAGGCGAGCGTCGGCGCCAGTCTGCGCGCGAAGGGAGCTTGTGGCGTGTTGCGTGCTGCGTGCGTGTAGTGTGCGTGTGAGTGTCGCTAGTGTTCGAGCAGCCGGCGCCATGGTGAAGGTGAAGGACGAGCACGGCCGCATGAGGGTACGTAGAACAGCGCTGTCTCCTAGCAACGACACCTGCTGAGCGCCGAATGCCTGAGTTCTGGCCACCATATCGCAACTAGCTTAACCCTCTGCTACCACTTGCCTCCTGCACCCATTAGCGCGTGTGTGTCAGGCGTGACGTCACGTGCCGTTCCCGAATAGCTGGCTGCGCGCTGTGCTTGCTGGAAGAAGCTCTTCCGAAACTAGAGGTCAGACCAAGGACTCTCCAGCGCGAGCTCAATGGAGACAGTCCGACTCGCATTTACCACGTTGGTCCTAAAGTTTGTAGCATTTTCATTTTGTGTGTCGGTACTCCGATTGCTACGGGTTTATTTATCACTTGTCGTTTCTTATTATTGTCGTTGACAGTTGCTGTTTGAGTTTACATACAGAGGGCTCCAGAAAAATGTAGACACTCTCTGTTAATTAATATCTTTGAAATAAAACGACATACCGTTGCAATTTTGCGCGGTAGGGTAGTGCATTGATTTCTCAACAGTCTTTCGCGCACGTTTTCCAGCAGATCACAGTGCAGCAATGTATGAAGTAAGGGGTTGGGTTGTTTGGGGAAGAAAACCAGACATAGAGGTCATCGGTCTCATCGGATTAGGGAAAGACGGGGAAGGAAGTCGGCCGTGCCCTTTGGAAGCAACCATCCCGGCATTTGACTGGAGCGGTTTAGGGAAATCACGGAAAACCTAAATCAGGATGCCCAGACGCGGGATTGCACCGTCGTCCTCCCGAATGCTGAATGAAGTAAGATAGTCGTTTGAACAACGCAAGGCCGCACAGAAAAGATACAGCAGGTACGAAAACATGATGGGAATACGATGGCAATAGCGTCAAGTGTAAGGAACTGTGCCATCAACACGTACAACAATTTATTGTATTCGGGACAAAATTGAAGCCGACGCTACTGCTCAGGATGTGTACGAGGATTGGAATTTTAGCAGTGGCAACTATTTATTTACGAGTGGTGCAAAATTGATACGTGTTTCAAAGATTTACTGACCTTCAAAGTAGTCACGAGCATTGTGTATAACCCGTTGCCAGCGATGTGGAAGTCGTAGGATACTCTTAGCAGTGCCAGTTATGTTGACAGTTGGAGCGGCGCGGTCTATTGCCCGACGAATTTGTGGCAATTCTGAAGCGAATGGCGTCAAGTGTTTGCTTCAGTTTAGAAATCGAATTAAACATACGAGGGCTTAAGTCAGGGGAGTGCAGTAGGTGGTATAGCACTTAGCAGCCCCATCAGTCAAACAAATCTACTAACAGCTTGCATTGTACGTGCTTGAGCATTGTACTGCAAAATGATGGTCAGGTCCTGCAGAGAGTGTCATTACTTCTAAGCTGGTCGTAGGTTGTGTTCCAAAAATGAACAGCATAGAGACAGAAGTGATGACACTTTCTGTAGGACCTGACCGTCATTTTGCAGGACAATGTTCAAGCACGTACAATGCAAGCTGTTAGTAGATTTGTTTGACTGATGGGGCCGCTAAGTGTTATACCACCTACTGCACTTCCCTGAGTTAAGCCATCATGAGTTCAACTCGATTTCTAAACTGAAGGGAAACACTTCACGGCATTGGCTTCAGAACTGCAACAAATTCATCGGGCAACAGACCGCGCCGCTCGAACTGTCAACACAACTGGCACAGCTGAGTATCCTACGACTTCCACATCGCTGGCAACGGGTTGTGCACAATGCTCGTGACTACTTTGAAGGTCAGTAAAACTTTGAAACACGTATCTATGTTGTACTAGTTGTAAATAAATAGTTGCCACAATTAAAATTCGAACTCTCGTCTAAGGAGAGGCCCGGCGACCAAAAACGCTAACGAGTCTGTCTTCCAGCGCTGCCGTGTTGCAACATTTTACCAGGGCACGTCTGAAATCTGTGAAGCAGGGTGGATGTGAAAGCGGGATAAGCCTATCAAGTGTACCACGAATTCTGAACGCTGCAAAGTGGAAAAGTGTACGAAGAAGACGCTGATCGAAGGGTGGAGTATCGCGAGTGGTTTGAAATCATGCTTCGCCAGAGTGACGGTCTGCACGGATGATCATATGGTTTGATGGGGTACAGTTCGAACTGAACGGCAGTGTAAACCACCACAATTGCGTGTACTGGGCTCCTGAAAATTCTCACGTTCACGACGGTGAACGTATCAATCTACTGGGTGTTAATATGTAATGTGCTGTGCTATCGCGTGCTGTGAATGCTCCCATTCTCCCTTAAAGGTACAGTAGCGGGCGAAATGTATCTTCATATACTGCAAACTTTGATTTTACCTGCCACCCGAGAGGTATTTGGAAATGAAAGATTTTACCTATAACATGATGACGCTCCGCCTCACTGCCACAGAGATGTCAGAGCCTTCTTGAATGAAAATCTATTTGGACGATGCACAGGTCGCAGAGGAGCTGTTGAGTACCCACCACGGTACCCATATGAAGTTTATATCAACAGAAGCGAGCTACAGTGAAGGATCTGCGAGAAACCATCGAAGCGTCCTTGCGGCCATCACACTAGCAACACTGACAGTCCTAGTTCGCTTAACAGCTTTACGCGGCATCGACGTTGTTTGGCTGCTAATGATGGTCCCTTTGAACACACAAAATAATCTTCCCCTGTGCAATAATTGTAACGGTAAGTCATTTTGTGCCATTAATATTGACACGGTATCAAAGAGTTTCTACATTTTTCTGGACCCCTCTGTGTTGTCATTTTGTCGTTTGGAGATAGTGAGTGGAGCTGTGGATGCCCGAAAATGAGTGCCAAGTGGAGAAACCGGAACATTTCTGACATGTTCTTCTGTTTGACTTCAGTAGATGAGTGGGAGCACCTGAGGAAGCTAGAAACATTTACGTCGTGTATGGAGCTAATGCCATCGGACAGAGCACTACAAGAAAATGGTTTCCTCTTTTTAAGGAGGATCGTTTTGACATTAGCGACTGTACATTCGTGAAGACCTTCGGAGTGTGAAGAAGATGAACTGATTGGGCGAGAATGATGAAAGTCAGTGTACTCGACAACTGGCCAATGTGGTGAACTGCGATCATTCGACCAACGTGCGAAATTTGCATGCAGTGGGGTAGGTTCAAAAATCTGGTGTATGGGTACCGCAAAAATCAGCAGGTAGCCATATCTGCTTGTTCGTCATCAATTGGCTCGTGAGCAACACCCACCATTCGTACTCTGTATCGTTACTGGTGACGAGAAATGATGTATCTATGAAAAGAAACGAGTGATCGAGCCGAAGTAAAGCAGCAACTTTTACAAACACCTGCGCGCACCCACAAAAGATAACGTCATGCATCTTGTCAAACACTGGTGGTATAGTGTACTACGAACTGGTTCCCCGAGATGTAACCATTACTGCTGACATTTATTGTCTACAACTGAGACGTCTTCCGGACTCAGTTCAAGAACGACCAAGAAGACTGCGTGAAGTGATTCGACTCGACGGTAACGCCCGCTTTCATCCTGCTAAGGCTGACAAACTCTATGCAGGTGTTGGGTTGGGAAGTCATTGCTCAACCCCCTTATTCGCCTGATAATGCGCTCTCATATTTTCACCTTTTCCGCTTTCTATCGATCGAACTACCTTCAAATAACTTCCTTTCCGGATGAAAATGCGCTCCGTAGATAGCTCGACGAGTTCTTCGCCTCAAAATCACGCGGTTTCTACAGTCACGGAATGTAAAAGCTACCCCAGCATTGGCAGCCAGGTGTGAATAGTGAAGAAGAATATCTTACTGGTGATTCTTTTCTGCATATTAAACCAAAGGAAAAACGCTACGAACGTATCCACCAACCCAATACGTTGACACCTGTACCCTGCTAACCGTATGTGGAGCAGCGGGACAATGACTACTTTGTGGGCTCTGTTGCGCTCACTCATTATTCCCAGTAGCAGTACTATATTCAGCGTTTTCAGCATTCCTGCGACACTGGTCAAACAAACCTGTGACCATTCGTGGCTGCCGTTCTCTGTGTACGTCCAACAACCCCTGTTAGTCCTGTTAGGTACGGGTTGCACACACTTGAGCAATATCCTAGGATGCGTCACGCGAAACTCTTGTAAGCAGTGTGCCTTGCAGACTGATTGCACTTCCCCAGTATTCTATCAGTGAATCACAGCCTATCACCTGCTTTACCTACGACTCAGTCTATGCTATCTTGCATTCCACATCCGTACAAAGTGTTACATCTAGGTATTTGTATGAATTGGCCGATTCCAACTGTGGCTCGTTGGGATAGTACTTTTCTTTTTAGTTTTGTGAAGTCGTAAACTTTTCTTTTCTGAAAATTCGCAAATTTCGCAAATTTTTGAATTTCATCAAGATCTGACTACTACTGTAGCTGTTTGTGGGCGGTACTTGTTTATATAGGGTGCCTCCGTAGAGGGTGCAAAAGTTTAACACGAAATAGATGCTCCACTGAACAATTTCAGGCAGGGATCCTCGGCTCGGAGAAACCAGCTTACAGAGGTAATAGGAATAACATTACGACACTGTCTACTTTTTTATTTACATTAGTTAACTGCAGATACCATTTGTACTATATCTTATAAAATGTGCCGAAATTGACGGCCGTCTACCTCAATGTAAGCACGACATCGGCGAACAAGATTCTGATGCACCTGACAAAGCCGGCCGGAGTGGCCAAGCGGTTCTAGGCGCTTCAGTCTGGAACCGCGCGACCGCTACGGTCGCAGGTTCGAATCTTGCCTCGGGCATGGATGTTTTTGATGTCCTTAGGTTAGTTAGGTTTAAGTAGTTTAAGTTCTAGGGGACTGATGACCTCAGAAGTTAAGTCCCATAGTGCCCTGAGCCATTTGAACCACCCTGACAAATATTCCTGGTGTGTTTCGTGTCACATCACAGGCAGCTACAGTTCTGGCAACTAATTCCACCTCCGTATCCACAGCGATCTCATACCCAATTGACTTTAGATTCCCCACAGGAAATAATGGAACCGAGGTCAGGTGACCTTGCAGGCCGTGGAATAGGATCTCCCAATCCAGCGACCAGGAAATACGGTACCGGTACTGCTCCATCGTATTGTACTGTAAGTGTCTGAATAGCACTGAGTAATGAAAGGATCTGTTGTTGATTCATAGCACGTTCTGTGATGGGACAGTGTAAATACGATACAACAGAACCAACTTAAGGGCAAGTAAAGAAAACAAAACTTGCATCATGAGTTCCTGGTAGTTAGGCTCGTCATTCTTGCTTCCTTGTAGGAAATAATGAATGTACATGTAAATAAACAGCACAGGACGTGTAAACGTGTACACATGTTAGTTGTAAATAAGCGGGAAAACAGTAGTGTTAGACAAAGCGGTAGATAAGTTTACTTCCGCATCTCCTTCAGCTGGCTTCTCCGATCCCAGGTTCCCTAGCTCATATTGTTCATTGGAGGAGCATTCTCTGTGTCCTGTTACATTTTTGCACGCTCTTACGAAAACTGAAGATACCTGCATCATCTAAAAAAATCTAAAGTTGTTATTAATACTGCCTACATGATCATTAATACGTAACATGAACAGCAAGCGTCCCAACATACCTCCTTATTTAACTGATACTATATTTATTGAATGTAGTCATTATGAATGTACTTACAAATGTTATCTACTGAAATATCGTATGAATAGATTAAGTGGCAAGTACATTTCGCCGTTGTACGGTCTAAGGCTTCCCCCGTCGGAGGCTCGAGTCCTCTCCCGGGCATGGGTGCGTGTGTTGTCCTTATCGTAAGTTAGGTTAAGTTAGATTAATTAGTGTGTAGGCCTACGGACCGATTACCTCAGCAGTTTGGTCCCATAGTCCTTACCACAAATTTGTTTTTAGAAGCTGACATATTTGTCATCTTACTGTAATTTATATTTCAATGTCTGATTCTCATTATGTTCTTTTATTCACGTAGCATTGAACGCAGCTCCACAGTGGCTGAAATCGATATGCAATAAACAGATTTTTTTTTAAAAAAAAAAAGTACGACCGATGCTGCCCCCTTGTATCTTGCTTCTATCTGACGCGGCCGTGCAGCACGCTGTTCTTGAAACATGACGAAAGATTTATAGACCAACTTTACGATCTAGAGTGATGTCCAATTTTTGTGTAGGTCTCTTGTGCGGGACCGATGACCGTAGCAGTCTGGTCCCTTTCATCCCACAAACCAACCACCTCTTGTGCGGTATAAGGAAACACGATTGGCGACACCGTCTCTGGCGGGCAGCTTGAATTTCTGCACGCAACTGTCTGACTGGCCAAGTTCGATACTAATTAGCTCGGAAACGGCGAAATGTACCGAATTTTTTCCCTATCAGTTATTTCTCAGCAGCACATCATTTCCTGCAGCACCCTCACAAGCTCTTAAGACTATTTCCGACCTCTCTGTATAACACAGTTCCTTATAAGTAAAGTATTGTAGACACAGAAATACATTCTCACCCTGTATAATAATGCTGAAACGTTTGTTACGTGCAAAACCTACTGACAGTGTCTACGAAGTCGGAACTGTGGTAGTGTCACCAGAAGAAAATAAGTAACACTCAAATGATTTAAGCATTATCATTCAGACAGTTTTACGTGACTGTGACACCTAATAACAAGAAAATAATCGAAATTGTAATAGTGGATTCTATGAGTTAGTAGATTGGAACAGACAAAAACGACGATAATTTCACTGAAGGTACAACTACTGCATGGAGGCTTAATTAATAAGAATGGACTAATATTAATGAATAAATGCAATACTTTTAGTAGCTGTGTGACCGGTTGCGAAGTCTCGTAACCGGTTGGCCCTGACTAGTCTTAGCACGCAATCTGATTGCATAAAATCAAAATAAAGAATCACAAGGAATTTCCATTAGCACAATTGACTAGAAAAACTGCGAAACAACAAAGCACAAGTGTAACTGTTCTGTGTGTGGTAGTGTGACTCAACGTACATGTATCTGGCTCGGTTCTTTCTCAACACGACAAAATATTCTAAACACCATTTACAATGAACTAATTGAAAAACCAGAAATAGTATAATTGCACATAGAAACCAGAATTACAAGTCTAATAAATGAACACGAGCCAGATGATTTGGTGACTGTACCTGTGAGCAAGAGGGATTGTCATTAAAGAAAACTGTAATACCTTTTTACCTCATTATATATTGACGAAAATATTCCATTACACCAGCATCATAAATCAAAATCCCATCTCCTTTCTCAAATATATTCTGACAATTGAAACATCTTCCATCTACAGGGTGTTACAAAAAGGTACGGCCAAACTTTCAGGAAACATTCATCACACACAAATAAGCGTTTCCGGACACATGTCCACATAACATATTTTCTTTAATTTCCATGTTAGAGCTCATTTTAGTTTCGTCAGTATGTACTGTACTTCCTCGATTCACCGCCAGTTGGCCCAATTGAAGGAAGGTAATGTTGACTTCGTTGCTTGTGTTGACATGCGACTCATTGCTCTACAGTACTAGCATCAAGCACATCAGTACGTAGCATCAACAGGTTAGTGTTCATCACGAACGTGGTTTTGCAGTCAGTGCAATGTTTACAAATCCGGAGTTGGCAGATGCCCATTTGATGTATGGATTAGCACGGGGCTCGGTACGTTTGTATCGAGACAGATTTCCAGAACGAAGGTGTCCCCTCAGGAAGACGTTCGAAGCAATTGATCGGCGTCTTAGGGAGCACGGAACATTCCAGCCTATGACTCGCGACTGGGGAAGACCTAGAACGACGAGGAGACCTGCAATGGACGAAGCAAATCTTCGTGTAGTTGACGATAACCCTAATGTCAGCGTCAGAGAAGTTTCTGTTGTACAAGGTAACGTTGTCCACGTCACTGTATGGGGAGTGCTACGGCAGAACCAATTTTTTCCGTGCCATGTACAGCGTGTGCAGGCATTATCAGCAGCTGATTGGCCTCCACGGGTACACTTCTGCGAATGGTTCATCCAACAATGTGTCAATCCTCATTTCAGTGCAAATGTTCTCTTTACGGATGAGGCTTCATTCCAGCGTGATCAGATTGTAAATTTTCACAATCAACATGTGTTGGCTGACGAGAATCCGCACGCAATTCTGCAATCACGTCATCAACACAGATTTTTCTGTGAACGTTTGGGCAGACATTGTTGGTGATGTCTCGATTGGGCCCCATGTTCTTCCACCCACGCTCAATGGAGCACTTTATCATGATTTCATATGGGATACTCTACTTGTGCTGCTAGAACATGTGCCTTTTCAAGTACGACACAACATGGGGTTCATGCACGATGGAGCTTCTCCACATTTTAGTCCAAGTGTTCGTACCCTTCTCAACAACAGATTCGGTGACCGATGGATTGGTAGAGGCGGACCAAATCCATGTCCTCCACGCTCTCCTGACCTCAACCCTCTTGACTTTCATTTATGGGGGCATTTGAAAGCTCTTGTCTACTCAACCCCGGCACCAAATGTAGAGACTCTTCGTGCTCGTATTGTGGACGGCTGAGATACAATACGCCATTCTCCAGGGCTGCATCAGCGCATCAGGTATTCCATGCGACGGAGGTTGGATGCATATATCCTCGCTAACGGAGGACATTTTGAACATTTTCTGTAACAGTGTGTCTGAAGTCGCGCTGGTACATTCTGTTGCTGTGTGTTTCCATTCCATGATTAATGAGATTTGAAGAGAAGTAATGAAATGAGCTCTAACATGGAAAGTAAGCGTTTCTGGACACATGTCCACATAACATATTTTCTTTCTTTGTGTGTGAGGAATGTTTCCTGAAAGTTTGGCCGTACCTTTTTGTAACACCCTGTATATTGACTAAAATGTTCATTTACACCAGCATCATAAATCAAAAGCCCATCTCCTTTCTCAAATATATTCTGAGAATTGCAACTTCTTCCATCTATACATTACACCAACCGAACAGCGCTGTGACTCAGTGTAGCCACCTTTCACAACTAATCGTAATTCGCTGTCATTCACGTGGAAGCAGTCGACCGCTCGAACCCGCCTTTTGAATCTAGCGCCAGGTGGAGCGTAGCGCTGCTGACGTCACAGTGGAATCCGTGCATATGGTGATGCAGCAGTAGTGGCGTAACTTCCTCTTACCTCCCCTCCCCCGCCCACACGGACCCTCACTCACTTCGGTCTCAGCTGCGTCTGTCTGCTGGGATGGCGGGACGTGTGTTCCATCTGCACGAGCTAACTGCTCTGCTGCTGCTTGCGGGGCAGTGCCATCGCCTGATGAAGACATACGGGCACAGGTCTAAAGACGCTCAAAGATTCTGTCAAACTTAACTATGCTTGCCAAATATTTTACTGCGTTGGGACGTGTTTGTCAAGCATAGAGCGTGTTTGACGTATTTGCGAGAAATATTGATTGACGGAAAGATGCCAGACGTTGTTTGTGTCGATGTTTGGTGGCATTGTTCAGTGAAAATTTGTTTTATTACGGTTTAATTAACTGTCCCGTGATTTCCCAGTTTTATGAAAACTACGATCAATTATAAAAACAAAATAGCACTGTTACCAAAATGGTAGAAGTATTACATCTTTACCAGCCGTACAGAGGGTGGAGCGAAATTCGGGCATTCCAGCTTCGTAGCGCGGCGCAACTCCTCACATACCGGCGATAAAAAAGGTCTGTCACAAAATTTCGCCTGGTCAGTATATCCGACAGAAAAAGGACGTTAAAGAGCGGCAATCTGGCAACACCGTAACACGTATGGTAACCACCTCTGAGAGCACATGTTAAAAAATGATTTAAATGGCTCTGAGCACTATGGGACTTAACTGCTGAGGTAATCAGTCCCCTAGAACTTAGAACTACTTAAACCTAATCAACCTAAGGACATCACACACATCCATGTCCGAGGCAGGATTCGAACCTGCGACCGTAGCGGTCACGCGGTTCCAGACTGAAGCGCCTAGAGCCGCTCGGCCACACCGGCCGGCAGCACATGTTAATAGTGCTGAACAAAATTTACAACATTTTGTAACGCTGAACACAACAAATGCGTGGTTAGGCCATTAGAGGAGGGCACAAAGAAAACAGGTTTCGCTTCTAGTAGAGGAGGTGGAGCGAATAAATTCGAGCCCACGACGTGGAAAGGACGTCTTTCAAAGCTGACCAATGTTCCATTTCTACGATTGTCGTATGTAAGGGCAAATGTTTTCCAAAGGACCCGCTGCAATCGCTGTTGACGATTAAGATGCCAGATACCGAACCACTTGGACTACATTTACCAAATAAAAAACATATTCTTGAACACAGGTTCGAACCCTCGACCCCCTGCATGCTAACCCAAAACTCTAACCACTGCACGAACTCAACAGCACACGACCAAACGTGTTGACAGAGCTAGGTACCATACATATGGTTACAGTTTTGCCAGACTGCCCCTCTTTAACGTCCTTATTGTGCCGGATGTACTCGCCGGAAGAAATTTTGTGACGGACGTTTTTTTTCCGCTGGCGTGTGGCGTTTGTGAAGTCCCTGTATTACTCATGAAGAGGTTATGAACAAAATCAGTATTCTACGCATACAGTGACTATAAGCGGAGTGGAATGAAATAAAAGAAATCGAAGTTCTCCAGTTTTTCCACAGACGGTGTGGGCTATACAGTATGTTCCCACGTTTCGATATTTTAATGACTTGTCGTTAGAGGCCCAAGTATGAGAGAATAAATTTTCGCACACTTGTCTTTTTTTTTCAGTGTAAGGGCAAGTTATTAAATTTCGCTGTGCATCCGCAGAAAGTTGATGTAATCAACAGGTTCTGAGCGAAACATTTCTATTAACAGGTTTGCAGTTGCAAATTTCTCATTTTAAACCATTCCCTGTGACTGGCGTCTTGGTGGTTTCTTTTTTTTTCCAATGCCAAGCTCAATGTTAGTAATGATTTATCCGCCTTTGTAGCCATTCCGATTAGTGCGAAAATACAGCACACGCGAAAAGCCCTTGCTTCAAAAGTGAGGTTAAATTGACAAGCTTCCGTAGGACGTGTGCGGGTGCGGACTCGTTTGTCACATCCGTGGCTAGGCACAAGCGAACTTGACGGGCAAGTTTGCTCTTTTAGGAAGGACTTGATAAGTTTTACAAAGTTTCACTGTCCATTAGATGAAAGTTGACGTAATCATAGGGTTCTGAGAGTAACATATTTTCAAGGGTAAATGTCTCATTTTACGCCGTTCCCTGAAGCAAAGTCTTGTTTTCTTCTTCTTTTTGTTCTTCTTCTAACATAGTGCAAAAGTCAATGCGAAATTTGCATTGTCTGCATTTGCGGCCTTTCTCGCTACTCTTCAAACACACACGAACACAAATAGCGTCTGCTGCAAAGTGAAAAACTGACAAACATTGCTTCAGCGTGTACCCGCTTGCTACGTAAGTTCATGGCTAGATAAGAGCGATTCTGTCGCGTACTTTTGATAGTTTACGTGATCTTCGCGCAATCTCTGCTTCCCTGCACAGTTTGGAACAGCGCTCCAAGTGGACAGGAACCCACTCTTCTGAATATCTAATAAACGTAAACATGGTTCATAGTAGGCAGCGAACTATAGACCATGTTTACGTTTATTGAGCATCTAGAGGCTGTGTATCCCTACAAATACAAAATTTAAATTGCTTCTGAAAACGATATCGGACGAGTGCGAATCGTATCGTTCGTACAAGATGTTCGGAAATTCCCGTTCCAAAATTAAAGGGTTTGTAGAGGGAGTAAGTACATAATACTCGCATCAAAAATGTTTTGCATCATCCTGGTTCCCAGAACTCCTAAAGATAGACGCTGACTGTGGGTATTTTATCACAGACACAGTCCCTTTGACCGTTCAGAGATGTCACCAAACGCGCCCAAAGATGTAAACAACCCTGCATGAGCAGCCCCTATTAGACGGAGGGGGTCCAACAGCCGATCAGTTGCAGCAGGAAGGAGGTACACCGCTCGTGTTGTCTGTAGATCAACCATGGCTAGATGCTGAATGCCGCGGTACAATAGCATCCGCATTGTGACTTTGTGCCAGGAAGGGCTCTCAACAAGGGAAGTGTCCAGGCGTCTAGGAGTGAACCAAAGCGATGTTGTTCGGACATTGGGGAGATACAGAGAGACAGGAACTGTCGATGACATGACATGCCCAAGGGCTACTACTGCAATGGATGACCGCTACCTACGGATTATGGCTCGGAGGAACCCTGACAGCAACGCCACCATGTTGAATAATGCTCTTCGTGCAGCCACAGGACGTCGTGTTACGACTCAAACTGTGCGTAAATAGGCCGCATGATGAGCAACTTCACTACCGACGTCCATGGCGAGGTCCATCATCGCAACCACGACACCATGCAGCGCAGTACAGATGAGCCCAACAACATGCCGAATAGACCGCTCAGGATTGGCTTCACGTTCTCTTCACCGATGAGTGTCCCATATTCCTTCAACCAGACAATCGTCGGAGACGTGTTTGGAGGCAACCCGGACAGGCTGAACGCCTTAGACACACTATCCAGCGAGTGCGGCAAGGTGGAGGTTCCCTGATGTTTTGGGGTGGCATTATGTGGGGCCGACGTACGCCGCTGGTGGTCATGGAAGGCACCGTAACGGCTGTACGATACGTGAATGCCATCCTCCTACCGATAGTGCATCTATATCGGCAACATATTGGCGAGGCATTTGTCTTTATGGGCGACAATTCGCGCCCTCATCGTGCACATCTTGTGAATGACTTCCTTCGGGATGACGACATATTTCGAGTACAATGGCCAACATGTTCTCCAGACATTAACCCTATTGAACTTGCCTGGGATAGATTGAAAATGTCTGTTTATAGACGACGTGACCAACCAACCACTCTGAGGAATTACGCCGAATCGCCGTAGAGGAGTGGGACAATCTGGACCAACAGTGCCTTGATGAACTTGTGGATAGTATATCACGACGAACACAGGCATGCGTCAATCCGAGAGGACGTGCTACTGGGTATTAGAGGTACCGGTGTCTACAACAATCTCGACCGCCACCTCTGAAGGTCTCACTGTGTGGTTGTACAACATGCAATGTGTAGTTTTCATGAGCAATAAAAAGGGCGGAAACGATGTTTGTATTGATCTCTATTCCAATTTTCTGTACGGGTTCCGGAACTCTCGGAACCGAGGTGATGCAAAACTTTTTTTATGTGTGTATTTTGAATAGGAACCCATGTCCGGAAATGTACAGTTTTCGTTCTAGAACTGTTAGAATTCGTATGTGTAGCGCGTGCACGCTTGCTGAAGGAAAGAGGAAAACCTCGGAGTTGTTTGTGGTGGTGTGCATTAGGGCAGACAGTCGCATGACGTCACTTAACGTCTGCCTTGCTGCGAGAAACGGGGCGCGCGATGTTACCATGGAGCACCACAGTCCTTCCTCATCACGGTGGAGGTACCCGCTTCTCGGAACCGCTGCGTAACAGCGACAAGTTTGTTCGGTGGCGTGCCGCGTTGCGTAAAACGTTCGTGGTACAACCGACTAGGAGCTCTGCCGTTGCCTCGAGCTTCACCATACACAAGAAGCATGTCTGCGTAATCCGAAAACGTGTACCGAACCACGTTTACTGTATAGCACAGGCATTAAAAAGTAATAAATGGATGTTTGTTGTTTCCTTTCGAATTGTTACCTAATATTTGCGATGCATCATGCCTAGTTATATTCTACGGGCAGAAGTGAGAGAGTTAAACATCTGAATTGGACCGTCATACAACGGAAACGGTACGTTTTCGGACATGAGGTCCTATTGAATATGTTATGTAATCGCATCCTGTATGAGTCCCAAATGTTTGTAACGGAAATTTTCGAACACCTTGGAGTGATTTTTAACGTAGGTTCTATAACGGGTTGTGTACGTACAACCGGCATGAGGGGGGGGGGGGGGGGGGGGGGGCAAGCGGCTCTAGGCCCTACAGTCTGGAACCGCGCGACCGCTACGGTCGCAGGTTCGAATCCTGCCTCGGACATGGATGTGTGTGATGTTCTTAAGTTAGTTAGGTTTGCGTAGTTCTAAGTTATAGGGGACTGATGACCTCAGAAGTTAAGTGCCATAGTGCTCAGAGCCATTTCAAGTGTACGCTCGAGGGGCTTTTGAAAAGTCCGTGCAAAGTCCGAGAGATGGCACCACCTGCGCGTATCGAAGTCATGTTTAGTTAGTAGCATCTTTGAAAAAAAACGCACGCAAAGTTTCAGCCATATTGATCTATTTCTTTGTGTTTGGCATTCATGTGAATCAAGGAAGTCGAGTGATTGTCAAAAAATGAACGAAAAAGAATTTCGTGTGGTGATCAAGCATTACTTTATGAAAGGCAAAACGCCTCAGGAGACTAAAGAGAAGCTTGATAAACATTATGGTGTCTCTGCACCTTAGAACAGTTTAGAAATGGTTTCAAAATTTTCGGAGTGGCCATATGGACACAAGTGATGCTGAACGTTCTGGACGCCCTGCTGGGGACACGACTCCAGAAATCATTGATAAAATGATGACAGAAGAGTTAAGGCGTGTGAGATTGCCAGTGCTGTGGGCATCTCGAATGAACCGTTGCGTAATATTTTGCATTAACATTTGGACGTGAGACAGCTATCCGCAAGATGGGTTCCGCGATTGCTCACGCTTGACCAAAAATGGAATTGGGTGAGGTGTTGCAAGGATGGTTTGCAGCTGTTCGGGAAGAATGCGTAGGACTTTAAGCGTCGTTTCGTCACTGTGGATGAAACATAAATTACTATACTGAGACCAAACACCAGGCTAAACAATGGGTTACCAAAGGAGACAAAGGAGCATCTGCACCAAAAAAAGGCGAAGACCAGTCCTTTTGCCGCAAAGGTTATGGCGACTGTTTTTTGAGAATCGTAAGGGATAATGCTCATAGACTATCCGGAAAAGGATAAAACTGTTATAGTTGAATATTATTCACCGTTATTGGACCGTTTGAAAACAAAGCGCCACGAAAAACGCCGGCGATTGGACCGCAAAGAAGTCCTTTTCCATTACAACAATGAACCAGCTCACACCACAGCAGTTGTGGCCGCAAAATTAATGGAAATAGGATTCCAACTCGTTTCACATCCCCCCACTTCTCTAGTCTTGGCTCGCTAGAACTACTGTTTGTTCCCCAATTTGAAGAAATGATTGGCCAGACAAAGATTTTATTTAAACGAAGAGGTGATTGCAGCAACTAATAGCTATTAGTTGCAGACTTGGACAATTCCTATTATTCGGAACGAATCAACAAACTAGATCAGCGTCGGACGAAGTATATAAGTCTAAAAGGAGACTATGTCGAAATATAAAAAGGTTTACCCCAAACACGTAAGTAGTTTCCATTTTTGCACGGACTCTCCACAAACGCCCTTCGTAGTGCCATAAAGTCAACAATAACTAAGAAATGGGGCCGCACCATATTTTCCCTCCTTCAGTCTCGGAGCAATTCTCTTACGATTCTCTTGTAACCTACGAAAATTTACTGAAGAATGTCGTTTTGTTTTAAGAACAAAACATGGCTAGTAAACACCAGAAGACCTGATCTTTTGCTGAAAGATATCTTCTCAATAAGGTGAAGTTCAGTTCACCACACTTGCAGTCAAATCAGTCAATGAATGTGGAAAGTAGGAAACTTGTGTGTTGACGTTGCACTTACAACGGCTCCATGCATCCACTCCTCGCGTCACGAGCGGAAACATTGCTAATCTGACGACGGTCTCTGCACGACCAAAACCGGTTACCATTCCGTAAAAATAAACACCATTTGCCATCAGGACTTACTGTTTCTTCTAACATTACGACACAAGATCGCTGACGTTCCAGTTGAGAGTTCAAAAATTACTGACCAATCTTGAGATTGCGCAACAGATCTGCAGAATACCGATGGAGATGGCGATACATAATGGCGCACGTTCTACGAGTTCACACACCCTGACATGCTGAACAGGGAATCACCTCGAGACATGAAAAACTGAGGGTCCAAGTCGTGATTCTATTTCAGCCAGAAACCACCAGCTCTAGTCAACGCGTTGAAGTTCGTCAGGAGGTTTTAATTGATGCTCAGATGTAAACATACATTGCCTTTCTGATAATGTTTCGACACGAAGATCTACACGTAAACTGCGTCGAGGTTTCGTCGGGATTTGTTCCAGGAGTTTGTCATATCCGTAACGCTTTCGCAATTACTAAATGATCGTGTAATGAAGTGAACTACTCTCCGTTGGACACTCTCTCTCTCTCTTTTCTATCGACCCTATCTGGTACGGATCCAACACCAAGAACAGTGTACTGGAACCTACTTGATTTGTTTTCGGATTGCATTTCCTTAGGATTCTTTCAATGAATCTCAGTCTGGCATCTGCTTTACCGACGATCAACTTTATCTGATCATTCCACATTAAATCATTCCAGCTGCTGACCTTCTATATTGTAGCTAAACGATAAAGGATCTTTCTTCCTATGTATTCGCAGCACATTACACTTGTCTACATTGAGATTCAGTTGCCATACCCTGCACCATGCGTCAATTCGCTGTAGATCCTCCTGCATTTCAGTACAATTTTCATTGTTACAACCTCTCGATATACCACAGCATCATCCGCAAAAAGCCTCAGTGAACTTCCGATGTTATCAACAAGGTCATATATACACTCCTGGAAATGGAAGAAAGAACACATCGCCACCGGTGTGTCAGACCCACCATACTTGCTCCGGACACTGCCAGAGGGCTGTACAAGCAATGATCACACGCACGGCACAACGGACACACCAGGAACCGTGGTGTTGGCCGTCGAATGGCGCTAGCTGCGCAGCATTTGTGCACCGCCGCCGTCAGTGTCAGCCAGTTTTCCGTGGCATACGGAGCTCCATCGCAGTCTTTAACACTGGTAGCATGCCGCGACAGCGTGGACATGAACCGTATGTGCAGTTGACGGACTTTGAGCGAGGGCGTATAGTGGGCATGCGGGAGGCCGGGTGGACGTACCGCCGAATTGCTCAACACGTGGGGCGTGAGGTCTCCACAGTACATCGATGTTGTCGCCAGTGGTCGGCGGAAGGTGCACGTGCCCGTCGACCTGGGACCGGACCGCAGCAACGCACGGATGCACGCCAAGACCGTAGGATCTTACGCAGTGCCGTAGGGGAACGCACCGCCACTTCCCAGCAAATTAGGGACACTGTTGCTCCTGGGGTATCGGCGAGGACAATTCGCAACCGTCTCCATGAAGCTGGGCTACGGTCCCGCACACCGTTAGACCGTCTTCCGCTCACGCCCCAACATCGTGCAGGCCGCCTCCAGTGGTGTCGCGAGAGGCTTGAATGGAGGGACGAATGGAGACGTGTCGTCTTCAGCGATGAGAGTCGCTTCTGCCTTGGTGCCAATGATGGTCGTATGCGTGTTTGGCGCCGTGCAGGTGAGCGCCACAATCAGGACTGCGTACGACCGAGGCACACAGGGCCAACACCCGGCATCATGGTGTGGGGAGCGATCTCCTACACTGGCCGTACACCTCTGGTGATCGTCGAGGGGACACTGAATAGTGCACGGTACATCCAAACCGTCATCGAACCCATCGTTCTACCATTACTAGACCGGCAAGGGAACTTGCTGTTCCAACAGGACAATGCACGTCCGCATGTATCTCGTGCCACCCAACGTGCTCTAGAAGGTGTAAGTCAACTACCCTGGCCAGCAAGGTCTCCGGATCTGTCCCCCATTGAGCATGTTTGGGACTGGATGAAGCGTCGTCTCACGCGGTCTGGACGTCCAGCACGAACGCTGGTCCAACTGAGGCGCCAGGTGGAAATGGCATGGCAAGCCGTTCCACAGGACTACATCCAGCATCTCTACGATCGTCTCCATGGGAGAATAGGAGCCTGCATTGCTGCGAAAGGTGGATATACACTGTACTAGTGCCGACATTGTGCATGCTCTGTTGCCTGTGTCTATGTGCCTGTGGTTCTGTCAGTGTGATCATGTGATGTATCTGACCCCAGGAATGTGTCAATAAAGTTTCCCCTTCCTGGGACAATGAATTCACGGTATATTGTGTATACCAACGGTCCTACGACACCCCCCTGCGGCACACCGGAAATCACTCTTACTTCGGAAGACTTCTCTCCATTGTGAATGACATGCTGCGTTCTGTTATCTAGGAACTCTTCAGTCCGATCACACAATTTGTCTGATACTCCATATTCTGTTACTTTGTTCATTGATCGACTGTGGGAAACTGTATTGAACACCTTGCGGAAGTCAGGAGACACGGCATCTACCTGGGAACCCGTGTCTATGACCCGGCAGCAGACGGGCGAAACTATCGTCTTTTCTTACAGCACGACAAAGCCTGCAGCGCCTGTCCTGGGCTTGTGACCATATCAGCTGAACCCCATACGATTGGTAAACGGAGGCGTTGTTAGATGAGTCAGACTTTTAGTTGGTAAAAGCTGATAGTGGGGTTCGGATATGGCATAGGCCCCACAAAACCATGGAACGAAGTTGGCGGTGGCTCCATAATGGTAAGGGCTGTGTTTACGTGGAGTGCAGAGGGTCCTCTGGTCCAACTGAACCGACCTTTGACTTTAGATTGACGTTCGGCTACTTGGAGAACATTTGCAGCCATTCACGGACTTCGTGTTCCCAAACACCGATGAATTTTTATGGATTAAAAGGCGCCATGTCACCAGACCATAATTGTTCGCCATATGTTTGAAGAAAATTCTGGACAGTTCGAGCGAATGACTTTGCCACCAAGATCACCTGACATGAATCCGACCGAACATTCAGTGGGCATAATCGAGAGAGCAGTTCGTGCAGAAAATCCTGCATCGGCAACATTTCGCAATTATTGACGGCTATAGCGGCAGCATGGCTCAATATTTTTGCAGGGGACTTTCAGTGGTTGAGTCCTTGCCACGTCGAGTTTTTGGACTGCGTCGGGCAAAAGAGGGTCAGACAAGATATTGGGAGGTATCACCTCAGTGTTAAGCGCCTGTCAGAGAGGATATCGTTTACTAGAAAAGCCAGCTTTTACACTATTGGCCATTAAAATTGCTACACCACGAAGGTGACGGGCTACAGACGCGAAATTTAACCGACGGGAAGAAGATGCTGTGATATGCAAATCACTAGCTTTTCAGAGCATTTACACAAGGTTGGCTCCGGTGGCGACGCCTACAACGTGCTGACATGAGGAAAGTTTCCAACCGATTTCTCCTACACAAACAGCAGTTGACCGGCGTTACCTGGTGAAATGTTGCTGTGATGCCTCGTGTAAGGAGAAGAAATGCGTACCATCACGTTACCGACTTTGATAAAGGTCGGATTGTAGCCTATCGCGATTGCGGTTTATCGTATCGCGACATTGTTGCACGCGTTGGTCAAGATCCAATGACTGTTAGCAGAATATGGAATCGGTGGGTTCAGGAGGGTAATGCGGAACGCCGTGCTGGATCCCAACGGCCTCGTATCACTAGCGGTCGAGATGACAGGCATCTTATCCGCATGGCTGTAACGGATCGTGCAGCCACGTCTCGATCCCTGAGGCAACAGATGGGGACGAACAGTTCGACGACGTTTGCAGCAGCATGGACTATCAGCTCGGAGACCACGGCTGTGGTTACCATTGACGCTGCATCACAGACAGTAGCGCCTGCGATGGTGTACTCAACGACGAACCTGGGTGCACGAATGACAAAACGTCATTTTTTCGCATGAATCCAGGTTCTGTTTTCGGCATAATAATCGTCTCATCCGTGTTTGGCGACATCGCGGTGAACGCACATAGGAAGCGCACTTTCGTCATCGCCATACTGGCGTATCAGCCGGCGTGATGGTATGGGGTGTCATTGGTTACACGTCTCGGTCACCTCTTGTTCGCATCGACGGCACTTTGAACAGTGAACGTTACATTTCAGATGTGTTACGACCCGTGTATCTACCCTCTATTCCATCCCTTCGAAACCCTACATTTCAGCAGGATAATGAACGACGGCATGTTGCAGGTCCTGTACGCGCCTTTCAGGATACAGAAAATGTTCGACCGCTGCCCTGGCCTGCACATTCTCCAAATTTGTCACCAATTCAAAACGTCTGGTAAATTGTGGCCGAGCAACTGGCTAGTCACAATACTCCACTCACTACTCTTGATTAACTTGTGGTACCGTGTTGACGCTGCATGGGCAGCTGTACCTGTACACGCCATCGAATCTCTGTTTGACTCAATGCCCAGGCCTATCAAGGCCGTTATTACGGCCAGAGGTGGTTGTTCTAGGTACTGATTTCTCAGGATCTATGCACCCAAATTGCGTGAAAATGTAATCACATTTTAGTTCTAGTATACTATATTTGTCCAATAGCCGTTTATCATTTGCATTTCTTCTTGGTGTAGCAATTTTAATGGCTAGTAGTGTAGGTACAATGACTTCAGTAATCTATTACTTCAGCAATAGTGTAGTGTGGATCCCACGCGAATTTTGTCGAAATGAAAGATTGGTGGGTGCAATTAAAGTTCATGCCAAGAGAGGAGTGTTGGATGGTGAGTGTATCAAAACGCGCGACCCTCGCCAGAATCATGGGTCCTGCTGCGCCTGGCTGCCCAGTGGTACCGAGTATTGGGCGCGGGTGAGGAACAGCCGTGAGGTGTCTAAGTGGGCGCTGAGTGGTCGGCCAAGGGCGTGCGGACCACGTGCTGCCCGCTACCACACGGAGGACGTGCAGGTGGGTCCGCTACGGACCCGTCCTCAGTCACTGGAGTGGCGAAGCAGCAGCCACCCGTCCAGCTACAGTCCAGTCCAGGCCACAATGCTCGGAGATGCCCAGGAAGTTCCGCGACCGCTACGGCCGGCTCAGGGTCTGGGTACGTCGCTCCACGTCTTTATGCGCTTCTTCCGCCACAGGAGTAGTGGTGGTCACGTACAGCACCTCGCAACTCATCAGCTTCTAGCAATAATATTGTTTCCGTTCCTGTGATTTTCACTGCGGAGACAAGATTCCTTGCTTTGGTGCTGTTCTTCCGGGTAAAGGAGGGAGTTCTTGTTTACCGTTTTACGCTCTATGTTTCGACGACAGAATCAGCCGTCATCTTCAGGTGTTACCAGTTGCGTTGTTACGTGTTTTCGCTGCCTGGTTTCCAATCAGACTCAACTACTGCTGCTCTCGCGCCGTTAATAGCCAAGTTCAATTCCCAACAGGTAACACTTGTTTCATAAGACTTCCTGCACACGTGGCATCACATGCAGTATCGAATATTTATAAAACCACCTCGTTCTTAGTACGATTTGTTATAAATATCAATATAATTAAACGTGACTTACTGGCATATCGGCGACTAAATCTTTTATGAAGCGCACACTCTAAAATTCCACAGCGTCGTCAGTCACCGGCAGCTGAGTGATGCCGGCACGATAGCTCAGCGTGTTCGGCCTGAGGGTTAGCTGCCCTCTGCAATAAAAAAAAAAAACTGAGTTAATCGATCAACAACGAACTTAAACGGATGTCTTACGACGTCCGCCCCGAGCAGATTCAACGAAGAAAAGCGAACAAAATGTGATTTAAAAAAAAAGTGGGCAGCGTGACAGACTGTCAATCCTAAGGGCCCGGGTTCGATTCCCGGCTGGGTCGGAGATTTTCTCCGTTCAGGGACTGGGTGTTGTGTTGTCCTAATCATCATCATTTCATCCCCATCGACGCACAAGTCGCCGAAGTGGCGTCAAATCGAAAGACTTGCACCAGGCGAGAATCTGTCCGACGGGAGGCCCTCGTCACGTGCCATTTCATTTCATTTCCACAGCTTCATTATGATGTTGGGCCTAGACTGTGGAATCGTGAAGCCGAAAATTGCTGGTTGACATATTACAGCTTCCATTTTTTTTCCAATTTGTAAGATATTCCGTGATACGCTAATTAATTAAACAGAAGCAAGTTCTGTAGTATTCGACATTATGTACATACAAGAGCACTCTCTCAGGAGT
Organism: Schistocerca gregaria; assembly: GCF_023897955.1. NCBI lineage: Eukaryota > Metazoa > Arthropoda > Insecta > Orthoptera > Acrididae > Schistocerca > Schistocerca gregaria. The sequence continues at coordinate 194,014,422 of NC_064929.1, read as the reverse complement.
GAGTTGTCGTCAATAATTTACAAATTAAGCACGAAACAGGCGAACACTTCGGTCATCTGTGGAAAAACAAACCAGCACTCGAAGTAAAAAGCATAAAACGCACTCATTGCCCAAAGAATGAAAAGGTAACTTAATCTCAGCCATCTAAAAATTATAAAAGAGGGTTTAAGAGTTAATTCATTTAGCACAATTCTTTGCCAAACTAGAATGTCTTTAATTGAAGAAGGCCTGCATCTTTTTGCCACCAGTATGACGTTTTTCGTCATTTTAACAAAATCTGCTATTAAAGGCCCGGTTTCTACATCTACAATTCACACTTAAGTGCCTGGCAGTGTATTCATCGAACCATTTTCATGCTACTTCTCTACCGTTCCACACTCGAATGGCGCCTGGGAAAAAGGAACACCTACATATTTCCGTTCCAGCTCTGATTTCTCATATTTTCTTATGTTGATCATTTCTACCTAAGTAGGCGGGTTTCAACATAATATTTTCTCATTCGGAAAGAGAAAGTTGGTGATTGAAATTTCGTAAATAGATCTCAACGCAAAGAAGACCGCCTTTGTTTCAGTGACTGCCACCCCAACTCGCGTATCATATCAGTGACACTCTCACCCCTATTGCTCGATAACACGAAACGAGCTGCCCTTCTTTGCACTTTTTCGATGTCTCCTTCAATCCTACCTGGAAAGGATCCCACACCGCGCAGCAATATTCCATCAGAGGACGGACAAGTGTAATGTAGGCTGTCTCTTTAGTGAATTTATCGCATCTTGTAAGTGTTCTGCCAACAAAGCGCAGTCTTTGTTTCGCCTTCCCCACAATATTATCTATATGGTCTTCCCAATTTAAGTTGCTCGTAATTGTAATTCGTAAGTATTTAGTCGAATTAACGGTCCTTAGATTTGTGCGATTTATCGTATACCCAAAATTTATCGGATTTCTTTTAGTACCCATGTGGATGACCTCGCACTTTCCTTTGTTTAGTGCTAATTGCCACTTCTCGCACCGTACAGAAATTCTCTCTAGATCATTTTGTAATTGGAATTGATCGTCTGATGATTTTACTAGACGGTAAATTACAGCGTCATCTGCAAACAATCTAAGGGGGCTGCTCAGTTTATCACCTAGATCATTTAAATAAATCGGGAACAGCAGAGTGTCTATGACACTACCTTGCAGAACGCCATACATCACTTCTGTCCTACTCGATGATTTACCGTCTATCACTACGAACTGTGACCTCTCTGAGATGAAATCACGAATCCAGTCACACAACTGAGACTATACTCCATATGCACGCAATTTGATTAATAGTCGCTTGTGAGGAACGGTATCAAAAGCCGTCCGGAAATACAGGAACACTGAATCGATCTGAGATATCTTGTCGACTGCACTGATTACTTCATGGGAATAAAGTGCTAGCTGTGTTGCACAATAACGATATTTTATGAATCCGTGTTGGTTATGTATGAATAAGTCTTTTCTTCAAGGTGATTCATAATGTTGGAGTACAGTGCATGCTCCAAAATTCTACTGCAGATTGAGGTCATTGATATGGGTCTGTAATTCAGCGGGGTACTCCTGTTTCCTTTCTTGAATATTGGTGTGACCTATGCTACTTTCCAGTCTTTAGGAACAGATCTTTTGTCAAGTGAGCGGTTGTATGTGATTGCTAAGAAAGGAGCTATTGTTTCTGCATACTCTGAGAGGAACCTGATTGGTATACCACCTGGACTGAAAGACTTGCCTTTCTTAACTGATTTGAGTTGTTTCGTAACACCTAAGATATCTACTTTTATGTCACTCACGCTAACAGCTGTTCTGGTTTCGAATTCTGGAATATTTACTTCGTCTTCTTCCGTGAAGTAATTACGGAAAACTGTATTTAGTAACTCCGCGTTAGTGGCACCATCATCGGTAACATTTCCATCGCTATCGCGCAGTGACGGTATTGACTGTTTTTTTGCCACTGGTATACTTTACATACGACCAGAATCTCTTTGGGTTTTCTACCATATTTTGAGACAATGTTTCATTGTGGAAACTATTAAAAGCGTCTCGCATTGACGTCCGCACTAAATTTCGAGCTTCAGTGAGACTTAGCCAGTCTTGGGGATTTTGCGTTCTTCTGAATTTGGCATGCTTTTTTCGTTTCATCTGCATCAGTGTTATGACGTCTTTTGTTTTCGAGCGATCCACGATATGTTGGTGTTCGGAGACAGCATTTGTTCATGGAAGATACGTTGCATCAGCTGATAGAATGGCTATCCACCCTTTTTTATATTCAGACCTACTCCTGAAACTGGTCTTCGGCGTTTCTCAACATAGACTTAGGTTGTTGAGACTCTTGAATGTATACAGTACGTTAATTGGATTCATCGCTGGCTGGATGGCTGTCTTCGGCTTGCATGTTGCTCTTAAATCAGCAAGCCGTCTCACATTTGCTGTTGATGCAGACGTATTAGGAGAAACTGTTAGCGCAAGTTTTTCAGTAAGTTTCCGAATTAATTCTTGCAAACACTTTAATGTCTCCCTTATGCCCAGGCCCGTCCACAAGAAAGCAGAACTTTGTAGATTTATAAACGACATAATTTCGATGTTCACTTACCCTGCAGTAAAGAAAAAACCTAACGTTCGCTGCTTTCCAATTGATACGAATATAATTGCTTTGAACGTCATGTTCGCCTCGTGTGTTGTGAACCGCACGATTACGAGAGTCTATAGAGTGCTCTTCCAGTGTTCAATGCAGAGTGTGACGCCAAAATGACGTCATATTTGCACGAAGTCATGTAACATGAGTGTTATCCGTTCCCGACGCCCACTGGGCCCTTTGAAGCTCTTTTGTTTTTCGCAGCTGCCACTGATATTCTTTGAAACGTAAACTCCCTCTCAGCTTTCACCAGCTATGGTTGATGTACCGGCCGGTGAGATCTTAATAAATAGTACCGGACCGCTACCATGATCTGTTTGAATTGAAACCTCGGTCCCGACAATTTCATTTCTGTTGACTACTATACTACTATAATCCGCTCTATCTTTGTGGCCCTCACGCGCAATTTATGTTGGCGGCAGTAGAATCGTTCGGCAGTCAGCTTCAAATGCCGATTCTTTAAATTTTCTCAATAGATTCTCTTGAAAAGAACGTCGCCTTCTCTCCAGAGATTCCCGTTTGAGTTCCTGAAGCATCTCCGTAACACATACGAGTTGTCCGAACCCACCGGTAACAAATCTAGCAGCCCGTTGTCTTCCCTAAACCCGACCAGGTATGGATCCCAAACACTCAAGACTGGGTCGCACTATATATTCTTTATAACTCTATATATTCTTTATAACTCTGGTACACTTCCCCAAAATTATCCCAATAAACTAAAGTCGACCGTTCGTCTCCCCTGCCACAGTTCTCTCATGTTCGTTCCCATTTCATACGGCTTTGCAACGCTACGGCCACAATTTAAACGATAAACTGAGTCAAGGACATTAGTAATACCTTCGACACCTTACCGTACACCGCGGCATCATCAGCAAACAACCGCAGATTTCTGTCCGCCACATCATTTATGTACAGTACTGGCCATTAAAACTGCTACACCACGACGATGACGTGCTACAGACTCGAAATTTAACCGCCACGAAGAAGATACTGCGAGATGCAAATGATTAGCTTTTCAGAGCAGTCACACAAGGTTGGCGCCGGTGGCGACACCTACAACGTGTTCACATGAAGAAAGTTTTCTACCGATTTCTCATACACAAACAGCAGTTGACTGGCGTTGCCTGGTGAAACGTTGTTGTGATGCCTCGTGTAAGGAGGAGAAATGCGTACCATCACGTTTCCGACTTTCATAAAGGTCGAATTGTAGCATATCGCGATTGCGGTTTATCGCATCGCGACATTGCTGCTCGCGTTGGTGGAGATCCAATGACTATCAGCAGAATATGGAAACGGTGGATTCAGTAGGGTAATACGGAACGCCGTCCTGGATCCCAACTGCCTCGTATCACTAGCAGTCGAGATGAGAGGCATCTTATCCGCATGGCTGTAACGGATCTTGCAGCCACGTCTCGATCCCTGAGTCTACAGATGGGGACGTTTGCATGACAACATCCATCTGCACGAACAATTCGACGACGTTTGCAGCAGCATGGACTATCAACTCGGAGACCGTCGCTGCAGTTACCCTTGACGCTGAATCATAGACACGAGCGCCTGTGATGGTGTACTCAACGACGTACCTGGGTACACGAAAGGCAAACCGCCATTTTTTCGGATAAATCCAGGTTTTGCTTACAGCATCATGATGGTCGCATCCGTGTTTGGCGACATTGCGCTAAACGCACATTGGAAGCGTGAATTCATCATCGCCATACTGGGGTATTACCCAGCGTGTTGGTATGGTGTGCCATTGGTTACACGTCTCGGTCACCTCTTGTTCGCACTGACGGCCAGAGATGGTTGTTCTGGGTACTGATTTCTCAGGAGCTATGCACCCAAATTGCGTGAAAATGTAATCACATGTCCGTTCTAGTATAATATATTTGTCCAATGAATACACGTTTGTCATCTGAATTTCTTCTTCGTGTAGCAGTTTTAATGGCCAGTAGCGTATACTGAAAATAACAGGGACCTATCACACTTCCGTGGGACACTCCTGACGATACACTTGTCGCTAATAAACACTCGCCATCTACTGGAGACAGAGGTCGGACACAGGTCATTTGGTAGTTTTATCCCCCCTCCCGCCTCTTTCTCTCGCCGTGTGTGTGTGTGTGTGTGTGTGTGTGTGTGTTAACGGAATTGAAATACACTGAATGGCTTTTTTCCGAAAGACTTAATCAAACTTTTCGGATATTGGGCCAGCATAAGGTAGACATGCCGTTGTTGGCTTCTCTTCATATATCTGCGTCTCTCAAGGGACTACTTGAGTGTGAGTTCGTAAGTTCAGTCTTTAGTAAGGCTCATTTGAAAGCGTTGTGTTAACAGTTATGACAGGAAAATTTTTATCTGCTAATGACTCACCATGTGCAAGAGGAGGGCAACAGAAAATGAGTGTCCGGGAGATGCAGAGACCAACATTGTATGGGACGTATGTATTACAATTACATTCTCGACATTCATGAAATGTTCAAAACAGACCATTCATTTGCACCATGAACACCGCCACTATGATCACAAAGGTTCGCACCATCAAGATCGAAGGCAAACTCCTTGGGAGTTACAAACCGTACAGAATTCTCAGCTAGGCATACTCTCTTCAAGAATGCATACAGCAGCTTATTGGTACAACGAGATGATGAGAATTGATGAAACGTGATGGCATCTAACCGAATGCGAAAGTCCGTCATTGGTCTTATCGCGAAACTGGCTGTCCTTTAACGCGTAGTTGAAGGTAGTGCGATAGTAAGTTTTAAGGGCACAGAAGAAGGAGAAAAAAAAAGACATCGTGATTTCGAATATGTCCAGTGGTTCCAGGGTGTACGAACTGCAATGTCACATACTTTTCAGGAGGGACCGTTTGCTCTAGAAGAGTATGGTTTTTATAAGCAGACCAGGAATCGAGCGATTTATTTTGACCAGCTATTGGCCAAAAGCAGTGCTCGTACCATATTTGTAGGTCTCTTAGGCCCATTTCCCACTCTTGCTTGGCATGACGTCAATATTCCCTACTGAGCTTGGAAAAACGCTTATAAGAGGAAGAATCGTAGGGAACAGAGCACCTCCAACTTCTCGCAGTGCAATAAATAACTTTCCAGTCAATTTACCACCCAGATTAACAGTCGGCATAATTGTATACGAATGCCTTAAGGCACTGATGTTACTTGATCTTGATAGAGCTCTCTTGGTATCTCTAATTTCCAGGGTTACTTTTATATTCATTTCCTTTTCAAATCTCGATTTGAAAACAAATTCGTTCTTGAAGGATGGGACAAGTTCATTTATCTCATCCACAAATGTTCGGGCCGATTCTGTGTAGCACTGTTTGAAGTTCTGCAACCATCCACTATTTCTCTTGAAATCGCTGTAATCTATGTCGCGCGCAGTTTTTTGTGCACAACGTAGGAGGTCACTATCGTCCAGATCCTGTAAATTGTATCGAGTATTCTTGAAACCCGCAAACACCCGTTTCTGTAACAAGCGCATTTTGCCCTGCCTTGAATATATGTAATTTTTTTTCTGCAAGTCACGGCCATACTGCAGTGGACTTATTCTAAATGTGTTCATTTTTTTTCTTTTGTACTGTGCTGTGGATGATCTTCCGTATACGTAATTATGTTCAGTACCCGCTCCTTGGTCAACGATTGTGCTTTACTACATTTCACTGGAGATGGAGTTTGTGGCTCCCTGCCCTACAAGGATGAACTATACGGCGCGACACGTGTTAAGCAGGTATCATCATCTTTGTACTCAGCATGTACATTGTCCGTAGAGCCGAGCTTATGCGACACCACACATTCCATTGACTAATCTAGCAGAAACGTTAATACTTCATCTGGCACCTCTTTCTCACTCTGCGAAATTCGTTGAGTTCCTGCCTGACGAAATGTGAACTGTTGGAGATATAATGCAATTTCTGCTTTCTTTGTCGTTTCGATTGTTCTACTCTGTATGAGACACCACTAGCACTGTAGCCCTGCTGTGAGCTACTCATCGACTAAGCAGCTCAACTCCGTAGCCTCATGCTGTGCTCTCCATTGTGCAGTCCTGCCCACTGTTGACATAAGCAGCCAATACTGTGGAGGCATCGTAGACAATATGTGGGGCGTCGAACGCCGTAAATATCAATTGGCCTTTTGCGACCTCCCATTCAAGGGGGGGTCCCTGTCAGCCTCTTTCTCGGGCTTTCTTGCTTTTGACTGGAGCGGGCGTTGCAGTCAAAGAATCTACATCTACATGACTACTCTGCAATTCACATGTAAGTGCTTGGCAGAGGGTTCATCGAACCACAATCATACTATCTCTCTACTATTCCACTCCCGAACAGCGAGCGGGAAAAACGAACACCTAAACCTTTCTGTTCGAGCTCTGATTTCTCTTATTTTATTTTGATGATCATTCCTACCTATGTAGGTTGGGCGCAACAAAATATTTTCGCATTCGGAAGAGAAAGTTGGTAACTGAAATTTCGTAAAAAGGTCTCGCCGCGACGAAAAACGTCTATGCTGTAATGACTTCCATCCCAACTCGTGTATCATATCTGCCACACTCTCTCCCCTATAACGCGATAATACAAAACGAGCTGCCCTTCTTTGCACCCTCTCGATGTCCTCCGTCAATCCCACCTGGTAAGGATCCCACACCGCGCAGCAATATTCTAACAGAGGACGAACGAGTGTAGTGTAAGCTGTCTATTTAGTGGACTTGTTGCATCTTCTAAGTGTCCTGCCAATGAAACGCAACCATTGGCTCGCCTTCCCGACAATATTATCTATGTGGTCCTTCCAACTGAAGTTGTTCGTAATTTTAACACCCAGGTACTTAGTTGAATTGACAGCCTTCAGAATTGTACTATTTATCGAGTAATCGAATTCCAACGGATTTCTTTTCGAAGTCATGTGGATCATCTCACACTTTTCGTTATTTAGCGTCAACTGCCACCTGACACACCATACAGCAATCTTTTCTAAATCGCTTTGCAGCTGATACTGGTCTTCGGATGACCTTACTAGACGGTAAATTACAGCATCATCTGCGAACAACCTAAGAGAACTGCTCAGATTGTCACCCAGGTCATTTATATAGATCAGGAACAGTAGAGGTCCCAGGACGCTTCCCTGGGGAACACCTGATTTCACTTCAGTTTTACTCGATGATTTGCCCTCTATTACTACGAACTGCGACCTTCCTGACAGGAAATCACGAATCCAGTCGCACAACTGAGACGATACCCCATAGCTCCGCAGCTTGATTAGAAGTCGCTTGTTAGGAACGGTGTCAAAAGCTTCCCGGAAATCTAGAAATACGGAATCAACTTGAGATCCCCTGTCGATAGCGGCCATTACTTCGTGCGAATAAAGAGCTAGCTGCGTTGCACAAGAGCGATGTTTTCTGAAGCCATGCTGATTACGTGTCAATGGTGGACTACGCTTCATGAGAATTCCACAGTATCTGATATTCTTTCTTTCTTCCCATGTTTACATTCATGTGATGGTTCATTGTGAAAGGCTGTGTACCAAAGTCGGTATATTTAAGACCTCCAGCCGTTTATTCAGTAATCGTATACTCAAGCAGTGAAACTTATTTAGGCCATTTATGTGCAGTAAATGAGATTTACCGAATGTTAATCCCTGCAACAATCGTGTATCCACCGCAAATATTCCTGCAATTATCTATTATTGTGATTTCTGTAGGGTAATTCCGCCAGAGATGGACCACCTTTTTCATAATGCCATTCTGGGGCACCCCAGCCATTTTATAGTAATTAAAAAAGACACACAGTTGTCTGATACCAAATACATTTACAGTAATCATAGGAAAAATTCCTGAAAATTGTCAACTAGGACGCCATGATAAAAAAGAAAGGTTACTGGTCCATCTAACCCGGACCACCAGGATGAGATGGACCAGTAATTACCAGGTAACAAATTCAAAACAGTCTGTGAATTAATACGATGTTTAATTGATTATAAAGTGATTTGAAGTGTAGGAGACATTCAGAATAAAGAAATAAGCGTTTAGCTGCCGACAGAGTTTTTGCAATGTCCTTCGCCGTTCAAGCTGGTATCATTTAAAAATGATGAAATTCAGCAAAATTCAAAATTTTTTTTCGTACCTCTTTCTTCGCTTCTTAAATTTACCACATACTTCACAAGTGTTTTCGAATTTTGTGCAGCCTTGATGCAGCCATAGGCTGAAGATAACACATTTGAGCCAATCAGCTTTCCTGGTTGTGCAGTAATATCCCTACCCACAGCCTGTGTAAACTTCTCGTCACAGTCTTCACTACTCTACAGTTTGGGATCAGAGTCTTCTCAGCTAGAGGTGTAGCAACACGTGTAACAGCATCTCGTAGCGGGATTTTTTTTTTATTTTCATCTCCACGATCGGAGAGATTTTATTTAGGACCTTCATTGGTGACTGAAAACTGTTTGAAGGTTCTGCGCTGGCGGTGAGAGGTGCTTCTTCCAGTGTTGGTTGTTCCGATTCTTGGATGGTGAGTTGTAGGCATGCTCTGGCATAAATGCCGTAGTGGCCGAACTGTTCTAGGCGCTTCAGTCTGGAACCGCGCGACCGCTACTGTCGCAGGTTCGAATCCTGCCTCGGGCATGGATGTGTGTGAAGTCCTTAGGTTAGGTTTAAGTAGCTCTATGTTCTGTGGGAGTGATGACCTCCGATGTTGAGTCCCATAGCGCTCAGAGCCATTTTAACCAAAAGCTACGCTCTCAGATGCCCTAAATCCAGACACGGTGTTCGCTACTTTACTCCTTTTGCCGAAGCAGATCCGAACAATTCGCCGAACCCTGTTATTTGTCTGCCAGTGTTATTATATATGAAACTATTATAGACAGGGTAGTAAAACAGTGACTTGAAGAAATGGCGGGCAAGAGACTACAGGAAGTGGGTCATATGACTCGGCACACTTAGCAACATGTGTGATGTTAATCTCCGTACATTCTAACACACGTACCAGTGAGCAATGTGAGGCATGCACATCCACATCAAGGAGGACTTTTCCAGCTGGTTTCCTTGGAAAACAATTATCTCTGAGCCAAGCACAAAATATGTCAAAAGTCACTTAGGCTGTCTTCTCATTCGTCACAACTTGTGATCCAGGTGGCATCCCGTTAGTAAACTCATGTTTCCTGTTCTTCCCCTTGAAAATCCAGTAGGGAGGGAACGTACGCCCCTTCAGCACTGATAGAAGTAACATCTGAAATTGTTTCGCCTCTTTCACCACTCGTTATAGCGCTCACATTTTTTGAGCCTCTCTCCGGCATTACTTGCCAGATTCATTATTCAGCTGTAACCCACTCTCATCTACATTAAAAATGTGACCTATTTTCCCGCGTAAATCATTGTCCCGGAGGATTCTCTCCAGCGTGATGACGTAGTTTTCTACTGTTCCCTTACTCATTCTTGCAGCTCTGTTTATCGACACTCCTTCAACCTTTCTAACTAATAATGCAGGGTTCCGTACCAGGAACGTTTTAAGCCAGTCATAATGTGCTTCCTGCCATTCCTTATTGAAATTGTGCAGAATTTTGAGCCTTTCAGCTAATTTGAAAGCCATCACTCGAATGTCTGTTAGGAGAAAAACCTCTAGACTTATTATGTGCTGCACCATTTTGTTCTCAGCGTCTTCTCCAGGAACAGGTAGTGGGCCAAGACGAACTTTGGACACGTTGCCAGTTTTTAATGTTCTTTTTAACGTGGCTGACGGCACATGTAATGTCTGGCAGCTGCACGGACACTCCAGTGCGCGGTTCTCCACGGTACTGCGCGCCTTCTGCAGAGTTTCTTCCCTCCAGCACCCCCCTACGGAACCTGCCTTTCTTTCAAACGTGTCGGCATTTTACTGCACAAATACGAGCATAAAAAATTTAGTGAGAACTTGCATTTACATTTATGCACATACAATGAAAAGTTTAGGAGGATGAGTGTATATTACAATACTAGCTTGTACCAAAATATTATTGTTAAATGCACAATTATTTTAACTGTCTAATTTCATAAGTAAACGCTTATTTAACGTATTTCAGCTTAAAGCAAAAATTAAAAGTAATTCTAAATAGAAACTATTAATAACACAAAGAACATTAAAGGGGTGATTTTCGTTATATTTGAGACGCCCTCCTAAACCCTCAGGACAGGACAGTTAGTTTAAGTTGAGGAAAGGGGCCAAAATAAGCGGCTGTCAGTTACTCTCGAACATACAACCTTTTATTTGGTCAAACATTACAAGAGCCAAGATTTTTTTTTAAACAAACACAGCTTTAGTTTCGGAACGTAATTAGCGGCTGAATGCGCCGCATAATCTCATGCCTTAAGGGCAAGACCAATTTAAAAACGGTTGAAAGCCAATAACTTAAAGCTCAACCAAAACCAGAAATTTAAAAGGCAAAGCCTTATCTTAAAACAGCTTCTTAATTAAGCTGAAGGCCCAAGAATCTGACACTTTAAGAGCAAACAACTTAAATTCAAAATCGGCTGAAGGCTCAACACTTAAGACTTAATAACATTAATTTTAAAAATGCCAAAGGCTTTATGTAAAACAGTTCTTAAATTAGGCTGAAGGCCTAAACCATCTGACGCCTTAAGGGCAAAACAACCTTAATCTAACAATCGGCTAGATGCCATACAATTACAAAGAACAAGAACAAACAAGAAAAGGCAGTACACCCAAGGGCGCTCAGAAGTTCAGAGGATCAGCCTGGAATTCAAACACTAACACTGAGACAGGCAGTCCTCCACCCCCCGCCCCCCCCCCCCCCCCCCGTAGCAGGGATGGAAATGGTACAAAACACTAACAATGAAAACATTAACCTTGCCACCGAAGGTGCAACTTGATTTTAACTTGTAAGAAAAGTCTTACGGTGAAAGGGTGGCAATTTTATATACTAAAATGATCATTTAAATAAAAGCCCATAAAATCCAATCGTATATAAAATTCTACGAGGTTCGCCAAACAATAGTTAAGATGCTCTACAGTACACAGATACCGCCTCTCAAGATCTTAGGCAATAATATCAAAGTTTCCAAAGAGCAAAACGTATTTCAGGTACTAGGCCGTTACACTCCAAGCAATAAATTCGTTAACACACCAAATCCGACAAACATGACAGAGGCAGCTACTAACGTACGGTAGATTGAGAGGCAGATTACCAAACAACCCGAACCGCAGGTTGCTCTAACGCGCCCCTACTCCACAAGGGAAAAACGAACCACCCAATTTATGAACAACCTCCTTCCCGCTGGTGGGCAAACGGAGAAGAAAGATGGGACGACCTCAAAGCAAAACGGCTGGTGACCTCACCAAGAAAACAAGTAGAATTTAACAAAAGTAAATCAAAAGGTGGATAGATCACGTAACTAATGAGGAGGTATTGAATAGGATTGTCGAGAAGAGAAGTTTGTGGCACAACTTGACTAGAAGAAGGGATCGGTTGGTAGGACATGTTTTGAGGCATCAAGGGATCACAAATTTAGCATTGGAGGGCAGCGTGGAGGGTAAAAATCGTAGAGGGAGACCGAGAGATGAGTACATTAAGCAGATTCAGAAGGATGTAGGTTGCAGTAGGTACTGGGAGATGAAGCAGCTTGCACAGGATAGAGTAGCATGGAGAGCTGCATCAAACCAGTCTCAGGACTGAAGACAACAACAACAACAACAACAACAACAACAAATCAAAATCGCTTAACTTCTAATAAACTGTGATTTCTCGAGAAGAGCTGGCGCAGCACCCCCGAATCTCTCTCCCGAACCGTCCGTTGCCGCTTCAACGGACGCAGGAAGGCGCGCCGATCTCCCGTCTCACGGCGTCGCAGCTTGCACCGGCCAGACTGATGTCGTGGCTTGACTCCTGCTGCTCTCGTGTGGACCGCGAAGTCACTACCCCTCGCTATACGCCGCGGCCCACTGGACTCACGTGGCGACCTCACGTGCGCCGACGTTCAAGACGGACAAGTCATCTGGTGTCTCAGTGCGCCACCGACCAACCGATCTATCCAACCGCCAATGGCCATTGCCTGAACAAACTCGAGCAGACTGGCGGCGTAACGCGCAGACTCGGATGCAGGAAGTAAGCCCCGACCGGGCGACCACTCGCTGAGTTCTCTTACTGGCGGTGTGGAAAGGCTCTGATTTTGCCGGCTTTAAAGGTTGATCCGAACGACAGACATACTAGCTCTCCGACAGACAGTAGACACTGAGTGCTTAACAAGAGCGGACGAGAGAGACAGTGGCAATCTGTGGAGGAGAGACTGACCCAGACTGACTGACTGGCGAGCGCATAGCACTCCTTAAATGCACGTGAACAGGCAACCTTTCACCTTTCCCACCAGAGGGAGACACCAAAGCAGCGACTGCCACAGCGGTGCCACCGCCAGAAACGGAGGGCGACTGCTTCACACTACGCGCTCAAACCAGACCGGCTGAAATTTGCATATGCTGCTTTAGGATAACGCAGTAACACTTCTACGGATGCGAATGTAGTGCGCGGCGTGTTTGCGAGCATGTGCAGGAGAGAAGCTGCAGCCAGCTGTGTGCTTCCGTCCATTTGACGCGACAGTCAGTGTATAGACATCACGGCGTCCTGTGAAGACTCGTGCACGTCCAACCATTTAGCGCCTACGTGCACGTTGGCTGGGGCGAGGCAGCACACACAGTTAAGTAGTGTTATTGACTTGGTACGGATGTACTGTGTAATGTTAATAAATTTTATGGGGACCTGCCGTTGTGGGTGTTCATTTTAGAAATTGACTATGCCCATTTAGCCAAGCTGTTTTTTATTTTGTTCTTAAGAAGGCGTGGTTATCCACTTTGAAACCTGGGTAAACACCGGGAATTTTCGCAATCGAGGCGGATTATTCATAATTACGATTGCTGACGCGCTGCAATGCTGAAAGTTCTTAAATGCTCAATATGTCCACCATCATTTCTCAACAATAGCTGTAGCCGAGGAATAATGTTGTGAACAGCACTGTGAAGCATGTCCGGAGTTACGGTGAGGCATTGGCGTCGGATGTTGTCTTTCAGCATCCCTAGAGATGACGGTCGATCACGATACACTTGCAACTTCAGGTAACACCAAAGCCAATAATCGCACGGACTGAGGTCTGGGGAGCTGGGAGGCCAAGCATGACGAAAGTAAGTGAAATGCCGTGTGACGAGGGCCTCCCGTCGGGTAGACCGTTCGCCTGGTGCAAGTCTTTCGATTTGACACCACTTTGGCGACTTGCGCGTCGATGGGGATGAAATGATGATGATTAGGACAACACAACACCCAGTCCCTGAGCGGAGAAAATCTCCAACCCAGCCGGGAATCGAACCCGGCCCTTAGGATTGACATTCTGTCGCCCTGATCACTCAGCTACCTAGGGCGGACATGACGAAAGTGGCGGCTGAGCACACGATCATCACCAAACGACGCGCGCAAGAGATATCTTCCTTTCGTCTAGCTATATGGGCTGGAGCGCCATCCTGCATAAACATCGTACGTTCCAGTAGGTGTTTATCAGCCAGGCTGTAACACAATTGTCATGTGCAGTCACTGACGTTTTGCTGTCCAGCGCCATATGTCGGAAATTTTGTGAACTGTGTGTGTGTGTTTTTTTTTATTCTAATATTACTCCATGTCATTCCAAGCATGTGTGTCAATTTTTACCTCTCTATCTACATCAGATGGTTTATTCAGTTTTCAAATTATACTGACTTTTTGATCACCCGGTACTTTCCTTACCGTGTGAAGTGCCCGCAACGCCACCAGGTTGCATCCAGCGTCGCGATGGGCAGTGGTCATGATGTGCTGGCTTATAAATGCAGATTTTGGATGTCAGGAATTCCGCTGAAGATCATCCATATCCTGTGATTTTGAGGTACGTACGTGGATGTCCATTTCGGATAAGTGATTCACGGATCGCAATGAATCGCTGCCTGCGTCTGACGAGCTGTTACATTAGACATCCTTATGTGTATTTGCTGAACACGTGGAAATGTGTGAAGGAAATACGGCGGATGCGATACGTACGCAGACGTAGCATCTAAATCTACTTCTAGCGGGAAAACATCCTAAAAGCACAGAAGCCGGAGAGCAACACGCAAGGCCTGTGCACTCCTGCGCTTACCGGCTCTAAGCGTCGCTACTTCGCCCCCCCCCCCCCCCAAAAACACACACACACACACACACACACACACACACACACACACACACACACACACACACCTTAGTAAAGTGGTTTTAGCGATCGCAGAGTCCGTGGGCAAACTTCTGAACGGTCGCCACTGGCGTAATAGCGTTCCTGGAGCGGGAACGCCAATATACTTCCGCCGCCTTCCAGCAAATGCCCTCGCTTGATCATTTATCCATTATAGGTCTTGTATCCGGAAAGGGTACTCATAGCAGATTTGCTTAAATCCAACTTATTGCCTGCCTTATTGTGTTACACCTGAAATGGCGCAGCTAGCAGGCAGCTTTGAGGTGCTGGGAAGTGAAACTTGACATTTGCACCAGAAAATACGATTGCTTGCAAGCACAATGACCAAAAAAATTCAGGTACCCCACTTTGCTTTTTACTAGAGGACGCTTGCTTACGGCAGCAGGAAGACAGACTCTTACAGCTTAAACAATTTTTTAAAAAATTGAAAATCAGCGAGTAATAACAGTTTAGCAAGAGACTTCTCTATTATAACACTATTTAAGCAAATGAACAAAAACTTAAAAACAATTAGACATCAATAACATAATTGCACGACGTACTTGATGGTGAAATTTAATTAGTTGTAGTCTTCGCTGCCCCTGGTTTAATAAATATCACAGAAATAACAGAGAAGGAAAATTATGAAACTTCCTGGCAGATTAAAACTGTGTGCTGGACCGAGACTCGAACTCGGGAACTTTCGCGGCAAGTGCTCTACCAACTGAGCTTCCCAAGCATGACTCACGCCCCGTCCTCACAGCTTTACTTCTGCCAGTACCCCGTCTCCTACCTTCCAGACTTTACACAAGCTCTCTTGCGAACCTTGTAGAACTAGCATACCTGAAAGAAAGGGTATTGCGAAGACATGGCTAAGCCACAGCCTGGGGGATGTTTCCAGAATGAGATTTCCACTCCGCAGCGGAGTGATAGGATGGGGCGTGAGTCGTGCTTGGGTAGCTCAGCTGGTAGAACACTGGCCCGCGAAAGGCAAAGGTCCCGATTTCGTGTCTTGGTCCGGCACACAGTTTTAATCTGCCAGGAAGTTTCATATCAGTGCACACTCCGCTGCAGAGTGGAAATCTCATTAAAGAAAATTATATTACACATGTTATACATGTTGCTGAGAAGCACACATCCACCAGCGATCTGTTATAAGCAAAGGATGATAAGAACAAGTAGGCGCAATACAACTTAACCGTACGATTAAAAAAATGGAACCACAGCCATTGTGCCCACACTACACACTCAAGAATATCTTCTCAACAACGGCAAACTTGAAGCAAATACCCAGTTACACCAAAAAATAATCTTAAAAATGACAATTATTGGGAAGTAAAATTCGCACTCTGTGATTTTTCAATTTATAGAATATTTAAACAAATTAAGAATAGGTTAAAATGAAAAATGGCCAGTTGAGAACGGAACTGGTCTACTGAGGGTTTCGTACAAATGTAAACTCGTGTTCAGAAAAAGCTGAACACCTTGATCGACTAGAGATAGGATGTCCATATTCACAGGACATGTACTGCAGAATTGCTTAGCATTTGAACTATGTCGGCCCGCAGGATCAGGGTCAACATACACTGCTGGCCATTAAAATTGCTACAACACGAAGATGACGAGCTACAGACACGAAATTTAACCAACAGGAAGAAGATGCTGTGATATGCAAATAATGGGCTTTTCAGAGCATTCACACAAGGTTGGAGCCGGTGGCGACACCCACAACGTGCTGACATGAGGAACGTTTACAACCCATTTCTCATACACAAACAGCAGTTGACGGGCGTTGCCTGGTGGAACGTTGTGATGCCTCGTGTAAGGAGGAGAAAGCGTACCATCACGTTTCCGACTTTGATAAAGGTCGGATTGTAGCCTATCGCGATTGCGGTTTATCGTATCGCGACATTGCTGCTCGCGTTGGTCGAAATCCAATGACTGTTAGCACAATATGGAATCGGTGGGTTCAGGAGGGTAACACGGAACGCCGTGCTGGATCCCAACGGCCTCGTATCACTAGCAGTCGAGAGGACAGGCATCTTATCCGCATGACTGTAACGGATCGTGCAGCCACGTCTCGATCCCTGAGTCAACAGATGGGGACGTTTGCAAGACAACACCCATCTGCACGAACAATTCGACGACGTTTGCAGCAGCATGGAATATCAGCTCGGAGACTATGGCTGCAGTTACCCTTGACGCTGCATCTCAGACAGAAGTGCCTGCGATGGTAAACTCAACGACGAACCTGGGTGCACGAATGGCAAAACGCCATTTTTTCGGATGAATCCAGGTTCTGTTTACAGCATCACGATGGTCGCATCAGTGTTTGGCGACACAGAGGTGAACGCACATCGGAAGCTTGTATCCGTCACGCCATACTGGCGTGATGGTATGGGTGCCATTGGTTACACGTCTCGGTCACCTCTTGTTCGCATTGACGGTACTTTGAACAGTGGACGTTACATTTCAGATGGCTCTACCTTTCATTCGATCCCTGCGAAACCCTACATTTCAGCAGGAAAATGCACGACCCCATGTTGCAGGTCCTGTACGGGCCTTTCTGGATACAGAAAATGTTCGACTGCTGCCCTGGACAGCACATTCTCCAGCTCTCTCATCAATTGAAAACGTCTGGTCAATGGTGGCTCGTCACAATACGCCAGTCACTACTCTTGATGAACTGTGGTATCGCACTGAAGCTGCATGGGCAGCTGTACCTGTACACGCCATCCAAGCTCTGTTTAATTTAATCCGCAGGCGTATCAAGGCTGTTGTTACGGCCAGAGGTGGTTGTTCTGGGTACTGATTTCTCAGGAACTATGCACCGAAATTGCGTGAAAATGTAATCACATGTCAGTTCTAGGATAATATATTTGTCCAATGAAATACCCATTTATCATCTGCATTTCTTCTTGGTGTAGCAGTTTTAATGGCCAGTAGTGCATTTAGGCCCGAGGTGCCGAAATTGGTGTTTTTTACTGATCAATGCTGTGACCGAAAGCGTTATGTAAATATCTCTTAATTGTGCCTGTCTGCAACTTGACGTGTCTTCTTTACAGTAAGTAGCAATCTGTCTGATCCTATATTGTTGATATTCCTACGTGGGGCTACTATTGCTTGGATATGTATATATAATGTCATTGGTTGATTCGGGATAGGGGACCAAACAGCGAGTTTATCGGTCCCATAAGATTGCGGAACGATGGGATGGGGAAGGAAGACGGCTGTGCCCTTTCACGGGAACAATCCCGGCATTTACCTTAAGCTGATTAGGGAAATCAGGGTAAACCTAAATCAGGATGGCCGGACATGAGTTTGAACTGTGGTCGTGCTTAATGCGAGTCTATTGTGCTAACGACTGCCCCACCTTACACAAGTACTTGGTCAGTGAGTGTACCTTACACGTAAGGTGGCACCACGTAACAGCGGGTATGCTTCAAATGGCCCTGAACACCATGGGACGTAAATTCTGAGGTCATCAGTACCCTAGAACTCGGAACTACTTAAACCTAACTAACCCAAGGACATCACACACATCCAAGCCCGAGGCAGGATTCGAACCTGCGACCGTAGCTGTCGCGCGGTTCCAGACTGTTGCGCCTAGAACCGTTCGGCCACGACGGCCGGTGAGGTTCATTCAAATGCAACTTGGTCAGTGCGTCTACCTTTGCCTTACACGTAATTGCGGGTATGGTGGTGCCAACTATTGGTAGAGAGAGACAGATGTGTGTGCTCCGTTTGATGTTGCATAGCGCCAGAGTGAGTTCACGCCGAAGGGAAAGCGGTCGCACAAGTTATCGTCCATTACCGACCGTGCAGGCGAGCAAGCAGGAATAACAAGGAGTCATTAGATTTTTGGCGGCGCAGGGAGTTGGAGGTCGTGAATCATATCGACCGGTGAAGGCTGTGTACAGAGACTACAGTCAGAGTCGTTCAAGTGTTATGGAATGGCGCAAACGATTCCGTGGGGGCGCGAGTCACTGTAAGACGATGCTCATCACAGACAGGCTTATCGTGTCATCACACCGGAAATGGTTGCGGAAGTGAATACTTAAGTCTTGGACAAGCGCAGAATCACCGCGGATGAGATCCGTCGGTTACTGGGTATTAGTGTGGGCACCGCCCACAACCTAATGCATCAACAATGGAACTTTCGAAAAATATGTGCGCAGTGGGCTCGCCACCAACCGACCGCCGAACAGCGCAGTACTCAAGTGGCGTTGTCCTTGAGTCATCTACAAATTGCCGGCCTCGGTGGTCTCGCGGTTCTAGGCGCTCAGTCCGGAACCGCGCGACTGCTACGATCGCAGGTTCGAATCCTGCCTCAGGCGTGGATGTGTGTGATGTCCTTAGGTTAGTTAGGTTTAATTAGTTCTAAGTTCTAGGGGACTGATGACCACAGCAGTTGAGTCCCATAGTGCTCAGAGCCAGCCATCTTCACTCCTGGAACTTGAAATAAGAACACCGTGAACTCATTGTCCCAGGAAGGGGAAACTTTATTGACACATTCCTGGGGTCAGATAGATCACATGATCACACTGACAGAACCACAGGCACATAGACACAGGCAACAGAGCATGCACAATGTCGGCACTAGTACAGTGTATATCCACCTTTCGCAGCAATGCAGGCTGCTATTCTCCCATGGAGACGATCGTAGAGATGCTGGATGTAGTCCTGTGGAACGGCTTGCCATGCCATTTCCACCTGGCGCCTCAGTTGGACCAGCGTTCGTGCTGGAAGTGCAGACCGCTTGAGACAACGCTTCATCCAGTCCCAAACCTGCTCAATGGGGGACAGATCCGGAGATCCTGCTGGCCAGGGTAGTTGACTTACACCTTCTAGAGCACGTTGGGTGGCACGGGATACATGCGGACGTGCATTGTCTTGTTGGAACAGCAAGTTCCCTTGCCGATCTAGGAATGGTAGAACGATGGGTTCGATGACGGTTTGGATGTACCGTGCACTATTCAGTGTCCCCTCGACGATCACCAGAGGTGTACGGCCAGTGTAGGAGATCGCTCCCCACACCATGATGCCGGGTGTTGGCCCTGTGTGCCTCGGTCGTATGTAGTCCTGATTGTGGCGCTCACCTGCACGGCGCCAAACACGCATACGACCATCATTGGCACCAAGGCAGAAGCGACTCTCATCGCTGAAGGCGACACGTCTCCACTCGTCCCTCCATTCACGCCTGTCGCGACACCACTGGAGGCGGGCACACGATGTTGGGGCGTGAGCGGAAGACGGCCTAACGGTGTGCGGGACCGTAGCCCAGCTTCATGGAGACGGTTGCGAATGGTCCTCGCCGATACCCCAGGAGCAACAGTGTCCCTAATTTGCTGGGAAGTGGCGGTGCGGTCCCCTACGGCACTGCATAGGATCCTACGGTCTTGGCGTGCATCCGTGCGTCGCTGCGGTCCGGTCCCAGGTCGACGGGCACGTGCACCTTCCGCTGACCACTGGCGACAACATCGATGTACTGTGGAGACCTCACGCCCCACGTGTTGAGCAATTCGGCGGTACGTCCACCCGGCCTCCCGCATGCGCAATATACGCCCTCGCTCAAAGTCCGTCAACTGCACATACGGTTCACGTCCACGCTGTCGCGGCATGCTACCAGTGTTAGACTGCGATGCAGCTCCGTATGCCACGGCAAACTGGCTGACACTGACGGCGGCGGTGCACAAATGCTGCGCAGCTAGCGCCATTCGACGGCCAACACCGCGGTTCCTGGTGTGTCCGCTGTGCCGTGCGTGTGATCATTGCTTGTACAGCCCTCTCGCAGTGTCCGGAGCAAGTATGGTGAGTCTGACACACCGGTGTCAATGTGTTCTTTTTTCCATTTCCAGGAGTGTACAACGGTACCATGTCGCGTATTGTCGCAGGTGACGAAACATGGTGTCACCATTTTGAACCGGAAGGCAAGCGACATAGCAAGCAGTGGAAACATGCGACCTCACCACCTCCAAAGAAATCAAAGGCCGTGCACACCAATTGTGGCAAGGTCAAGGGCCCACTGCTGGTCGAGTTCCTGGAACGGGGTACTACCATCAACGCCCAGCGTTATCAAGCCATTTTACAGAACCTTAGATGAGCTATCAAGTCGAAACGCCGAGGCATGTTGTCCAATGGCGTTATCCTCCTGCGTGATGATGCCGGCCCTCACACGGCCAATGTGGTGAAGACGACATTGCAGCAGTTTCAGTGGGAAAAGCTAGAACATCCACCGTACAGTCCGACCTTTCACCGTCTGTCTTTCATGTGTTTGGAGCTCTAAAACAATCTATTCGCGGACATCGATTCGCAAAGGACGGCTAAGTCTGTGACTTCGTTCAGACCTGGATCCAACAGCAGCCTACTAGCTTCTCCAACGATGGAATCGACCCGCTAGTGTCGCGATGGGATAAATGTGCCAACAGTTTCGGCGACTATTTTTGTGCATGTGTACTGTGAATAACTACATTTTTGAGTTAATAAAATCGTTTCCGTTACTTTACACTAGTGAGCGGGTTTCATTTGAATGCCTCTTATTATACATAACAATACCAGAGAAGGAAAGTTGCTACTGACCATATAGCGGAGATGCTGAGTCGCGATAGGCACAACACAAAGATTCACACTATTATAGCTTTGGCCATTAAGGCCTTTGTCAGCAGTACACACACACACACATACATACACACACACACACACACACACACACACACACACACACACACACACACAAACGCAACTAACTTGCACACACGTCTGCAGTCTCAGCGACTCAGCATCTCCGCTATACAGTGAGTAGCAGCTTTCCTTCTCTCGTATTGTCACATTCCATCCTGGATTTTCCATTGTTTTATCTTTATATAAAGCATGAGTGTATATATGTCTAAACGTTCATTACAATAATGTCTAAATTTTGGAGTAAAGCATAATGGTACATTTTGCGATTTTTAGTAAGAATGTAATGTATTAAAATGTATTAAAAATATCCACATATTATAGAATTATGTACCTAAAAGCACGCCTCTATCAGAATTTAACGTTGTATCAAAATTTGAAAGCAGCCGGTCAAGAACTTTCGGAGGTACACGATTTTAACAAAAGAATATTTTCATTTTTATTTATATAGATTGTATCTGGAGATGAGACATAATTCTATATTGTATCAAGTGATAAGAGCTATAGTGCTCAGCGATAGTGACAAATGCAGAAACAAATCAAGGCTTGCTACAGCGCTCTACAATGCCGATGAGAATCACTCGACGTTTCTCGTAACTACACACTTGCGGGTACTTTCGCTCAGAGAGTATATATTCCAATGTTTCGTAAGACTGCCGGTATACTTATTTCAGTACTCAGTACTGGGCTTAGCGAAGCGATGGTGTTGACTTTGACCCTAATGTGCAGACACCTCCGTCTGGCGGTGACGCCCTGTGTATATTGACCTTAATTGTGCTGGCGCAGTGTGCCAGGCGAACTTGCTCCAGAGAGGAGGGCCGAACTAGTAAAGCGATTAGCCGAGTTAAGGCGTGGGCCCCGACCTGTTACTCGCTTCCGGCCCTAGCTTGGGAGTGGGTGGTGATGGGGGGGGGGGGGGGGGGGGGGGAGGGGGAGAGAGAGAGAGAGAGAGAGAGAGAGAGAGAGAGAGAGAGAGAGAGAGAGGCATGACCCCAGGGCCGCTGCCCGCCGCTCTCCATTACCGCCAGGGGATTCCCCGAGCCCAGGTAAACACATCCGGCCGTTCTCTGCAGAGGTCACGTCTTCTGCCGTCTTTCGCCTAGCTACTCTCTCACAATGCCTTTCCATTAAGAACGAGACGAGGCACTCTGTTTGCTAGGAAACATCCAATACACTGGGATATCTGTTCGATTGTTCCGTACGCCCGTGTTTCTTGCGCCAGACGATTTGTATTGCCGAGGTTTTTAAGTGGCAGACCTGTCAAGTGGTCGGATAAGCAAGCTCACTAACTTCACGATTGTTGATAAACGTTCGTGCTGAGATCTCTCTAGTTTTACCTGCATGGCCTTTTCGCAAGGTGTATACAGTCTGTGTTGCTTGAGGCTTTCCCGACGGAAATGTTGTATATATGGTTCTCGTGCGAGACGTCGGATGTCATAGTGAAAACTCCACAATATTTCGTCAGTGCAACGAAATAGGGGGCTCTGGTCCTGCTTTAGCAGTGTGTTCGGCGCACCTGAAGATGTCGGCCAGTTGCGCTGACGAAATATTGTGGAGTTTTCTCTATGACATCAGACTTCTCGCCCGAGAACCATATGTATACCGTCTGTAAAGTACGAGGGCTGTTCAATAAAGAATGATCATGATTTCTTCATGGTCATAATTTCTCGAGCTCAAATTTAGTCTTTTGATATTCTGTTAGCTTAATGTGCAACAAATACGCCGTAGTAGTTTCATCGTTGGGACTTCTGGTTCCCGCCTGTGAGAGGCAGGCAGGGTCAGACATGTTGAGTATCGCCTACCGCTGCAATGGAGATAACACGCGAGGAACAATATGCCGCTTTGAAATTATGCTTTCGTCTCTACAAATCTTCAGCTGAGGTCTATACAAGTTACAGGAGGCCTATGGAGAGTCTGTTCTTCCCCACAGTACAGCTCGAAAGTGGTTTAAAATGTTTAAAGAGGGGAGACGGTCAATTTCAAAGGAAGATGGGCCCGGTGCTCCAGTTACTGCTCTCACAGAAGGAAAAAGTCAACACTGGTGCTGTCATTGTGAGAATAGGATCGACGAATTACCTTAAGATCAGTATTTCAGAAAGTGAACATTCCATTGGATGTCATCCACACGTTGGTAACAGAAAAACTACACATGACACGTGTGTGTGCGCGATGGGTTCCAAGACTATTGATTCCCGAACAAAAGGACATTCGCGTGCAGGTCTGCATGCAGTTAAAGTTGATGTTAGAGGAAGATCTGGAGTTTCTTTGAAATTTAATCACTGCTGATGAAACTGGGTACATAATTTTGATCCTGAGAGCAAGCAGCAAAGCTCAGGGTGGAAATCTCCTTCATCACCAATCCCCAAAAAAGCAAAAGTGGTTGCTTCTGTTGGGAAAGTTATGGTCCTCTTGTCCTTTGGTATTCATGGAATCGTTTATCAACATGTACCTACACACACATCAGTAACTGGCTGTCCTGAAAACAATGCAAGTTCGTATCAGGCGCAAAAGAGCACATTTCCTTGAAGTAGGCTGGATGCTGCACCGCGAAGATGCGCGGCCGCATATTGCCAATGTTGTTAGCGAATATATTGCAAAAATCAACGTGAAGTGCAGCACTCACCCTCCCTATAGAGCGGATTTAGCCCAATGTGACCATTTTCTATTTCCTAACATGAAGAAACGCCTTCGTGGGAGGTATTATCAATCATCAAACGCAGTTGTGAAGTCTGCGGAGACGATTTTGAAGGACCTCAAAAAGCCAGCTTCCAGCATGTATTTGAACACTTAGTATGTGCTGTGTGGTTTGGTTTAGCGACGAAGCTCACTATCATTTGGAGGCGTTCGTCAGTAAGCAAAATGTTGCGCGTTTGGCGGGCTGAGAATCCACATTTCGCGATCAAGAAGTCTCGTCACCTTCAACGGGAGACTGTGTGGTGTGCAGTGTCCGGTCACGGAATAATCGGTGCGATATTCCTTGATGCCACAGTGACTACCGAACAGTACGTGAAGGTTTGGAAGAAGATCTCACCCCCATCATACAAAGTGACCCTGATTTCGACAAGACGTGGTTCATGCAAGATGGGGCTCGACCCCATCAAAGCAGGAGAGCTCAAAAATGGCTCTGAGCACTATGGGACAACTGCTGAGGTCATCAGTCCCCTAGAATTCTGAACTACTTAAACCTAGCCAACCTAAGAACATCACACACACCCATGCCCGAGGCAGGATTCGAACCTGCGACCGTAGCGGTCGCGCTTTTCCATACTGTTACGCCTAAAACTGCTCGGCCACTCCGGCCGGCAGCAGGAGAGTGTTTGATGTCTTGGAGGAGCGCTTTGGGGTCCGCATTCTGGTTGTGGGATACCCAGAGGCCACTGGCATGGACCACAATCCGCCGCCATATTATCCGGGTCTGAACACACGCGACTCCTATTTGTGGAGTTACATTAAAGAGGTGTACGGCAATAACCCCAAAACCGTTGCTGAGCTGAAAACGGCCATCCAGGAGGTCATCGACAGTATCGATGTTCCGACACTTCAGCGGGTCTTGCAGAATTTCGCTGTTCGTCTTCGCTACATCATCGCTAATTTGGCAGACATATCGAACATGTCATACGCTAAATCCGAATATCTGTACTGACGTCTACATGTTGGATAAAGTGTGTGCACGCCGTAATTTGTAACTAATTTACGTTGTTCTTTCATACAGTGCAACAATTGTCATCCAGTATATAGTTAGAAAAATGTACAAAACGTAAATAGCATCTTATAAATAAAAAATTAAATAAAATATATTGATTATGCTTATAAGCTGATTTTAACCACGTTTAAATGAAAATAATTTACTTTTGCCGTTTACCCAGTCCAAAGCTTGAAATTTTGATTATTTTTAAAAACCTAGGCTCAGTTCTATGGCCGGCCATGCCAAATTTCGTATTCCTTGGTTTCTCAGATCATTCTAAGGAAATGGTTGCCTTCTCCCCACTTTTATAACCACAAATGCGAGCGAAAGCTAAATCTCGTAATGATGTAACAGTCGACGTGACATAAAACGCCAAGAGCAAAATTTGTTTTCTCTAGGTTGTTGTGACGATAAATGAAGATATACCGAGCTAAAATTAAACATATCAGTTGAATGTAAACTTAGTTTGTGTCCGAGTGAACTTGTCAGTCACTTGATAAAGCTTCTAAGACAAATGCACGTACTTTAATGACGTAAAGATAAGACTCATGCGCTATTTGAGTGTTATTGAATGTCTTGGGCGATATTAGCTGTGATCAATTATTTATTTGTACAGTAGTGTACAAAGAATTCTCTATTTGCTTACCTTCACATCCAATTTTCTACTCTGGTCCAGTCGGACGTTTACGCACCGGCGTAGCCATGAAGTTTGGTACCCGGCGTAGACTTTTGTCACCCTCCCCCCCCCCCCCCCCCCCCCAAATTGCCAAAGTCACAAAGGCACAAAATACATTTGTGTGTAAGGGTTCTTTAACATTTGTGTTTAACTAATCGAAGTATAATGTTAACTACTGCGCAAACAATTTTTTTATGGATGAACACGAATAAGTAAAAAACTGTTTAACTTATTACTGGGGAAGCAGAACAAGTAACCGAATACCTCATTTGTTGCAGAAGGCTAGCGCGTAGCTTAGAATTTCTTCGAGTGGCCGCATGGTCTCAGGCGCCACGTCACGGTTTGAGCGGCCCCTTCCGCCGGAGGTTAGAGTCCTCCATCGGGCACGGGTGTGTGTGTGTTGTTCTTAGCGTAACTTAGTTTAAATACTGTGTAAGTCTAGGGACCGATGGCCTTAGCAGTTTGGCCCCTTAGGAATTCACACACATTTGAACTTGGAATTTTTTTTCTTCAGATTCTGAAATTGCCGTCAGTATGGCTATCTCTAGCTAGCCTATATTTTATTGACTAACTACTAAATTGGACAGTCGTGCTTGACTCATAGTGGTAATTCTTAAGTAATACGATTTTCGAAAAACGAATTCTGTTATACAGCGTTTTATAAACACGCAAAGGTAAGAAAAATCTTAACGTCAACGTGAAGTTGGGAAGAGTTTAAGAAAAAATTTTCTTAGTTGTGAAATTTGTGTAAGGATACGGTTTCAGATATCTCATAAGTGGCAACTGGTTTTTGTATAACTGTGAGAAGTTTCGTTTCTGAGGTTTTAATGACAAGAAACTGAAACAGCATCTGACATACGTGCCATGGTTTTGCAACGTGTATCGATTTCTTGTAGAATGTTATCGATGCACTCTTAACAGCGCTTTGTATCTTACGGCTTCAAAATGCGAGCTCGGAAACCGCTGGGTAGCCGGGCAAGGGGATCAGTGGACTCTTCCTCAACCCTTTCTGGACGCAAATTTCAGTACGGCTCCTCGCACCACCGCGAAATTTTACTCAAAGACTCGACAGCAACCGATACGCCGCGTGCGCTTAAGTAGCCTTCCAGTCAAAGACAATCAGACCGGAAGACTAAAACACGGACGATTATCGATAACCAGAGGGGGCACTACTCTGGCCGCGAAGACAGCGCGCGCAGCTCAGTCCCAACAAAAGCAAAATGCAGTTACAATTAATAATACGATCAGTTGGCCGCAGCGTTGATAATCATTTGTTGCCATTTCCGAGGCATGCTTCAAACCGAGATAACCGCGCATTCACTTGGAACATGCCTCCACATGCTTGGAATTTGCTTAGACAACTGTTCCGAAGTAAAGATCTTTTTTCTTTGCAACTTCTTTTAGAACAAAAATTTTCAATGGGGTTAGCGTCACGCAACAACAAATAAGCTGGTGTAGGCATGCGTATTCAAATACAGGGATATGTAAGCAGGCAGAATACGGTGCTGCGGCCTGCAACGTCTATATAAGGCGCTGTTGGTAGATAAATTACTGGTGCTGCAGTGCCAGGTTATCAAGATTTGAGTTAGTTTGAAGGTGGTGGTGCAGTCGGCGCACAAGCGATGGGACACAGCAATGATTTTCCCTTACGACCTTTTCAGGAGTGTACCGTGAATATCAGAAATACGATAAAACATCAAATCTCTGACATCGCTGCTGGCGGAAAAACATCCTGCAAAAACGGGATCTACGACGACTGAAAATCGTTCAACGTGACAAAAGTGCAATCCTTCCGCAAATTGCTGCATATTTCAGTGCCGGGCCATAAGTGTCAGCGTGTGTTCTGTACAACGAAACATCATCGATATGGGCTTTCGGAGCAGAAGGCCCACTCGTGTACCCTTGATGACTGCACGACACAATGCTTTACGCCTCGCTCGGGCCCATCATTGGGCTGTTGATGACTGGAAACATGTTGCCTGGTCGGAAGAGTCTCGTTTTAAGTTGTATCGATCGGATGGACGTGTACGGGTATGGAGACAACCTCATGACTCCATGGACCCCGCATGTCAGCAGGGAACCGTTCAAGCTGGTCGAGGCCCTGTAATGGTGGTGGGGGAGTGTGCATTTGGAGTGATATGGGACCCCTGATACGTCTAGATACGAAAGACAGGTGACACGTACGTAAGCATCCTGTCTGATCAGCTGCATCCATTGTGCATCCGGGGGGGGGGGGGGGGGGGGGGGGGGAGAATTCCAGCAGGACAATGCTACACTCCACACGTCCAGAATCGCTACAGACTGGCTCAAGGAACACTCTTCTGACTTTAAGCATTTCCGCTGGCCACCAGACCACCCCCCCACCCCCCGACCCCCAGACATGGACATTGTTGAGCATATCTGGGATGCCTTGCTATGTGCTGTTCAAAAATGTCCACCCCCTCGGATTTATGGACAGTCCTACAGAGTCATGGTGTCAGTTCCCTCGAGCACTACTCCAGACATTAGTCGTGTCCACGCCATGTCGTCTTGCGGCAACTCTGCGTGCTCGCGGGGGCCCTGCACGATATTAGACAGGTGTGCAAGTTCCTTTGGCTGTTCAGTGTAAGTGGGCCAATCCAGTACTTGTACACTTTTGTCCAGTAGCTGCAAAGCCTGCTGCTTCGGATCATGGTGCTACTGCAATATCGTGTCTTCACTTTTATCGA
This sequence comes from Schistocerca gregaria, assembly GCF_023897955.1. Classification (NCBI taxonomy): domain Eukaryota; kingdom Metazoa; phylum Arthropoda; class Insecta; order Orthoptera; family Acrididae; genus Schistocerca; species Schistocerca gregaria. The sequence continues at coordinate 193,985,824 of NC_064929.1, read as the reverse complement.
CGATCCAACGTTTGGCAATCGGCGTCAAATATTTTTTATAAAAACGACGCGTAAGCTGCACTCGTGTCTCGTCTTGTCTATCTCAGACAAGAATTAGGAGTAAGCTGATGCTTTACGGACACTGGTTTGCTCTGTTGGATTGTGAAAGAACTAAAGCGATATGTTTTACCATCTTTGTGTAATATCGACCAAGCTCTTCTTCAACAGATTGTGTAACATGGAGGAAGATTATTGGTTGATTCTTCTAGGCAAGTACACTCACAGAATCTCAGTTAATCTGTCGGCGATGCAAAAGACTCTCGCATGATGTTATGTTCGGTGAACATCTCTGTGACGGTTTTTGCTCTTCTTGGGATGTTCTCTTTTTCGTGTAGCAGTCCTATTTGGTACCGGTCTCAGTTTGACGAGTAGTGTTAAAGTATCGGTCGGACAAAGAATTTTGTAAGCTACCTCCTCTTTTGGTGGACTATAGTTCCAGAGGATTCCTGCAATGAATCTGCCTTACCTAAGATTGCATGTTGCGACATAATCGCAACAAAAACGCACAGTTATCCGGGAAGGTATTTATACATTTATTCGAGATACACACCAAAAAAATTTATAATTTCGGGCGGTAAATATCTTCAGATCTGAGTGCACACAACTTTCTAATTGTAGTAGATGCTTCAGACAGTCATGTGCGCTAGAATTGCGTACTTGGTACTTACATTCCACCCACTAGGTCATTTACACTGATCAGCCAAAACATTATGAACACTAAACACCGCGTCGATGGATGCCGCCTGATGACGATGCGGGTACGAATGCGGAAACAAACGTGTGTACGCGGAGCAGACAATGAAAGGGAATGGCCCTAGCGAAGATATGGGCCACAAGTGGGGGAATCCATTGAGATAAGTGACTTTGACAAAGGTCAGTTTATTACTAAGCATAGCGACGCTGGTCGAATGTTCACGTGCTAGTGCCGTGAGCATCTACGAAAAGAGGTAAAGGACAGTGAAACTACCACTAGGCACTAAATGGTTGGAGATCCACGATTCATCACAGAATGTGAGCTTCGGAGTCTTGTCTACTGTTTAAAGTAGGACCGATGGTCAACTGCGTCATCTCTGCCGAAAGAGGACAATGCTGGTGCACGCCCAATTGTTTCGGAGCACACCATTCATCGTACATTGTTGAGCATGGAGCTGCGCAGCAGACCACCCGTACGTGTTCGCATGTTGACCCAACGACATCGTCAGTTACGATTAGGGCACGGGAGCATCGGGGTCCGACTGTCGATCAACGAAAACGCGTCGGCTCTTCGGGTGAATCATATTTTTCCTACACTTGGTCGATGGTCGTCTCCACACGCCGTCATCGACGTGCACGGTGGCTTGCAAAGTGCAGGGCGCCACGGACGCAGGCTGATGGAAGCAGTATTATGCTATGGGAGATATTCTACCACACTTGCAAGGGATCTGTGGTAGTAATCGAAGACGCTCTGGCAGTTGCGAACCACCTCAATCCCTTCACGCTCGCTGTCTTCTCCGACAGCGATTTCACCTTTCCGCACTATAATTGTCCGTGCCTCGGAGCCAGAACAGTGCTACAGTGGTTTGAGGAGCATTATACTGAACTCACATTTATTTCTCGGCGAGAAAACTGGCTTGATCTAAATCCGATGGAACCAATCTGGGTCGCTATAGGGCGCTGTCAACGCGTACTCAAATCAGCGGCCCGTTATTTACCTACATCTACATATATACTCCGCTAGCCACCAAGCGGTGTTTGGCGGAGGGCCCAATTCGCACCAGAATATTCCTCCCCCCCCCCCCTTGTCCACTGTTCCACACGCGGATCACACGAGGAAAAAACGACTGTCTGAACGCCTTAGTACGAGCTCTTATTACCCTTATCTTTGAAAGATGATCATTGCATTTGAAGGTTGGTGGTAATAATATATGCTCTACATCCTAGGTGAAGATCGGATTTCGGAATTTAGTGAAAAGCCCCTTCTGTTCAGCGCGCCGTCTATCTGCAAGTGTGGTCCACTTCACACTTTCTATGAGATTTGTAATGCTCTCGCGATGGCTAAATGCACCGTCTATCTGCAAGTGTGGTCCACTTCAAACTTTCTATGAGATTTGTAATGCTCTCGCGATGGCTAAATGTACCAATCACCAATCTTGCCGCTCTTCTTTGGACCTCTCAATCTCTTGAATCAGACCCAACTGGTAAGGGTCCCATACAGACATCTAATGCCACATACCTTCACAAACCTACCAACAAACTGTCGGATCGCTGACGCACAGAATCAGCAACGTATTTCGTTCCAGAGACGGACAAACAAGCTACTAAACAGGTGGTTATAATGTTTTGGGCCATCAGTGTATAGTAATGGTCCTATAACGCTCTCTTGGCGTGTCCCCGTAGTTTCCTTTACGTTTGAAGGTATATTTCGGTTGAGAATGACGCGTTGTATCGAAACTGGTCATTCGTGGCTCGCATTAACCCGACCGCCTCTGTCGCTGCTAGCACTGATGTGTCCCCGTGTGAGTAGGACAGCAGAAGGGGCGGAGAACGCGCTCCGTTTAGCCTACCGGCCGCCGCCGTTTAGCGAGCCACTGTAGGGACGGCGCTGTGACGTCACGAGGTGCCCTGTTATCGCCGGCTCCTTACGTAACTCCGTCTCCTACTCCTACTCCTGTTATCACGCGACCTCGCCCGGCATCTACGTCACTACTCGGTGGGAGCCCCAGACAGCCAAGCAACAGATGGTGAGATACAGAAAATTTTTCGCGTTGCGGTCGCAGCAGGGTTAATCCTGTGTGTAGGACGATCTAGATCAGTGTTTCCCAACCTTTCTGATACCATTAGCCCCGAGTGCAATAAAATAGTACCTGTTACGCCCCTCCGCCCTTCCGACCATCAACATCAGGTCCTAACTAAACTTTTGAATGAAAAAGAATTTTCTTTGAATAATTTAAAATACACAGAAGCGCCAACAAATCGGTATAGGCATGTGCTTTCAAACACAGATATATGTAAACAGGTAGAATACGGCGTTGCGGTCGGCGGTCTGGCGCAATTGTTAGATCGTTACTGCTGCAATGGCAGCTTATCAAGATTTAAGTGAGTTTGAACGTGATGTTATAGTCGGCGCACGAGCGATGGGGCACACCAACTCTGAGGTAGCGATGAAGTGGAAATCATGCATCCTGAATATCAGCAATCCGGTGAAATATCAAATCTCCGACATCGCTGCGAAAGATCCTGCAAGAACAGGTCCGAAGACGACTGAAGAGAATCGTTCAGCGTGACAGATTACAACCCTTCGCAAATAGCTACGGTCTCCGGTTCTTCGGCCGAAGCCAATAGGCAGTTTTTCATTCAACGAAACATCATCGATATGGGCTTCCGGAGCCGAAGGCCCTCTCTCGTGTATCCTTGATGACTACACGACGCAAAGCCTTTACGCCTCGCCTGTGTCCGTCAACACCGTCATTGGACTGTTCATGACTGAAAACATGTTGCCTGGTCGGGCGAGTCTCGTTTCAGATTGTATCGAGTTGATAGACGTGTACGGGTATGAAGACAACCCCATGAATCCATGGACGCAGCGTGGCAGCCAGTTCAAGCTGATGGAGGCTCTGTAATGGTATGGGGCGTGTGCAGTTGGAGTGAGACGAGACCTCTGATACGTCTAGATACGACTCTGACAGGTGACACGTACGTAAGCATCCTGTACGTCCAGAATTGCTACAGAGTGGCTCCAGGAACACTCTTCTGAGTTAAAACACTTGCGCTGGCCACCAAACTCCCCAGACATGAACATTATTGAGCATGTGGGCTGTCTTGCAACGTGCTGTTCAGAAGAGATCTCCACACCCTCGCACTGTTACGGATTTATGGCCAGCCCTTCAGGATTCATGGTGTCAGTTCCCTGCAGCACTACTTCAGACATTAGTCGAGTCCATGCCATGTCGTCTTGCGGCACTTCTGCGTCCTCGCGGGGACCATACACAACATTAGGAAGGTGGAAAAGTTTCTTTGGCTCTTCATTGTATGTCGGTGCGTGAGAGACAGCTAACTGGAAGAGTTTCACGAACTGGAAGAGTTCGCCCACCCACTGAGCACTCTCTCCTTCAATATGACAACATTCGACCACATACGAGCGCTGGAACAATTGGGCACATCGGGTTCACTGCCATTGGTCATCCTCCATGAAGTCCCGAATTGGCCCACTGCTTCCAAAACTTCCATCTGTTTCCAAAACCTTCGAGAACTTCACTTTGATAACGATGAAGCCGTGCAGGCAGAGGTGACATTATGGCTCCGTCAACAAAGTTAAACATTTCATACTGGCGGTGTCAACAAACTGGTCTCTCGTTGGGAGAAATGTGTTCGTCGCCATGGTGACTACATTCAGAAATAAATACGTGCCCATGAAGTATAAGCATGTAGGATGTTGATAAAGTTTGTTTTTATTACAAAGCAGGAAGAGTTTTCAAATAAAAACTCCAGAGGCATTACATTTCGGTAAGCCCCCGTACTTATTAGTGACAAGAAAGGTGTTAAGCTACATTTTAGACTAAGTAGTGAAGGAAACCAAGCGGTCTGGTGCAACATGCGCGACAAGCCTCTTAACCGCAACTTTTTAAACTTGTCTTTTATGTTCAGCTTGTGCAGCAAGCGGATGCCAGGCGTTTGGTTGTTAACTGTGGTGCCCTTTGCTCAATGAATTCACGCTTTACTGCACCAGCAGCGATGTATCAAATTGCTGTCGGGAATCATTCGTAAGATGATGTAAGTATGCAGAAATGCAAACAGGCCGGAGAAAACGTGTGACAAACAGAGACAAAAAGCTTGAAGTGGACTTTAATTTGAAAATGTTCATTGAGATAAAATTATGAGATAATCGTGGTGGACTTCCATCTGGGCCCACACTGCCGCTGTCTTTCGATTTCCCGTATCAACACGGACGGTGATTAGATGCGCTTGTATTTTAGACGTAGGAAATTCCGAGCGATATTTTCCCCCTAGGTGCGTAAAACTGCGAAGTGACTAGTAGCCACTAATCCATAGAGCCTTATCCACACGATAATAAAACTCGGGTCGGGTCATGATGCTCAAAAAATGAGCAACTTTTATATAAATGTTTCCATACAGCCATCCATGCACGACTCATTTCAGTGTTACCTAGCCGTCGATTGCTTGGTTCTACCGTTGCTGCCTCTGGATCACGGGGTCCCGTTTTCGATTCCCGGCCGGGTTGGGGATTTTATCTACCCGGGGACTGGGTGTTTGTGTTGTCCTCATCATTTCTTCATCATCATCATTATCGTCATTCGTGACAGTGCCTAGATTGGACTGTTTAAATAAAACTGGACTTTGAAAAAATTGGGACTTTGTACAGACCCTGATGACCGCGCAGTTGAGCGCCACGCAAATCAGTCATGATAAACGTCATCATCTATTGCTTGGTTATTCAGCTGCACGATTGTCTCTCCTCCTGGACTGATTTTTAGGTTCCCCGCCATGCGGTACAGTGCAACAACGACGTTTATTTTTTTTAAATAGTTACTTATCCCCTGAATAGGTTCATAGCAAGTGATCCTCCCGACGTATGAAAACGAGAGCTGGGCTTTCGAAATTAGTTATGTCCTAAATGTTGTTTTTAGTAAGTAGTCTCGTTTGTGTGCGGCAAGAGGGAACCCACGGCCACAATCGCCGGCTGGAGTGGCCGAGCGGTTCTAGGCGCTACAGTCTGGAAGAGCGTGACCGCTACGGTCGCAGGTTCGAATCCTGCCTCTGGCATGGGTGTGTGTGATGTTCTTTAGTTAGGTTCAAGTAGTTGTAAGTTCTAGGGTAAATTCTAGGGAACTGATGAACTCAGAAGTCGAGTCCCATAGTGCTCCGAGCCATTTGAACGAGCCCACAGCCACAGGAAGTAGTTGCCATTATTGACATGGCTTCTTTGCACGCAGCAACTACACAGCCTCGTCAACGTTTGCTGTGGACATCGTGGAATCTCACCGCTTTAGCTGCTATAGTTTGATGGAGCACCGGTATGTGTCGGAGCTTGAGTTCCTTTCAGACTATAACCAGAGCATCTCAGATGTTCATAGACACTTGAAGAATGTCTGTGGAGACCAGCCAATGAACAAAAGCACGTTGAGTCGTTGGGCGAGGTGTCCCGCCATCGCAGCAAGTTCGTGCAGATCTATCTCCTGCGTGCCGGCCGACTGAAACTGCTTTGAATCCTGCAATGTTGGAACGTGCGGACACTCACATTCGAAGAGACCGGTGGATCACAATGAGACGCCTCGCTGCACAGCTGGGCGTCTCTATTGGTAAAGCCGACACATTAGTCTGCCAGTTGGGGGTACTCAAAGATGTGTGTTCGCTGCATTCCTCGGCGTCTAAAAGAAGACCATTGACAGCAACCAAGGACTATCTACGCGGAATTGCTTGCGCGTTACGAAGCTGATCGTGACAATTTTTCTGTCGATCATCGTCACAGACGTTGGACGATGGGCTCATCACTTCGAACATGAAACAAATCGGCAGTCAGTGGTGTGGCGCCACACCACCTCTCATTCCAAGGAAAAAAATTCAAAGCCACGCTCTCAGCCGTCATGGCAACGATCTTTTGCGACTCTGAAGGGGTCATTAAGTCTGCGCACCCGAGAGCAGCTCAGAAAACTTCACTGGACCGTTCTGCCTCATCCTCCCTAAGGCCCGGACCTCGCACCTTCCGACTTCGATATGTTTGCCCAGTGAAGGACGCACTCCACGGAAAGCAGTACGTGGACGATGGGGAGGTTACTGAAGCAACTAGACGCTGGCTCCGATGTCGACCTGTGGAATGATACCACGTGCGCCTCATATAGGCTCTCCTAGTAAGGTGGCATAAGGCCGATGTGCTGAACGTACATTATGTTGAAAAATACGTTTTTGAAGCTCGAAAAATGGGGAATAATATAGTGAATGGGAATCTTGAATAAAACCAACCTACTTTCAGTAAAAAAATGTGTTGCATTACATATCAAACGCCCCTCGTACAATAATTTATTAGTAGAAACATTGCAAATATGGGTGGCTGTCAAATGAAAACGAGTCAGATGTAAAAAAAAAGTAAGTAAAGTGTTTATTGCTTCAAAAGTAATCGCCACGACGGTCCCTCTGGGAGACAACACAATCGGTGCCTTAATGGAAAAGGCCCACCCGAGTGTAGCCAAGGTTGTTTCGACAACGTTGCAGAATTTTAGCTTAGGCCCTTGCACGAACTCTACACAGTCCCGATCTCTCCCCTTGGGGTATTTTCGCAGCCCTCAAGAAACACATTCGTGACCGTCCGTTTGCTTCGAACGGACGGATGCAAGCCTGGGTACAATCATTGTTACGCAGGCAAACGCAAACATTTCTCCGTGAAGGCTATGACAGCCTAACAGAGGAATAAATGTACTAACAGCTACTGCGATATCTCACGTTTTTCCGCCGGCCACTGTGGCCGAGCGGCTCTAGGCGCTTCGGTCCGGAACCGCGCTGCTGCTACGATCGCAAGTTCGAATCCTGCCGCGGGCATGGAAGTGTGTGATATCTTTAGGTTAATTAGGTTCTAAGTCTAGGGGACTGATGACCTCAGATGTTAAGTCCCACATAGTGCTTAGAGCCGTATGCAACATTTTACGTTTTTCCAGCTGTCTCATTTCCATTTGGCTGCCGCTTATATACACCAAATATAGCGTCTGATTGTTCAACACTGAATATTGTTCTTTTAGTACATACATCTACATCGATTCTCTGCAAATCACATTTAAGTGCCTGGCAGAGGGTTCATCGAACCACCTTCACAATTCTCTATTACTCTAGTCTTGTATAGCACACGGAAAGAACGAACACGTGTATCTTTCCGGACGAGCTCTGATTTCCCTTATTTTATCATGGTGATCATTTCTTCTTATAGTATTTTTATTTCATTTTGTTCGTTTTCTCTCGTTATATATGATCAGGGCGGATGTCGTAAGACACCGTTTTAAGTTCGTTGTTGATCTATTAACTCAGTTTTTTTTATTTTTTATTTTTTATTTTTTTTTATTACAGAGGGCGGCTAACCCTCTGACCGAGCACGCTGAACTACCGTGCCGGCAGTATCTCATTCTGTTCGTTTTCGTTCGTTGCATCTGCTCGGGGCGGACGTCGCGAGACACCCTTTTAAGTTCGTCGTTGATCCATTAACTCAGTTTTTTTTTATTACAGAGGGCAGTTAAAACTCTGAGTAAACAGGCTGAGCTACCGTGCGGGCTGTTTTTTTTGCTGGTTGCATTTGTTCGAGGCGGATGTCCCCTGACGTCCTTTGAAGTTCATTGTTGATCCATTCACTCAGTTTTTTTTTTTTTATTACAGAAGTCAGTTAACCCTCTGACCAAACACGCTGAGCTTCCGTGCCGGCTATGTAGGTCGGTGTCAACAAAATATTTTCGCATACGGAGGAGAAAGTTAGTGATTGGAATTGCGTGAGAAGGTACCGTCGCAACGAAAAGCGCATATATCTTAATGATGTCCTGTGTCATTTCAGTGACACCCTCTCCACTGTTTCGCTATAATACAAAACGTGCTGCCCTTCTTTGAGCTTTTTCGATGTTCTCCGTCAGTCCTAGCTGGTAAGGATCCGAAATCGCTCAGCAGTATTCTAATAGAGGGCGGATATTTATATAGATGTACTGGTGTATGAAAGTTAAGGACGAAAGTAAGTCTCACATGATATATCAGTTCAAATAACAGCTCAATGAAACGTGGATAATGCTTAGGAAGAACTGCTATAGTACAGTACAGTACAGAAAGTAACTTTCGTGGTCTACTACAGATATGTCTTCCTCTAATTGTATCCAGTGCAGCAATTAATTTTTGTCTTACACTTTATAACAGCAATATCGTGCACTCACGTTTCATCTACACCATACTCCGCAAGCCACCTAATGGTGTGTGGAGGAGGATACTTTAGGTACCACTACCTGATCCCTCCAACCCTTTTCCACTCGTGAATCGGTAAGCCTCTCTATTGGCTCTAATTTCTCGAATTTTCTCCTCGTGGTCAATACGCGAGATGTATGTGGGGGGAAGTAATTTGTCTCTCCGTGATGCACAATGCCTCTCTTGTAACGTCTGCTAGTAGAGTTTGTTTAGCATCTCCGTAACGCTCTCTCGCAGCTAAACGGTCCCGTGACGAAACGCGCCGCTCTTCGTTGGATCTTCTCTCTCCTCTATCAGTCCTAGCTGACAGGGAGCCCAGGTGGATGAACAACACCCAAGAGTCGGGCAAAGAAGCGCCTTGTAAGCCACTTCCTTCCTTGAGATTCTTCCGATAAATCTGACTCTGGAGTCTGCTTTTCCCCCACTATCTTTTTTTTCTATGGTCATTCCACTTAAGATCGCTCTGGATAGTTACGCCTAGATATTTTACGGCAGACGCTGTATCCAGCTGTTTGTCATCAATAGTGTAGCTGTACAGTAGTGGATTTCTTTTCCTGTGTATACGCAATATGTTACATTTATTTACGTTCAGGATCAACTGCCAGAGTTGCACCATTCATCAATTCTCTGCAGGTCGTTGTGCAAATTCTTACTAATTTCTGCCGTTGCTACTTTGGTATAGACAACAGCATCATCTGCGAATAGCCTTAAAGAGCATTCGACGCTTTCTACTAATTTATATATATTGTAAACAGCAACGGTCGTATCACACTTCCCTGTGGTACTTCGGATATTACCTTTACATCTGTCGATTTAGTTCCGTTAAGAGCGACGTGTTGAGTTCTATTGGCAAGGAAGTCTTGAATCCAATCGCAGTTCTGCTCCGATATTCCGTAAGCTCGTACTTTTTTCATTAAACGGCAATGCGGGACGGTGTCAGATGCTTTACTGAAATCAAGGAACACCGCATCAATCTGAGCACCGTTGTCCACTGCACTGTGGGTCTCATGGAGGAACAGAGCGAGCTGAGTTTCGCAGGATTTCTGTTTGCGGAATCTATGCTGATTTTTATAGAGGAATGTTCATTTTCCAAAAAACTTCATGAGCATATAGCATGTTCCGTAATTGTACAACAGATTGACGTCAATGATATATGTCTATAATTGTCTTTCTGAAATATGGGAATGACCAGCGCTTTTTTCCAGTCGTTAGGTACCTTTCGTTGCTCAAGCGGTCTACGATAACTTACTGCTAGAAAGGGAGCAGTACTAAGTCATGAAGTCATGACTAGCCTCACACACCTCACGCTTCAGTAAGAGGCAACGAGTCGACGCGTAGGAAGTGCCACCGTTCCCAGAGTCGTCACAGTCGCTGAACTACAGCAGGAAGAAAGGAAGAAAGCTGGTGCAGCACTGACCTGACAGCAGCGCCTTAGTTTCTACTGCACGCAACCCGCAACACTACACTCGTACTGGCTCCATTTCTAATCTCCAGAGAGTGGGAAGACGTTCTGCAGATACTCCTCCGTGCAGACCCCAAGATAGTCAGCCTCCACCCTGACCAAGCAAAGTGGAGACTGAGGCCGGAAACGGCAGGACCTGCTACATTACAGGTCGTCCTGAGTGAGGAGTAGGAGGAGATCGGATGCTGTTTATGGATGTTTGTCTGTTTCCTCCTCCCAGCGCCATTTTGTAAGTCAGGCTCTCAGCAATGTAAAAATTTTTTTCACTGCAGCACCTCCCACTATAGTTCTCTGTGATGTGTTCATACTACCTAAACAAACCCACGACAAATCATGCATATCTTCTCGAATCCTTTCTCTGTTTTAACCCAACTTGATAACAGTCCGAGACTGATGAACAAGACTCAGACATTGCAGGAACAAAGATCTTGCAAATGGCATGTTTCCAAGTACGAATTATGTTTATTTAGGTTTTGTCCAATAAACCTGACTCCAGATTGTGCCATCAGCAACAAGAGTAACAGTAAATGTTTTAGAAGGTTGCAGTATTCAAATGAAACATTTCATATAATGTGTGTCCATTTTCCATCGATTGCGGAGGTACAACTGTTGATATGGATAATCTTTCATTTCACATGTTGATACTCCAGTAGCTATGGGTTTGTTTACCGATTGCCATTTTTGTTCAAATTGTGAAGTTATGATTCATTGATCATTTCTGTTGTTACTGTTCAAGAATGCTTTACGTGTTTGCAAATGCTGACCATGACAATAATTATGATACTTAATGTACGCGATTTCTGCAGAAACTTATTTTTGTGCTGCAGGCAGAATGGCCCCTTCACCAGCAGTGCTGCAAGAGTGCATCTAGAGCAATATGAACATTCACCACCACTGATGATGCCTTAATACATTGACCTGCAAAGCGTCTGGCAAGAACAAATATTGCCTTTATTCAGTTGTGTACTGACGGTACTGACTTAAACATCATTAACATAATACAGTCTTATTCAAAAGCATCTCCAAGGTTTCATAAGATAACTGCATGAAAACCACAAGATGTGCGGAAAACACAAACGTATCAGCATATAGAGCAACTCTACAAGTTTTCAGTTCAACCTGCAGGTGCTAAGTCTGGGCCGAGACTCTCGATATGTTTTTAAAATATTGGGAATCCGTTATATCGGTATTTATCATTATCGGTACCCGATATATCGAAAAACGAATCGATATATAGATATATCAAAGGAAAAGATATCTTCGAACCGCACTATAAAAATATCGGCTGGACTTTGCAAATTGCCAGTTTTAGAGCTATTAATTTTTAACTATTGATTTGTTATTAGATATTCTGTACATCAACAACCTAGCAGAGTTTGCCGATGTCATCTCCGTTTGGGGAGAGACGGAAATGGAGGTTCAGAGGAGACTAGATTACTGGAACACAAAGTTTAAAAAGTTAATTGTGAGTAGGAACAAGATAGTGGCAAATGAAGTTGAGCAGGACACCCACACCTTGTCGCATCATACTGCAGGGGGAGGTTGAATGTGTGAAAAGCTTCAGTTATCTGGATAGCATCATATCACGCGATGGAAGTTCCAAACTAGAAGTCTTAAACAGAACAACAAAAGGATCTAGCTTCTTCCACCAAGTACGAAAGCTAATCTAGGACAAGGAAGTCCCTCAAAGATCCAAACAGACCATGTATAAATTTTATCTCCTGCCAACCATGATGTATAGTCTAGAGAGCCAAAGAAAAGCATGTGAAATGAAGTTCTTAGGTCAGCTCTGCAAAAAACTAGGAGAGACAGTTAGGAATGATTATGTCAGGAGAGACCTACAGGTGACATTGACTACAGAAGAGAGGATGAGTTCTTTGAAGTGGTTCGGTCATGTGAAGCGAATTCACCTGATTCTAACTCCACGCCAGTATTTGCAGACGGAGGTACCAGGAAGAAGACCAATTGGGCGGCCTAGAAACAGATGGACAAACCAGGTTAAGGAAGATCTCCCAATGGAGGCATATCATTCACCAAGTTCCTACCCGGCTCGCTGGAAGAAAATTCTGATGATGATGGTAATCGTATGAAAGTCGCACAATACAAGGTGTCCACAAGGTCCGTAGCTCAGTTTCGCCACACATCGGGTTTGTCTGGAACACCTCATGTCGGTTTCCCTATGTTTTCATTTCCGCAAACGGCAGCGACAAGCCAGTTGTGGTGTCAAAATTGCGTGGCGAAGTTAAATGTTGCAGTTTCTGTTCGTAACGCCGAGCGCCGATTACGTCAGCATTTCGCCTCACACGTGTCCGCCCACTGAAAAGACCTTGCGCTAAAAATTGTTTTTAATGCAACTGGTGTGCTATGTCTTCACATTGGAAATCGTGTTATTCCATTCACTCCTCCACTCTCCAGTCCAATGGGACTACTTATTTTGTACCACATATACTAGCTTCACACAGTCAAAAAGAAAGATTGGACGTGATGAAAGCTCAGATAGTAGCAAGACTTCTGTGCACAGTGAAAGTAATGTTATGTTCCACTACAACTTCAAAATAACAACTTCAAATATCTGCCGAAAATTGTGAAAAAAATGTAATATAAAATAAAAACAGCGGCACTCGTTATTTCCATTTTGATACCGGTGTATCTGGGGCAAAATATCGTCGATAAATTTCTTTCGGAATACAATCGATATTTTATCAGAAGCCCTAGTGCGTGTACAGTCTGTGATGCAGCAGACGTCAGTAAGTGTGAGCAGTTCATTGATGTCCATGACACGAATTGCTCGGGAGCGAGCGACAGCAACCCGTTGAGGAAATCGTTTCAGTAGGTTGCCTGACTGCAGGCACAAACTAATTCGAAGTGACAGTACGGATCGAATTATTTGTCTACACGTTCTAACACGTCTGCCCCCTAGTGCGACTATGCCGCAGCACGTATTACGAATCGAAACCTGGCGAGATGCCGTGTCCACTGATGTGTCACATTTTTTTGTCTGTATTGTAGTTCTTGCAGAGTCGCCTTTTGAAATCCCTGAACTACTTACGAATAAACATGTGTTCATGATGTACTAAATATCTAAGATAATATGGCTAAACATACTTAATGTCAGAAGTTAACTGCATACACTTCACTAAAAGCAGATTTCTTTTGTTGCAGGTGAGTACGGTGCCTCCGTTCATTCCTGAGCCAGGGCTGCTGCTCAGGTGAGATAAAGCGAGCGGTACTCACTGGTGAGTGCGACATGAAGCACGTATGTGTACAGCGAGTTAAATATGGGAGCTTCATGTAAGAGTTCATATACACTGCCTGACAAAAACGTGAAGGGCCCAGAAACCTGAATATTACATTGGTTGTTGTTGTTGTTGCTGGTGTTCATGTTGTTGTGGTCTTCAGTCCGAAGATGCAGCTCTCCGTGCTACTCTTTCCTGTGCAAGCCTTTTCATTTCCGAATAACTACTGCAACCTACATCCTTCTGAATCTGCTTAGTGTATTCACCTCTTCGTCTCCCACTACGATTTTTACCCTCCACGCTTCCCTCCAATATAAAATTGGTGATCCCTTGATATCCTACGAACCAATCCCTTTGTGCCACAAATTCCTCTTTCCCCAATTTGATTCAGTACTTCCTCATTAGCTACGTAATCTACCCATCCAATTCTCAGCATTCTGCTGTACCACCACATTTAAAACGCTTCTATTCTCTTCTTGTCTAAACTGTTTATCGTCCCTGTTTCTTTCAGAAAGAAATTTCTGGCACAAATCTGTATTCGATGTTAACAGATTTCTCTTCTTCAGAAACAGTTTGCTTGCCAGCGCCAGTCTACATTTTATATCCTCTCTATTTCGACTATCATTAGTTATTTTTTTGCCCAAGTGACAAAACTGATCTTCTACTTTGTCTCATTTCCTAATCTAATTCCCTCAGCGTCATCTGATTTAATTCGATTACATTCCATTATCCTCGTTTTACTTTTGTTGATGTTCATCGTATAACCAAGACACTGTACATTCCGTTAAACTGCCCTTTCAAGTCTTTGCTGTCTCTGGCAGAATTACAGTGTCGTCAGGAAACCTCAAGGTTTTTGGTCCTTCTCCCTAGATTTTCACTCTTACTCCAAATTTTTATTTCCTCCATTGCTTGCTCAATATGCAGATGGAATAACATTGGGCATAGGCTAAAACCCTGTCTCAGTTCCTTATCAACCACTCTTTCCCTGTAATGTCTCTCTACTGTTTATCACTGCCGTCTGGTTTCTACACAAATTGTAAATAGCCTTTTTTATTGTTATTTTAATACCTTGTACAAAAGGTAGGCCGGCAGCAGCCTATCTACGCCGCTCTTCGGCCACAGAAAACCATAAAACAGAGAACATGAGACAGATATTCAGAAAAAATTAATATGAAACAACAGGTGACACACATAATGACAATAACGAAAACGTTCGAACTGAAGATACTGAATTGTATAAGCAAGTGCAACCGTACACGAAGGCATAATGAGTACACTGTCGAATGGTTTAGGACAATGAAGAGAGACAATTGCACTGAAATGGAGAAACACTGCACACACTGCACATAGTATTGCACGAAAAAAGGGGGGAGGCTGCCACAGAGAACAGGGGAGCGTAGGAGGGAGGTGGGGAGGACGCCAGTGGGAGAGAGGGAGGGAGGGGAGAGGGTTGTGTTGGATGTGGAGGCCCATGGGGGGGGGGGGGAAGGAGAGGGAGAGAGAGAGGAGGGGGAAGGAAGTTAGGAGGGAGAGGAGGGAAAGAGGGACCCTGCAGGAAAAGCTCAGGAGGGAAGATGGAGGGGACAAGGGCATCATCTGGGAGGGGGAGTTGGCGGAAGCCAGCTTGGGCAAGGGCGTTGGACGGTGGTATGGTGCATTTGGGATGCAGGAGTACAGGCACTGCAGGGGATTGGGGTGGGAAGGGACGCGAGAAACAACTAGGTAAGGGGGATCACGTTTACGGGAGGTGTAAAGCATCGTAAATAGCCTTTCACTCCCTGCATTTTACCCCTGCCACCTTCAGAATTTTGATGAGAGTATTCCTTTCAACATTGTTAAAAACTTTCTCTAAGTCTACAAATGCTATGAACGTAGTTTTGGCTTTCCTTAACCTACCTTCAAAGATAAGTCGTAGGGTCAGTATTGCCCCGCGTGTTCCTTTGTTTCTCCAGAATCCAAATTGATCTTCTCCGAGGTCGGGGAGTAGCAATTGCCAATTATTGATTGAGTGACCACCAGAGTGCGTTGGTGTTGTTTGTGTTTAGTACTGTTAGGGTATATAAGGGGTGTGAACAGCATCAGATATTCAGTGATCACTTTGAAGGGTAGTGAGATATCGCGTACTCGTGTGAGACAGCGCCATCAGCACCTGACACAATGTGAAAAAGGGCCTCACTGTGGCTGTCCGTTTGGCCGGATGGTCCAGTCATGCGATGTCCAGATTTTTAAGGCTTTCGAATGTGACAGTGGCCGGGAGCGTGGACAACAGAGCGGTATGTCTGGCGAAGTATGTTTGCCACTGAGGCCTCTTATCTTCTGCTTGAGTTTCGCGGTGATTGTGTTTGATGGAGCGGAGAGGGAAGGGGAGCGGAGAGGGAAGGTGGCACGCTGTGACACTAGATATCTGTCCTATCAGGTGATATTCTCGCCTTCTGGAAAACGGCGTGTCACGCAGATAGGTGGTATTATGTCACACATCGACCAGTTGGATTCAGACTTTGTTCCGATACGCATCCATGAGATAACGAGGCCTGCCTCAATATCTACCGATCCGAAGCCACCTTGTGGTCCGTAGTGGACTATGTTTTGTGTAACACACTTGCTTCCCCTCCTCCTCCCCCCCCCCCCTCCCTCCTGTTCCAGTCACTAATGATGCGCGAGGAGAAACATGGTTGGCAAGCGTGGTCTATAATCTCTCTACATTTAAATTCTGTGAATACCACAGCAGTCTATGACCGCACATACTTGTTTATTCATTTACCGGTTTCGGTCAATGATCATCCTCAGCTTGTTGTAAAAAGAGAAGACTGCATATTTGTGAAAAAGTGTACGCAATAGCAGGCTGTCAACTCTTACAAACAGCATCCTAACGTACATAGTCTGGAAGGTTAGCAGAGTAAACAAAATCGTGATAGAAAGGTAAACACTCATGACCCGTAACGTCGGGTCGTCGCTGGCGTACAAACAACGGTGCAAACAGCTGAAGAGGACGTGAGCGCTAGATGTCGCTGGCCTATGGCGGTTTTGCAGTGGCGCGATACAAAATCAGAAATATGATCTCTGACATTGTGCATGAAACTAAATCGGATACGCAGCCTATCGTGCTCTGATGTGCTTCTTTGAATTCCTTAATTGTGCACTGTATACGTCACAAACACCCAATAGGAACTATCTTTTATAATTTTAAATGGCATCTCCTGAGATACAGCGATATGTACATACACAGATGGCGGTAGTATTGCGCACACAATGTATAAAAGGCCAATGCATTGGAGGAGCTGTTATTTGTACTCAGGCGATTCATGTGAAAACGTGTCCGGTGTGATTAAGGCCGTATGACGGGAATTACCAGACTTTGAACGTAGATTGGTAATCGGAGCTAAAGACATCGGTCAGTCCGTTTCGGAAATCGTTAGCGAATTCAATATTCCGAGATCCACAGTGTCAAGATTGTACCGAGGATACCAAATTCCACGCATTTCCTCTCACCACGGATAACACAGTGGCCGACGGCCTTCACTTAACGACCAAGAGCAGCGGCGTTTGCGTGGTGTTGTCAGTGCTAACAGACAAGCAACACAGAGTGAAATAACAGCAGAAATCAGTGGTAGACCGTGGCCTGGTCATATGAGTCCTGATTGCAGTTGGTAAGAGGTGATGGTAGGGTTAGAGTGTGGCGCAGATCCCACGAATCCGTGGACCCGGGTTGTGAAGAAGGCACTGTGCAAGCTGGTGGTAGCTCCATAATGGTGTGGGCTCTGTTTTACATGGAATGGACTGGGTCCTCTGGTACAACTGAACCGATCATCGACAGCAAATCGTTATGTTGGACTGTTGTAGTGATGAAGAGTAGGCTGAAGTTCAAGACATTAGTCAGGAAGAATCAATACGCTAAGAAGTGGGATATGGAAGTTCTAAGGAATGACGAGATACGTTTGAAGTTCTCTAACGCTATAGATACAGCAATAAGGAATGAAATAAATAGGAAGTGCAGGGAAGCTAAGACGAAATGGCTGCAGGAAAAATGTGAAGACATCGAAAAAGATATGATTGTCGGAAGGACAGACTCAGCATACAGGAAAGTCAAAACAACCTTTGGTGACATTAAAAGCAACGGTGGTAACATTAAGAGTGCAACGGGAATTCCACTGTTAAATGCAGAGGAGAGAGCAGATAGGTGGAAAGAATACATTGAAAGCCTCTATGAGGGTGAAGATTTGTCTGATGTGATAGAAGAAGAAACAGGAGTCGATTTAGAAGAGATTGGGGATCCAGTATTAGAATCGGAATTTAAAAGAGCTTTGAAGGACTTACGGTCAAATAAGGCAGAAGGGATCGATAACATTCCATCAGAATTTCTAAAATCATTAGGGGAAGTGGCAACAAAACGACTATTCACGTTGGTGTGTAGAATATATGAGTCTGGCGACATACCATCTGACTTTCGGAAAAGCAACATCCACACAATTCCGAAGACACCAAGAGCTGACAAGTGCGAGAAATATCGCACAATCAGCTTAACAGCTCATGCATCGAAGCTGCTTACAAGAATAATATACAGAAGAATGGAAAAGAAAATTGAGAATGCGCTAGGTGACAATCAGTTTGGCTTTAGGAAAAGTAAAGACAAGAGAGAGGAAATTCTGACGTTACGGCTAATAATGGAAGCAAGGCTAAAGAAAAATCAAGACACGTTCATAGGATTTGTCGACCTGGAAAAAGCGTTCGACAATATAAAATGGTGCAAGCTGTTCAAGATTCTGAAAAAAGTTGGGGTAAGCTATAGGGAGAGACGGGTCATATACAATATGTACAACAACTAAGAGGGAATAATAAGAGTGGACGATCAAGAACGAAGTGCTCGTATTAAGAAGAGTGTAAGACAAGGTTGTAGCCTTTCGCCCCTACTCTTCAATCTCTACATCGAGGAAGCAATGATGGAAATAAAAGAAAGGTTCAGGAGTGGAATTAAAATACAAGGAGAAAGGATATCAATGATTCGATTCGCTGATGACATTGCTATACTGAGTGAAAGTGAAGAAGAATTAAATGATCTGCTGAACGGAATGAACAGACTAATGAGTACACAGTATGGTTTGAGAGTAAATCGGAGAAAGACGAAGGTAATGAGAACAGCGAGAAACTTAACATCAGGATTGATGGCCACGAAGTCAGTGAAGTTAAGGAATTCTGCTACCTAGGCAGTAAAATAACCAATGACGGACGGAGCAAGGAAGACATCAAAAGCAGACTCGCTATGGCAAAAAAAGGCATTTCTGGCCAAGAGAAGTCTACTAATATCAAATATCGGCCTTAATTTGAGGAAGAAATTTCTGAGGATGTACGTCTGGAGTACAGCATTGTATGGTAGTGAAACATGGACTGTGGGAAAACCGGAACAGAAGAGAATCGAAGCATTTGAGATGTGGTGCTATAGACGAATGATGAAAATTAGGTGGACTGATAAGCTAAGGAATGAGGAGGTTCTACGCAGAATCGGAGAGGAAAGGAATATGTGGAAAACACTGATAAGGAGAAGGGACAGGATGATAGGACATCAGCTAAGACATGAGGGAATGACTTCCATGGTACTAGAGGGAGCTGTAGAGGGCAAAAATTTTAGAGGAAGACAGAGATTGGAATACGTCAAGCAAATAATTGAGGACGTAGGTTGCAAGTGCTACTCTGAGATGAAGAGGTTAGCACAGGAAAGGAATTCGTGGCGGGCCGCATCAAACCAGTCAGCAGACCGATGACAAAAAAAAAAACTTAAAGAGCAAAGTACTCCGCGACGCACGACACCTCTCTTGTAGCGTGTTCTCCTCCAGTAGGTTCATCATCTTCGTGACGGTTTCGCTCTGCGCTGTTCTTCTTTGGATCATATTTATTGCTTCCGTCAATCATATATGGTCAGGATCCCACGCCGACGAGCAGTGCTCGAGCATCGACCGAAACGGAGTTTTGTAAGCTGACTTCTCCGTAGAAGTGCTGCACGTCCAATGATTCTCCGATATCCTGCCTCTGACTTTGTGTGCGCTCCACTTTAAATCCCTCCACGCGCGTACTCTACAGTAATGCGTCTTTCTCCTTATGTGTGCGCAACAAGTGAACCATTGATTCTTTAAAGAATCGAGCTCCCGTGTATAAAACAGCTTCAAACGTCTGATTACTTTAAAAGCGAGTTAATGTGTTAAAATTCGGATGTTTAGCATGTTAACGAGAAAAAAAGAAACGCGCTCATTATGAAACACCGCATGAATATAAATTCGGTAATTTGTGCTGCATTTTAAGCAGAAACAAGTTTATCACGCATTTCACTGGTTTTGACGCTTGTAGACTGTGTGTCGTACAGTGATAAAATGTTGATGGTACATTCAATGGTACGTGTAGGTATTATCTTGCAAGCAAGTGATAAATTAAAACGTCATATTTGATACTACTCTTGTACAGTGTAAACAGCGAAAATGTAGTAGACCAAAAACTTTTCTCCTTTGATTTTTTATGAGAGGAGGGGTATTAGCGAGAAAAGCTGTCGAAAATGCTTGAAATAATGTTTAAAGTTTGCTGGAAGTCGCTAAGTGCTCCCATTATCTCACGCTGGATGTACAAAGTCCGGGTATTTGGGCGCCGTCACTTACGATGTCTCACACAGTTTTAACTCTTGTACTTCTCTCGCTGTGTTAAACTTTTAACATAAGGTTATACGTCTTACGAAAACTAAACTAAGCTCCGCCCGAACAGGCCATGAAGGCCTAACGGTACCGACCGGCCGCCGTATCATCCTCAGACTACAGTGTCACTGGATGCGGATATGGAGAGGGGCACGTGGTGAGCACACACCTCTCCCGGCCGAATGTCAGTTCACGAGACCGGAGCCCCTTCTTCCCGAACAAGTAGCTCCTCAGTTTGCCTCACAAGGGCTGAGTGCGCTCCGCTTGTCAGCAGTACTCGCCAGACTGGTTGCTCACCCAGCCAAGTACTAGCCCAGCCCGACAGCGCTTAACTTCGGTGATTATTTTCGACACGTCCATTTAATTATTATTCTCTTCTCGAGATAACATATTTTCGTTATCTGTCAGAGAAGTATATTTGAGCCAGTACTTGCGCTAGTAACTCCCCTTCAGCCATCACAGCGAAGAATAAGATGGAAGATGAAAACAGATCAGCTTCATGTTTTTACCGTTTAAGAGCTTAGACATACACGTTGGTTTCCCTCGCTGTTGTATCTGCCATTTTGTGACAAAAAAGCATTTTTATTTAAAAATGTACCGCAATAAACGAAACTAGTGAAATCAGCTTCATTATTTCACACTTTTTAAGGAGCTTCTTTCGTAAGTCCTGTCATGGTCGCCATAAATTACACATGTATTTATTCAGACTCCTTCATACGTGTATAGACATTTATTTCGTTGGTTAATCCGAATGTGCGAGGGGCGTTTAATAAATAATGCAACACATTTTGTTCTGAAAGCAGGTTAGTTCTATTCAGGATTCCAATACATCATATTATTCCCTACTTTTTCGGCTACAAAACACACTGTTTTTAAACATAATTTCCATTCAATGAGACGGCCTTACGCCTCCTTACTGGGACGGCCTGTATGCCAGCATGGTACCACTCTACTGCTCGACATCGGAGTCAACGTCTTGCTGCTTCAATAACCTCCCCATTATCCACGTACTACTTCCCGCAGAGTGCATCCGTCAGTGGGCCGAACAAATGGAAGTCAGAAGGTGCGAGATTAGGGCTGTACGATGGCTGAGGAAGAACAGTCCAATAAGTTTCGTGAGCTGCCCTCGTGTGAGGGCTTAAGTTCTCATGGAGAAGGAAAAGTTCGTTTCAAATTTTGTGGCGACGAACACGCTGAAGTCGCTTCTTCAGTTCCCTGAAGGCAGCGCAGTACATGTCAGAGTTGATCGTTGCACCGTGAGGGAGGACATTAAACAGAATAACCCCTTCAGAGCCCCCGAAGATCGTCGCCCTGACTTAACAGCTTCGAATTTTTTCTTTGGAGGAGAACTGATGTGGCGTCACTCCACGGATTCCCGTTTTATTTCCGGTGCGAAGTGATGAAACTATGTTTCTATGCGTGTGATAATGTTCGACAGAAAATTACAACGATCAGCTGTGTAAAGCGCAAGCAATTCCTCAGTGATGAGCCTTCGTTGCCCTTCATGGTCCGTTGGGCGGCGGGGAACCCAGCGGGCACACCTTTCAGTACCCTAACTGATGGACGGCAGTCAACACTACCCAGAGACGTCCATTGAGGAGCGAAGTGTTTGATTGTGGTCCGCGGATGATCTCGAACGAGAGTATTCCCACGTCCCAACGTTGCAGGAGTCAAAGTTGTTTCAGCCGGTCAGAATGAGCGAGAGATCGCACAGGATTGCGCAACCTCGTTGCGGTGATACCAGACGTCTCGCCCAACGACTCACTGTGCTTTTGTCCAGTTCCAGGTCTCTGTAGGCATTCTGCAACCGCCTACGGATCTCTGCAATCCTCCGGTTTTCCGCCAAATGAAACTGTGACAACTCTGTGCTTGGAACGCGCCTACGTCACATGCGCCATTTTGAAGGCTGCGTATAGCGCCGTCACCTGTAGGAACTTCATGAAACTACAGGAGCTGAAGTGGGAATATCCTACGATGTCTCTGAACAAATTCCGCTTTTTTCCAACCGAAATTGGTCGACAAAAACGCCCCTTATACGTTTCCGCTGTTCACGCAGCATTGCGCCTGACGTTTCAGTTCATTATTTCCTGGCTACTACATGTATTGTTCAAGCATTTTACAAACTATATCTACATTAATTATTGACTTTACCTACAAAATTGTATCTTTGTACGACACACGGATCAGGAGATACAACGATATAAACGTTCAGATGCTTGATAACTAGCTTTTGCTTAAAATGTATCGCAAATGACTCAGTTTATTTTCACCTAGTGTTTCATAGTGAGAGCACTTAGCGACTTACAACAAACTTTAAGCATAATTTCAAAGGCCAAAATATCCACGGGTGTACTGCCGCTCTATAGTGTCCAACGGGCACAATATTTCGGCGATCAAACATGTCGCCATCATCAGGTGAACTGACGGACTGAGCTCCTGTGAACGTGCCGGCACGGAGATCCGCCTTGATAGCTTCAGGTTGGATGAGTCAGATATCATGGTGAGTTTTGACGTCGTTTCCTTGTTTACGAGGGTACCCCTGCGAGAGTCGCTAGAGTTGATTGGTCAGAGGTTTGACGAGAATACCACTGAACTTTTTAGGCATGTCTTGACTTCCACGTATTTTCTTTTTAATGGAGAGTACTACGAACAAACGGAGGGAGTCGCCATGGGTAGCCCACTCTCACCGGTGGTAGCGAATTTTTACATGGAGAACTTAGAGGAGGAAGCCCTGTCGTCATCCGAATGGAAACCTACTTGCTTCTTCCGTTACGTGGACGACACGTTCGTCATCTGGCCACATGGTATGGATAAACTCCTTGACTTCCTTACACATCTAAACTCCATACACCCCAACATCAAATTCACTATGGAGACTGAAACGGAGGGTAAATTACCTTTCCTTGACGTCTTGGTCAGGAGAAGGGCTGACGGCACTCTAGGTCATGGGGTGTATCGAAAGACAACACACACTGATCTGTATTTGCATGCAGACAGCTGCCACCACCCTTCACAGAGGAATGGGATACTTAAAACTCTAGTACATAGGGCGCGCACTATCTCTGACACAGAGAGTCTACCCCAGGAATTGGAACATCTGAGAACTGTGTTTCGGAAAAATGGGTACTCAGAATGGCAGATCCAACGTGCTCTCCGCCCAACCACTGCATCACAACCTGTTGAGATGGATGAAGTCACGAGGGAGGAGGTAGGCACTGCGTTTATTCCATACACAGGCGCACTCTCGGGGAAAATCGCCCGCATTCTGAAGAAACACCGGGTCGGAACTGTGTTTTGTCCTCCGAATAAAACTCGTGCACTGGTGGGGAGCGCCAAAGATGACCTCGGTTTGAGGAAGGCCGGCGTGTACCAGATTCCGTGTCAATGTGGCAAGTCGTATATTGGTCAGACGATGCGTACAGTCGAGGATCGATGCCGTGAACACCAGAGGCACACTCGACTGATGTATCCGAGCAAGTCGGCGGTCGCTGAACATTGTTTGTCGGAAAATCACGCTATGGAGTATGACCGCACGAGGATTCTGGTACAGACGTCGAGATACTGGGACAGCGTTGTTAGAGAGGCCATCGAAATTCGCACCAATGACGACCTCATAAACCGTGACTGTGGCTATAATCTTAGCAAGGCTTGGGAACCAGCGATTGGGTTAATCAAGAGTAAATCGAGCAAACGCATAGTTGTGACGACCACGGCGGACAGAGCCATCACACCGACGTCATCTCAGACGCCGTCGCAATCTGTTCCACCGCGCTACCGTGGCGCGGGGCGCGGACGGAGGGTATTTAAATCGGCCGCCGCCGAGACCGAACCCAGTTCCCCCTGAGCAGCCATAGCGTACGGATCTCCGTGCCGGCACGTTCACAGGAGCTCAGTCCGTCAGTTCACCTGATGATGGCGACATGTTTGATCGCCGAAATATTGTGCCCGTTGGACACTATAGACCGGCAGTACACCCGTGGATATTTTGACTATCAAATGCGCCGGGAGAAACTCAAGAATCACATAATTTCAAAGCTTTACTAAGTTTTTTCCTGTTTACATGCTTAACGTGAAGTATTTAACACATTAATCCATTTGAAAAGTAATCAAATGTTTGTAGCTGTTTTATACACTACTGTCAATTAAAATTGCTACACCAAGAAGAAATGAAGATTATAAACGGGAATTCATTGCACATATATTTTATGCTAGAACTGACATGTGAGTACATTTTCACGCAATTTGGGTTCATAGATCCTGAGAGATCAGTACCCAATAACGGCCTTGATACTTCTGGGTATTGAGTCAAACAGAGCTTGGATGGCGTGTATACGTACAGCTGCCCATGCAGCTTCAACACGATACCACAGGTCATTAAGAGTAGTGACTGGCGTATTGTGACGAGCCACTTGCTCGTCCACAATTGACCAATTGGTGAGAGATCTGGAGAATGTGCTGGCCAGGGCAGCACTCGAGCACTTTGTTTCCAGAATGGCCCGCACAGGACCTGCAACATGCGGTCGTGCATTATCCTGTTGAATGTAGGGTTTGGCAGGGATCGAATGAAATGTAGAACCTCGGGTCGTAACACATCTGAAATGTAACGTCCACTGTTCAAAGTGCCGTCAATGCGAACAAGAGGTCACAGAGACGTGTAACCGATGGCACCCCATACCATCACGCCGGGTGATACGCCAGTGTGGCGGTGACGAATACACGCTTCCAATGTGCGTTCACCGCGATGTCGCCAAACACGGATGCGACCATCGTGATGCTGTAAACAGAACCTGGATTCATCCGAAAAAATGGCGTTTTGCCATTCGTGCACCCAGGTTCGTCGTTGAGTTTACCATCGCAGGCGCTTCTGTCTGAGATGCAGCGTCAAGGGTAACCGCAGCCACGGTCTCCGAGCTGATAGTCCATGCTGCTTCAAACGACGTCGAACTGTTCGTGCAGATGGTTGTCGTCTTGCAAACGTCCCCATCTGTTGACTCAGGGATCGAGACGCAGCTGCACGATCAGTTACAGCCATGCGGATAAGGTGCCTGTCATCTCGACTGCTAGTGATACGAGGCTGTTGGGATCCAGCACAGCGTTCCGTATTACACTCCTGAACCCACGGATTCCATATTCTGCTAACAGTCATTGGATCTCGACCAACGCGAGCAGCAATGACGGGATACGATAAACCGCAATCGCTATAGGCTACAATGCTACAATCCGACCTTTATCCAAGTCGGAAACGTGATGGTACGCATTTCTCCTCCTTACACGAGGCATCACAACAACGTTTCACCAGGCAACGCCCGTCAACTGCTGTTTGTGTATGAGTAATCGGTTGGAAATTTTCCTCATGTCAGCACGCTGTAGGTGTCGCCACCGGCCCCAACTTTGTGAGTGCTCTGAAAAGCTAATCATTTGCATATCACAGCATCTTCTTCCTGTCGGTTAAATGTCGCGTCTGTAGCACGTACTCCTCGTGGTGTAGAAATTTTAATGGCCAGTAGTGTTTTTCCTGGCTATTAAATGTATTGTTAAAGCATTTTACAGACGATATCTACATTAATTATTGAATTTACCTACAAAATTGTATCATTGTACGTCACACAGATCAGGAGATACGATGTTATAAACATTGAGATGCGTGATAACTATCTTGTCCTTAAAATATATCGCAAATGACTCAGTTTATATTCATCCAGTGTCTCATAGTGAGAGCACCAGCGACGTCCAACGAACTTTAACCATAATTTCAAAGCTGCCCTAAGTTTTTTCCCGTTTACATGCTTAACGTGAAGTATTTAACACATCAATCCATTTGTAAAGTAATCAAGTGTTTGTAGCTGTTTTATACATGGCAGTTCGGTTCTTTAAGAAATCGGGGGCGTTCTGTTTCTCTCTGTTCTCATTTTTTGGCACCCGCTTTTCTTAAAGCTTTCTAAGACTTTCAAAGTCCTTGTCACATTTTACGTTGTCGCTGCTTTCTTCAATGAGTTTATTGATATTTTAGTGAGTCTTGCAAGGTGCAGCGCATCTCTGATGCCTGTGTGCAGTGCTGCGCACGAAAAAACCGGCCCACAGTAATAGACTGCTCATTGTCGCTCGCCAGTCAACTATTGTTTCGAAGCTGTTGGGACTACGTTTTGTGTTGCCAGTAGAAAGACGATGCCACTTCGTTAAGACGTGTGAATATCTTAGCAAGGTGTATCCTCTTCAAGAAAGCATAGCAGTAGTGGAGATATACGTGTCTGGCGGTTCATTTAAGGAAACGCGGGACATTTTGCAAAAACAGTTTCCTGTTGTTTCCGTACCAGCAAAGAGCAGTGAGCAGGATTTGCTGACAAAATGGCGTACTGCAGGGTCAGTCGCAAACGCAGCACGAGCGATCCGAAGTACAAAGAAGTCGACTCGTAACTCGTCTCAACAAGTGAACGCTTCGCGTATACCTTGTCAACGTATTCTACACCGTATAGAGATGAAGCCCTACAAAATGACACGTGGAGGACAATAAGGCAAAAAATGATAGCTACTTTGCGTGGCTACGTCAAACAGAGTGGGATGTTGGATCCGCTGCTGTATTTAATAAGTGAGGAAGCTTGGTTCCGTCTGGCATTACATGTGAATTCCCAAAACAGCAGATACTGCTCATCAAACAATCCTGATACTATTAATGAGCAACCTCTTCGCGGTGAAAAAATCTGAGTGTGGTATGCCGTGCCAGTAAATTGGATTGTGGGTTCCATATTTTTCTTAAACAACAGTAAACACTCGGAATCTTTGAGCAATTTTACGCACGGTTGGCCCGCCATGAGCGTACGTATGGTGTCTTTCGACAGGCTGAGGCGACCTTGCACACCTTACGCGAGTCAGGCTCACAAATTCATGGAAGATTCTCAGAAGAAAAGACTGTTAGCAGAGGATTGTGGCTGCAGCGTTCGCCGGACCTGACGATTTATGACTTTCATTTCTTGGACAGAGTAAAGGAAGAAGGTACGCGAATAACCAATAACGTTAGAAGACACGAAGGAGATAATTCGTTATGAAATTTTGAGAATTGATGCGACAGAGTTGCGCAAAGCGTATATTAATATTTTAGGGCGCACTGAAGCACTTTCCGTGTGTCGTGGCTTAAGGCACGCTTGTTCGTGCGGTGTGTAAGACGTGTTCCCACCTGTTTTTTACGATAGACGCCACACATCTGTTGTATTGTAGAATAGAACCGATCATAGTCGGGAAATACTTTTGCCAAGCTATGTAGCAGTGAAATACAACGCTTCATTTACTGTAAGATTAAATATTAGTTCGCTATTTCTATTAAGTAAAGAAATAGGAATAAAAAATTATGGTAACAGTAATAAATCAAAAAACTAAACAATTCATTTATAGTCTACAGTAAAAACAATAGTAGGTGATCTGCTACCTGTGTCTTCGTAATATTCCTTTTATCTGCTTGTAGCCCTTGAAAACGGACAGATTAACTCGAAAAACTATATTGTTCAATCTCAGCTTTCACTCTTTAGCACTGAGCATTTGTAATGCAAAAATTATGGTATCATCCCCGATTAGAACATTATTTTTCACCAGAGTGTTTCCAAAAACTGGAATTAGTAGGGGAATAGTGACTATTTTTTTGTAGTATCCACAACTTATCACTCTTCAGCAAAGCAGCAAACGTTGGACAGACAAGTTTTCTTTTATTTTCTTATTTAATTATGATTCGACGTATCTTAAAGTTGAGACAGTCAAAATTATTAATCTTTTTCCATTTCTTCGTCTATTATACGAAATAAGGAATAAGAAAATCGAAAATCAGTTATTTCAGAAACCGGTTATTTTGAGCGGTTTTACCACTAAGTTTAAACTGGCGTGGAAAACAACCGATATAACTAAAAACAGGTTGTTTTAGCTATAACCACTATCCTTACAAGGAGGTCGTATTAAGCACCTGATGTAATGTATAAGCCAAGATCGATTCAGTAAATATAGACCTTTGCATTGAGTTATTTCTTATATCTTTGTTATCTAATTATTACATGATTATCGACACTGAAGCATGCGTATTCAATAAGAGGTACGTAAACGCCTATATAAGAGAACAAGTTTCTGGCGCAGTTCTTAGATGCTACAGTGACAGCTTATCAAGATTTAAGGGAGTTTGAATGTGGTGTTACAATCGACGCACGGGCGATGGGACGCATCATCTCCGAGGTAGCGGTGAAGTGGGGATTTCCCCGTACGACCGTTTCATGAGTGTACAGTAAATATCAGGAAATCCGTAAAACATTAAGTATCCGACATCTCTGAGGCCCGAAAAAAATGCTGCAAGAACGTCACCAACGTCGACTGAAGATAATCGTTCAACGTGACAGAAATGCAACCCTTCCGCAAGATGTTGCAGATTTCAATTCTGGGCCGCCAATAAGTGTCAACGTGCGAACCATTCAACGAAAGATTGATATGGCCTTTCGGAGCCGGCACTCGTGTACCCTTGATCCCTTGATGACGGCACGGCACTAAGCTTTAAGACTCGCCTGGGCCCGATAACACCGACAATGGACTGTTGTCTGGAAATACACTCCTGGAAATTGAAATAAGAACACCGTAAATTCATTGTCCCAGGAAGGGGAAACTTTATTGACACATTCCTGGGGTCAGATACATCACATGATGACAGAACCACAGGCACATAGACACAGGCAACAGAGCATGCACAATGTCGGCACTAGTACAGTGTATATCCACCTTTCGCAGCAATGCAGGCTGCTATTCTCCCATGGAGACGATCGTAGAGATGCTGGATGTAGTCCTGTGGAACGGCTTGCCATGCCATTTCCACCTGGCGCCTCAGTTGGACCAGCGTTCGTGCTGGACGTCCAGACCGCGTGAGACGACGCTTCATCCAGTCCCAAACATGCTCAATGGGGGACAGATCCGGAGACCTTGCTGGCCAGGGTAGTTGACTTACACCTTCTAGAGCACGTTGGGTGGCACGAGATACATGTGGACGTGCATTGTCCTGTTGGAACAGCAAGTTCCCTTGCCGGTCTAGGAATGGTAGAACGATGGGTTCGATGACGGTTTGGATGTACCGTGCACTATTCAGTGTCCCCTCGACGATCACCAGAGGTGTACGGCCAGTGTAGGAGATCGCTCCCCACACCATGATGCCGGGTGTTGGCCCTGTGTGCCTCGGTCGTATGCAGTCCTGATTGTGGCGCTCACCTGCACGGCGCCAAACACGCATACGACCATCATTGGCACCAAGGCAGAAGCGACTCTCATCGCTGAAGACGACACGTCTCCATTCGTCCCTCCATTCAAGCCTCTCGCGACACCACTGGAGGCGGCCTGCACGATGTTGGGGCGTGAGCGGAAGACGGTCTAACGGTGTGCGGGACCGTAGCCCAGCTTCATGGAGACGGTTGCGAATTGTCCTCGCCGATACCCCAGGAGCAAAGTGTCCCTAATTTGCTGGGAAGTTGCGGTGCGGTCCCCTACGGCACTGCGTAGGATCCTACGGTCTAGGCGTGCATCCGTGCGTCGCTGCGGTCCGGTCCCAGGTCGACGGGCACGTGCACCTTCCGCCGACCACTGGCGACAACATCGATGTACTGTGGAGACCTCACGCCCCACGTGTTGAGCAATTCGGCGGTACGTCCACCCGGCCTCCCGCATGCCCACTATACGCCCTCGCTCAAAGTCCGTCAACTGCACATACGGTTCACGTCCACGCTGTCGCGGCATGGTACCAGTGTTGCTTGTACAGCCCTCTCGCAGTGTCCGGAGCAAGTATGGTGGGTCTGACACACCGGTGTCAATGTGTTCTTTTTTACATTTCCAGGAGTGTATATAGTCTGGTCGCACGAGCCTCGTTTTAAATTGTGTCGAACGGATGGACGTGTACGGGTATGGAGACAACCTCATGAATTCATGGACCTTCCATGTCAGCAGGGGACTGTTCAAGCTGGTGGGGGCTCTGTAATGGTGTGAGGCGTGAGTTGGAGTGATATGGGACCCCTGATACGTTTACATACGACTCTGACAGGTGACACGTACCTAAGGCATCCTGTCTGATCACTTGCATCCATTCACGTCCACTGTGCATTCGACGCCCTTGGGCAATTCCAGCAGGACAATGCGACACCCCACACGTGCAGAATTGCTACAGAGTGGCTCCAGGAACAGTTTCTGAGTTCAGACACTTCCGCTGGTTACCAAACTCCCCAGACTTGAGCGTAATTGAGTATATCTGGGATGTCTTGGACTGTGCTGTTCGGAAGAGAACTCCACCCCTCAGTACTGTTATGGATTTATGGACAGCCCTGCAGGGTTCATGGTGTCAGTTCCCTCCAGCGCTACTTCAGACATTAGTCGAGTCCATGCCACGTCGTCTTGCGGCACTTCTGCATGTTCGCGGGGACCCTACACGATATTCGGCAGGTGTATCAGTTTCTTTGGCTCATAAGTGTAATTGTTTTTGTACATTCTCGTGGCGGCAAGTGTACTTAGGGAGCAGTCTGTAGTGGAGGTCCGTTTTTCCGTGCGCCAGCCTGTATTTCCAAAAGGCGAACTGTATGGTCACCCAGCAGACGGAACGGCAAATGATACGCCGTTGCGCTAGGATGTGGCCCTTGATCAGCGTGTAGGCGTTGCCGATACCGAGTGTGCGACGCAGCACCGCCAGGAATTCGCCATGCCATGCAACTCGCACCAAGTCACTGAAACGACTGCACGGGGCCTTTGCACACTCATCGGACACAAACGTTCTGCAAAGGGTGGTCATCGGAGGCGTTGAGAAACACACTTCAATTATTCGTGCCATTTCGCCGATTTTTCGAAAGCACATTTTTAGGTATAGACTGACAACATATCACGTAAAAGCCAAGACGTTTCTTTCTTTTCCGACGTTCTACTGGTACTATTACGGGGTTTCATCCACGAAAGTATGGAACCGCACTAGAGACACCATTTCACAGTTTCCAGAATGAAATTTTCACTATGCAACGGAGTGTGCGCAGATATGAAACTACCTGGCAGATTGAAACTGTGTGCCGGACTGAGACTCCAACTCGGGACCTTTGCCTTTCGCAGGAAGTTTTAATCTACCACGAAGTTTCATACCAGCGCTCGCTCCGCTGTAGAGTGACAATTTTTCACTGGAAATATCCTCCGCAGTATCCTTTCTTCCAGGAGTGCTAGTTCTGCAAGGTTCGCAGTAGAGCATGTGTGACGTTTGGAATGTGGGAGACGAGGTACGGACGGAAGTACAGCTGTGAGGACGGGGCGTGAGTCATGCTTGGGTTGCTCAGTCGGTAGAGCACTTGCCCGCGAAAGGCATGGCTCTCGAGATCGAGTCTCAGTCCGGCGCACAACTTCAATCTGCCGGGAAGTTTCATTTAGGAGTTGTTCGAGCGCGTTTCGAAAGGTGTACAGTGGAATGTTCAGTTGTCGTGACACTGCTTGAAGGTCGCACATCACGTCTAGCTTTCTCAACCACGGCTACAGTAACTTTTTTCGACAATTTGTGGCCCAGTTAGCTGCCGGCCTCCCCCTGAAGTAATTCCAAAATTGCCGGTCAATTCAAACTTCCGAATAATGTTCCTTAACTCCAGTGCAGAAAGATGACCTCTCTGTATTCCTGTAATGTGTCGATACGAAGAGCAGAAGCACTGTTTCTGTCGTTTTTATAAAACGGCTTCACGAGTAAAGCTCTCCTCACCTTGTCCAGCCACAACTGTGTTGACAGTCTGCAGATGGTTCAGATGGCTCTGAACACTATGGGACTTAACATCTGAGGTTATCAGACCCCTAGACTTAGAACTACACTACTGTCCATTGGAAATGCTACATCAAGAAGAAATGCGGGTATTCATTGCACAAATATATTGTACTAGAACTGACATGTGATTACTTTGTCAGGCAGGTGAGAAATCAGGAGAATGTGCTAGCTAGGACAGCAGTCGAACATTTTCTATATTCAGAAAGGCCCGTACAGGACCAGCTACGTGCGGTCGTGCTTTGTCCTGCTGAAATGTAGGGTTTCTCAGGGATCGAATGGAGGGTAGAGCCACGGGTCGTAACACATCTGAAATGTAACGTCCACTGTTCAAAGTGCCGTCAATGCGAGCAAGAGGTGACAGGGACGTGTAACCGATGGCACCCCATACCATCACGCCGGGTGATACGCCAGTGTGGCGATGACGAATACACGCTTCCAATGTGCGTTCACCGCGATGTCACCAAACACGGATGCGACCATCATGATGCTATAAACAGAACCTGGATTCAACCGAAAAAATGTCGTTTTGCCATTCGTGCACCCAGGTTCGTCGTTGAGTACACCATCACACGCACTCCTGTCTGTGATGCAGCGTCAAGGGTAACCGCAGCCACGGTCTCCGAGCGGATAGTCCATGCTGCTTCAAACGACGTCGAACTGTTCGTGCAGATGGTTGTCGTCTTGCAAACGTCCCCATCTGTTGACTCAGGGATCGAGACGCGGCTGCACGGTTACAGCCATGCGGATAAGGCGCCTGTCATCTCGACTGCTAGTGATACGAGGCCGTTGGGATACAGCACAGCGTTCCGTATTACACTCCTGAACCCACGGATTGCATATTCTGCTAACAGTCATTGGATCTCGACCAACGCGAGCAGCAATGACGGGATACGATAAACCGCAATCGCTATAGGCTACAATCCGACCTTTATCCAAGTCGGAAACGTGATGGTACGCATTTCTTCTCCTTACACGAAACATCACAACAACGTTTCCCCAGGCAACGCCGGTCAACTGCTGTTTGTGTATGAGAAGTCGGTTGGAAAGTTTCCTCATGTCAGCACGTTGTAGGTGTCGCCACCGGCGCCAACCTTGTGTGAATGCTCCCCGTAGCAGTAGCGTGGTTCCGGACTGAAGCGGCTAGAACCGCTCGGCCACAACGGCCGACTGACAGTCTGCAGCTGTAATGCACACTTCTGCTTGTGTTTCAACACTACGTCGGCGTACCAGTACTGGTGCCTAACGGCGAGTCACAGCACTAACACAGGTGACAAATGAAATCCTGCAGCGCACAGTCTTAACATCATTCCTGTAATGTTGGGTACCCACACAGTAGATAGTTTACCACCTACACTGGCTAAGTAGCGAACGTTTAATTATAACCACCCTGTATTGTGTAACTGAACTCCGTTTTCTTTTCGGATAAAAATGACTATGACTGTAAATCTCTTTGCCATATACAGGGCGTCCCAGCTATCTTGTCCACCCAAAATATCTCTGGAACAATAACAGCTATTGGAAAACGACTTTCACCGGTATTAATGTAGGGCTGGGGCCCATGAATGTACGTATTTGGGAACATTCTAAAACGAAAGCATATGTGTTTTTCGACACAAACTTATGTTGTTTTAAATGGACCTATATTTTTTCTTCAGTAATCCAAAGCATGACAAAGCACATACACAATGGCGTTGATTGCATCGCAATATTCCCATTACATCCCGAGATATTGAGACGCGAAGTTGACTCTTGAAACACTCGACATGCGCTGCTAGCGCACGTCCTGAGGCTCAGGTGAGAACCACATGCTGCCCTTAATCGCGCAGTAGACCGTATTATTCGTTTCGGACCTCATGATAAGTATGGGAGTGTGATTACGCATGAAAACCACATCGCGATTACGGGCAGCATGGGGTTCACGCCTGAGCCTCAGGACGTGCGCTAACAGCGCATGTCGGGTGTTTCAAGCGTCAACTTCGCGTCCTAATATCTCTGGATGTAATGGGAATATTGCGATGCAATCGACGCCATTGTGTATATGCTTTGTCATGCTATGGATTGCTGAAGAAAAAATTTAGGATGGTCCACTTAAAAAAACATAAGTTTCTGTTAAAAACACATATGCTTTCGTTTTAGAATGTTTCCAAATATGTACATTCATGGGCCCCAGCCCTACATTGATACCGGTGAAAGTCGTTTTCCAATAGCTGTTATTGTTCCAGAGATATTTTGGGTGCACAAGATAGCTGGGGCACCCTGTATATGCATGCGCGCTAGATGACGTTGTTTGTGTTAAAACGCTCACCTCTCCGAATTTTATTTCGCCGTTTCCATCCCGGAAAGCACGTTGCGCTATCGGGGCCGCATTCGTGCTTGTTCCAGGCCGCAGTTCCTTCTGTATTGACCGAGCTACGTGGCGCAGTGCTTAGCACACTGGATTCGCATTCGGGAAGGCGAAGGTTCAAATCCGCGACCGGACGTACAGATTTAGGTTTTCCGCTATTTCCCTAAATCGCTTAAGGCAAATGCCGTCATGTTTCCATCGAAGGGGCACGGCCGCTTTCCTTCTCCATCCTTACCTAATCCGAGATCGTGCTCCGTCTCTAATGACCTCGATATGCCGGCCTATGTGGCCGAGTGGTTCTAGGCGCTGCTGCTATGGTCGCAGGTTCGAATCCTTCCTCGGGCATGGATGAGTGTGATGTCCTTAGGTTAGTTAGGTTTAAGTAGTTCTACGTTGTAGGGGACTGATGACCTTAGAAGTTAAGTCCCATAGTTCTCAGAGCCATTTGAACCATTTTTTTGAGACCATTGTTTGGACATTACGAAGAGTCAGTACTAAAGAGTGAAAACTGGGGTGGAACAATTCTGTTTTTCGCGTTAATTTGTCCGTTTTCAAGGGGTACAAGCAGATGAAGTTATATTAGGTAGTCACAGACAACAGGTTACTGTTTTTGTTGTACGCTACGAATGAATTGATGTTTAGTTTTTAATTTATTGCTGCTTCCTCTTCTATTATTTCATAAAAATACCACACACATCTTTAATCCTCTATAGCAACTGAAGCATTCTACTTCACTGCTAGAGTGTTCTAAAAGTATTTCAGAGTAGGTTCGCGCAATAGGACGGATGTCCGGCAACGACAAACTATCGAACAGACCAAGTGGGGGCAAGTCTTGCAACACTACGCGTTCAGGCGTACCTTAAGGCACGGCACTTGGCAACAGAGACATAACTGTCTAACAAATGCTGTACTCTGTAGGCTTGTCATTACGAGGTTAATTCCAAAAGTAAGGTCTCCTACTTTTTTTTATAAGTACATAAACCTGTTTATTTGTACAATGGTTTACATCAATTTACAACTTGAACATTCAGCTATTTTTCGACACAATCACCATTTCCGTCGAAGCATTTGTGTTGACGCTGTGGCAATTTTTGTATGCCCATGTCATACCAGCTCGCCGCCATGCTGTTCAGGAAGTTACGAACCTCTTCTTTCACCTCGTCGCCGGAGCTGAATCGCTTTCTGGCCAAATGTTGTTTTAACCTACGGAACAGGTGATTGTCACTGGGCGCCAAGTCAGGACTATAGATCGGATGGGTGGTTATGTTCCACTAAAACTGTTGCAGGAGAGCAACGGTTTGCCGAGCGATATGTGGGCGAGCGTTCTCATGGAAAATGTGCACGCCCTTGCTCAACATTCCTCTTCTCCGCTTCTGAATTGCCCGTTTAAGTTTTTTGAGAGTCTCACAGCACCTGTCAGCGTTAATTGTGGTCCCAGCGATTCAGCTCCGACGACGAGGTGAAAGAAGAGGTTCATAACTTTCTGATCAGCATGGCGGCGAGCTGGTATGACACGGGCATACAAAAACTGCCACAGCGTCTACAAAAATGCATCAACAGAAACGGTGATTATGTCGAAAAATAGCTAAATGTTCAAGCTGTAAACTGATGTAAACCATTGTAGAAATAAACAGGTCTATGTACTTACAAAAAAATAAGAGACCTTACTTTTGGGATTACACTCGTACAGTAGCACTGATCGCTGTTCTCATTTTATGTAATAACGCAATTATTGAAACCAATACAGATCTATTTATTTCTTAAAAAAGGTTTATTTAAGAAAAAATAGCCATTTTTCTGTGGCTAATTGATATTTCGCCTTTTTACTCGGTTATAAGCAAAAAATAAAAAAACCCTGTTAAAGCGGAGAGCAGACAAACACTGCAAAATACGGTTTATCCAGAACTGCCGCACCGGTCGGTTTTTCCCATCCCTGCAGTGCCGTAGACTTGAGCGGTGGGTGACACCTGCTCCCGGACAGCACACAGTGGCAACGGCAGCAGTAGGCGGCGCCTTTATTTTGGTGGCTGGGACTGCAGCCAGTTGGCGTGTGGAACAGCGAAAACAGTCCAGACCCCCTCCCCCCCCCCCCCCACCTTTCCCCACATTGTCACTTGGCTCTCTCTCTGCAGCTTCACCAAACGCGATTTCAGTCTCTGTTGGTCCAGCATGGCCAGGAGACACCGCCTGGTTAATGTCAATAAGATTCACCAACAGCCGTGTATAAGATATTTTATTTTATTGTGAAGGCTATCAGTTTCAGCACTTCATTATGCCATCTTCAGGCCCCATACGCATTATCCAAATAAACGAACTCGTCGTATAGCGCCATAAATCACTGGATATCGTGAATTTAATCACTGAGGTCTGCTCAGTTGCTATCACGTTTCGAATAAAGCAATTGTACCATGGGCGTTTGAAAAGTCCGTGCAAAGCCCGAGAGATGGCACCACAGGCATGTATCGAGGTAATGTCTAGTTAGTAGCATCTTTGGAAAGAACGCACACCAAGTTTCAGCCATATTGGTCTATTTTTTTGTATGTGGCATTCGAGTGAATCAAGGAAGTCGAGTGATTGTCAAAAAATGGACGAAAAAGAATTTCATGTGGTGATTAAACATTACTTTATGAAAGTCAAAACGCTTCAGGAGACTAAAGAGAAGTTTGATAAACAGTACGGTGACTCTGCACCTTCGATTAAAACAGTTTGTAAGTGGGTTCAAAATTTTCTGGGTGGCCATATGGGCACAATTGGTGCTGAACGTTCTGGACGCCCTGTGGAGGTTACGACTCGAAAAATCATTGATAAAATCCATGATATGCTGATGGATGACAGAAGAGTTAAGGTGCGTGAGATTTCTAGTGCTGTGGGCATCTCGAATGAACGGGTACATAATGTTTTGCATAAACATTTGGACGTGAGAGAGCTGTCCGCAAGAGGGGTGCGTGATTGCTCACCCTTGATCAAAACTGGAATCGTGTGAGGTGTTGCAAGGATGGTTTGCAGCTATTCAGGAAGGATCCACATGACATTAAGCGTCATTCCGTCACAGTGGATGAAACATGGATAGATTACTATACTCCTGAGAGCAAACGACAATCTATAAACAATGGGCTACCAAGGGAGAATCTGCGCCAAAAAAGGCGATGATTCCTTCGGCCGGAAAGGTTATGGAGACTGTCTTTTGGGATTCACAAGGGATAATCCTTATCGACTATCTGGAAAAGTGTAAAACTAATACAGGTGCGTATTATTCATCGTTATTGGACCGTTTGAAAACTGAGCTGCAAGAAAAACGCCGGCGATTGGACCGCAAAAAAGTCCTTTTCCATCACAATGCACCATCACACACGTCAGCAGTTGTTTCGCGAAATTCTCCAAACTTGGCTCCCTCGGACTACTATTTGTTCCCCAATTTGAAGAAATGGCTGGCGGGACACAGATTTTATTCAAACAAGGATGTGATTGCAGCAACTAATAGCTATTTTGCACACTTGGACAATTCCTATTATTCGGAAGGGATCATCAAATCAGAACAGCTTTGGACGAAGTGTATAAAACTAATAGGAGACTATGTCCAAAAATAAAAAAGGTTTACACCAAACACGTAAGTTTTTATTTTTGCACGGGCTTTTCAAATGCCCCTCGTATAACGATATCCACAACGACAAGTTCGTTTATTTGGATAGATGCGTATGGGGCCTGAAGATGGCATAACGAAACGCTGAAACTGGTAGCCTTCACAGTAAAATAAAATACCCTACACGGCTGTTGGTGAACTGTACTGACATTGGCATGAAAGCCATTTCTGTCTAACCTTGATTTGGTCCATGTTAACGGCGGCTGACTTCGTGGCTGAGGGTTGAGTTACAGCCGAACCCCGGGTTATCAGGACCATGTAGGATCGTGGATCAACCGGAATTATCCAAAATCCTGGTAATCTAAAATTTCATAAAAAAATTAAGGAGTGCGTTTTAAGACCGAAAGTCGGTGGTTCGCAAACGTGGGCTAAAATCTAATTTTCTGAGGGGGTAAAAACAAAGGGGTTTCACTGCGTCCAGAAACGAAATTATTTTTAAAAGGTGATTATTATTATTATTATTATTATTATTATTATTATTATTATTACTTTGCAAGACTGTAAAACAGTTAGCAGAATTTGCCAATAGTGACACTGAGGAGACGAAAGTCATACAACCTAACATCGTTCTCACCTCCTTTTGCCCAGGGTAGTACAACAACTCGACATGTACATTGTGTGAAGGACAATCAAACAATTCAAAATCAAAGATGGTAAAATAGTCGATATTAAACAGAATCAAAGTCGTAGTTTGCAGTAGCTGCTCGCTAGCATGCCATGGACTCAACAAGTCGTTGGAAGTCGCCTGCAAAAATATGCCGCCTTGCTCTCTCTATAGCCATCGGTAATTTCGGAAGTGTCACCGGTGCAAGATTTTGTTTACAAACTGAGCTGTAGATTACGTAGCATAAATGTTAGATGGGATTCATGTCGGGCGATCGGGCGGCCAAATTATTCGCTCCAATTGTCCAGAATGTTCTTCAGTTGCGAACAGTTGTGACCCGGTGAAATGGTGCATTACCGTGCATAGAAATTCCACCGTTGTTTGGGGATATGAAGTCTGTGAATGGCTGCAAAGGGTCTTCAAGTAGGCAGACATAACCGTTTCCAGTCTATAGTGACTTCAGCTCGACAAGAGGAGGCAGTCCACTCCGTGTAAACAGCCCACACTGTTATGGAGCCATCACCAGCTTGCAGATTGCTTTGTTGACTACTTGGGCCCATGTCTTCGTGGTCTGCGTCGTACTGTAGCCCTAACACCAGTTCTTACCAACTGAAGTAGGCTCTCACCTAGCCTGGCCGCGGTTTTTCAATCGTCTTGGGTCCAACCGGTGTGGCCAGAAGCCCAGGATATGCGTTGCAGGCGATGTCGTGTTTTTAGCAAAAGTACTCGCGTCTGCTGCCATAGCTCATTAACGCCGCACTGCCATAACAGATGCGTTCGTCGTACTTCCCAGATTGATTTCTGCGGTTATTTCACGCATTGTTGCTTGTCTGTTAGCACTAACAACTCTACGCAAACGGCGCTGCTCTCGGTCGTTAAGTGAGCGTTGTCGGCCACTGCGTTGCCCTCGGTGAGAGGTGATGCATGAAATGTGGTTTTCTCTTCACATTGTTGACGGGTGGATTGCGGAATATTGGATTTCCGAAATAGAATGTTCCCTGCATATAGCTCCAACTACCAATCCGCGCTCATAGTCTGTTAATTCCAGTTGTGCGGCCACAATCGCGTGGGAAATCTTTTCACATGAACCACCTGAGGTCAAATGACAGCTCTTCCAGTGCGCTGCCCTTTTATACACTACTGGCAATTAAAATTGCTACACCAAGGAGAAATGTAGATAATAAACGGGTTTTCACTGGACAAATATATTATACTAGAACTGACATGTGATTACATTTTCACGCTATTTGGGTGCGTAGATCGTGAGAAATAAGTAACCAGAACAACAACCCCTGGCCGTAATAACGGCCTTGATACGCCTTGGCATTGAGTCAAACAGAACTTGGATGCCGTGTACGGGTACAGCTCCCCATGCAGCTTCAACACGATACCACAGTTCATCAAGAGTAGTGACTGGCGCATAGCGACGAGCCAGTTGCTCCGCCACCATTGACCACACATTTTCAGTTGGTGAGAGATCTGGAGAATGTGCTGGCCGGGGCAGCAGTCGAACATTTTTTGTATCCAGAAAGACCCGTACGGAACCTGAAACATGCGGTCGTGCATTATCCTGCTGAAATGTAGGGTTTCGCAGGGATCAGATGAAGGGCAGAGTCATGGGTCGTAACACTTCTGAAATGTAACGTCCACTGTTCAAAGTGCCGTCAACGCGAACAAGAGATGACAGAGACGTGTAACCAGTGGCACCCCATACCACCACGCCGGGTGATACGCCAGTATGGCGATGACGAATGCACGCTTCCAATGTGCGCTCACCGCTATGTCTCCAAACACGGATGCGACCATCATGATGCTGTAAACAGAACCTTGATACATCCGAAAAAATGACATTTTGTCACTCGTGCACCCAGGTCTTGCAAACGTCCCCAGCTGTTGACTCAGGGATCGAAACGTGGCTGTACAATCCGTTACAGCGATACGGATAAGATGCCTGTCATCTCGATTGCTAGTGATTACGAGGCCGTTGGGATCCAGCACGGCGTTCCGTATTATCCTCCTAAACCCACCGACTCCATATTCTGCTAACAGTCATTGGATGTCGACCAAAGCGAGCAGAAATGTCGCGATACGATAAACCGCAATCGCGATAGGCTACAAGCCGACCTTTATCAAAGTCTGAAACGTGATGGTACGCATTTCTCCTCTTTACACGAGGCATCACAACAACGTTTCACCAGTCCACGCCGGTCAACTGCTGTTTGTGTATGAGGAATCGATTGGATACTTTCCTCATGTCAGCGCGTTGTAGGTGTCGCAACCGGCGCCAACCTTGTGTGAATGCTCTGAAAAGCTAATCATTTGCATATCATAGCATTTTCGTCCTGTTGGTTAAATTTCGCGTCTGTAGCACCTCTTCGTGATATAGCAACTTTAATGGCCACTAGTGTATGAGCCTTGCAACATGTAAACGAGAAAAAAAATCCTTTTTGAGTTTTCCTGTGTGTGTGTGCAAACCCCTGCAACAATATGTCATTTAATGTGACTACAGAAAATCTGTGAAATAGCTTCAATCATTTACAGGGGTTTCCCAAATTGCCATTATGAACTTCCAGAGGGGCATGAGTTCATAGTATTTTGAATAGGAACTCATGTCCGTAAACATACCGTTTCCTTGCTATGACGGTTTCAATTCAGATATGTAACGCGTCCATGTGTGCTGAGGGAAAGAGAAAAGTCTCTGAGTTGTCTTGTCCCGGTATGTAATACGGTATTCACTATGACGTGTTCCCCGTCAGACGGTCGCTTGATGTCACTTAACGTCTGTCTTGCTG
The DNA here is from genome assembly GCF_023897955.1 of Schistocerca gregaria. Taxonomy (NCBI): domain Eukaryota; kingdom Metazoa; phylum Arthropoda; class Insecta; order Orthoptera; family Acrididae; genus Schistocerca; species Schistocerca gregaria. The sequence goes on along the minus strand of NC_064929.1, from coordinate 193,944,338 downwards.
CAAGAGTCCTGTACAGACACAGAAAGATCTGTTGGCACGAGTTCTGTCGCTGCACCAGAAACTGAAGAGATACAAGGTGGGATGGAGAGTGTTTACGAAAACACTTTACGTCCGTACAATGTCCGTAACAACGTTGGTGGTCGCCACATCGAGTCGCTCTTATAATGCAGCAGTAGTACTGTTCTGTACGTACAATATGCTCGCTTCTTTTTCGTTTTGGACTGATGTAAACACGTAATGTTTGTGTTAATACAAACATATGTGCTTGAGTGATAAATTAGGTTTCGGTGTGTTTCCTTTCGAACTGTTAGCAGACACTTGTACTACTTCACGCTTAATTCAATTCCTCAAGCAGAAGTGGACGAGGTAAACGCCTGAATTGAAACTGTCGTAGACACAGCACGTTTTCTGGACGTGGGTTCCCATTCAAAATATTATGTACTCACTCCTTTTTACAAGTCCTAGAAATTTGTAACGGGAATTTCCGAACATCGGCACTATCATTAAAGCATAACGAAATGTGGCGGACGTTATACTTTTGAGACGTGTGTATAAACATCATCTCCGTCTACACACATACTTTGTTTTGTACAGTGCATCTGTGAGAATAAAACTGAGACACACACATAACAGATCCTAAACACCTCACGAAAATTTCTTCTCAGAGTTGTGTGTATTTCCTGAAGTGGACCAGAAATAGCTTCGTTACTCATTTCGAAACAGATAAAAGAATTAATTAATTGATTGCATAACTCAATAGTAAATGCATAATGCTTTACTGTAGTCCTGTACACAGTATTGTGCAATAAATATTTAAATATGTGAAACTAGAATTTTGATAATGATAGCAGTGAAATTACCGAATTAGATTAGATTAGATTAGATTAATACTTGTTCCATAGATCATGAATACGACACTTCGTAATGATGTGGAACGTGTCAGGTTAATAAAAGATGTCTGTACAAGAAATTACATTACACAAAATATTGCATGACACTAATGATTAAGTTTTTTTTTTTTACTTACTTTATATCTAAAAATTCAGCCAATGAGTAGAAGGAGTTGTCATCTAGAAATTCTTTTAATTTATTTTTAAATGTTAGTTGGCTATCTGTCAGGCTTTTGATGCTGTTTGGTAGGTGCCCAAAGACTTTTGTGGCAGCATAATTTACCCCTTTCTGTGCCAAAGTCAGATTTAACCCTGCATAGTGAAGATCATCCTTTCTCCTGGTGTTATAGGTATGCACACTGCTATTACTTTTGAATTGGGTTGGATTATTATCAACAAATTTCATAAGGGAATATATATACTGTGAGGTTACTGTGAGGATCCCTAGATCCTTAAATAGATGTCTGCAGGATGACCGTGGGTGGGCTCCAGCAATTATTCTGATTACACGTTTTTGTGCAATGAATACTTTTCTACTCAACGATGAATTACCCCAGAATATGATGCCATACGAAAGCAGTGAATGAAAGTAGGCATAGTAAGCTAATTTACTGAGATTCTTATCACCAAAATTTGCAATAACCCTAATAGCATATGTAGCTGAACTCAGACGTTTCAGCAGACCATCAATGTGTTGCTTCCAGTTTAACCTCTCATCAATGGACACACCTAAAAATTTTGAAAATTCTACCTTAGCTACAGACTTCTGTTCAAATTCTATATTTATTACTGGAGTTTTGCCATTTACTGTACGGAACTGTATATACTGTGTTTTATCAAAATTTAAAGAGGGTCCGTTTGCTGAGAACCACTTAATAATTTTGTGAAAAACATCATTTACAATTACATCACTTAGTTCTTGGTTTTTGGATGTTATTACTATACTTGTATCATCAGCAAAAAGAACTAACTTTGCATCTTCATCAATGTGGAATGGTAAGTCATTAATGTATATCAAGAACAGTAAAGGACCTAAGACCGAACCCTGTGGGACCCCGTGCTTGATAGCACCCCAGTTTGAGGAATCAGCTGTTTTAACATTACACGAACCACTTATTTCAACTTTCTGCATTCTTCCAGTTAAGTATGAATTAAACCATTTGTGCACTGCCCCACTCGTGAGTGATTGTGTCGGAAAGGACCGGAACCGCTGCCGGAGCACAGGAGTTATACAGGGTGTCCCTGGAGGTATTGTCAGTATTGAGGAACATGATAGGAACGATCGTTCGAAGAAAAAAATAGTCTTAGTAAACATGGCCTCTAAAATGTATATCTTAACCCTCGGAATACTTGGGGGGAAAGGGGGGGGGACAGGCGGGTACTTTCTGCATACCTTTTGAAAGTATTGTAATCTAGTACGTTACTTTATATACTAAAATCTTGAAAAAAATTATTGGTTTTTTATGATTCTTGTAACAGTTCCCATAAATGTGTTACATGTTTCAGTTAACGTAACCAAACAATTTAAGTCATACACTTAAGCAGTAAATGAAACATTCTCCAGTGAATGTCGTATTTCGCCTGTTCAGATTCAGGACCTTACACACCAGTATCTCTTTAAAAAGTGTGTTGTGAGTAAAAGTCAACAACGACTAATGATCTTTGTTTCCTTCTTCATTTGTTTTATGGTGGACATAAAGTACTTCTCCCGGCACCACCCTCACACGACCCCCTCGAAATGCGAATTTTGGAAAATGTGTTGATACTACTAGGGTTAATAGCCAGGAGCATTTCATATTTGTTACTGTGAAAACATCCGGTCTTCAGAACAAGTGCCCCTAGCTCTTAAGGCATACATTTAGTGTCTGTGTTTACTTGAACATTTTGTTTTGAATGATCCCTGTCATACCACGCAAATACTGACCATTGCTCCTGGGACACCACTTGTACTTTCTTTTTCACTTAAACTCGTAAATTATAAATTACACTCCTGGAAATGGAAAAAAGAACACATTGACACCGGTGTGTCAGACCCACCATACTTGCTCCGGACACTGCGAGAGGGCTGTACAAGCAATGATCACACGCACGGCACAGCGGACACACCAGGAACCGCGGTGTTGGCCGTCGAATGGCGCTAGCTGCGCAGTTTTTGTGCACCGCCGCCGTCAGTGTCAGCCAGTTTGCCGTGGCATACGGAGCTTCATCGCAGTCTTTGATACTGGTAGCATGCCGCGACAGCGTGGACGTGAACCGTATGTGCAGTTGACGGACTTTGAGCGAGGGCGTATAGTGGGCATGCGGGAGGCCGGGTGGACGTACCGCCGAATTGCTCAACACGTGGGGCGTGAGGTCTCCACAGTACATCGATGTTGTCGCCAGTGGTCGGCGGAAGGTGCACGTGCCCGTCGACCTGGGACCGGACCGCAGCGACGCACAGATGCACGCCAAGACCGTAGGATCCTACGCAGTGCCGTAGGGGACCGCACCGCCACTTCCCAGCAAATTAGGGACACTGTTGTTCCTGGGGTATCGGCGAGGACCATTCGCAACCGTCTCCATGAAGCTGGGCTACGGTCCCGCACACCGTTACGCCGTCTTCCGCTCCCGCCCCAACATCGTGCAACCCGCCTCCAGTGGTGTCGCGACAGGCGTGAATGGAGGGACGAATGGAGACGTGTCGTCTTCAGCGATGAGAGTCGCTTCTGCCTTGGTGCCAATGATGGTCGTATGCGTGTTTGGCGCCGTGCAGATGAGCGCCACAATCAGGACTGCATACGACCGAGGCACACAGGGCCAACACCCGGCATCATGGTGTGGGGAGCGATCTCCTACACTGGCCGTACACCTCTGGTGATCGTCGAGGGGACACTGAATAGTGCACGGTACATCCAAACCGTCATCGAACCCATCGTTCTACCATTCCTAGACCGGCAAGGGAACTTGCTGTTCCAACAGGACAATGCACGTCCGCATGTATCCCGTGCCACCCAACGTGCTCTAGAAGGTGTAAGTCAACTACCCTGGCCAGCAGGATCTCCGGATCTGTCCGCCATTGAGCATGTTTGGGACTGGATGAAGCGTTGTCTCACGCGGTCTGCACGTCCAGCACGAACGCTGGTCCAACTGAGGCGCCAGGTGGAAATGGCATGGCAAGCCGTTCCACAGGACTACATCCAGCATCTCTACGATCGTCTCCATGGGAGAATAGCAGCCTGCATTGCTGCGAAAGGTGGATATACACTGTACTAGTGTCGACATTGTGCATGCTCTGTTGCCTGTGTCTATGTGCCTGTGGTTCTGTCAGTGTGATCATGCGATGTATCTGACCCCAGGAATGTGTCAATAAAGTTTCCCCTTCCTGGGATAATGAATTCACGGTGTTCTTATTTCAATTTCCAGGAGTGTATTTTCAACTACGAGGGGACTTCAAAGAGTAAGTTGCACATTATTATGGCAGACCAAGTAACTTTTACCGAATGCTACACCGTACTTCAAACCGACACATATACACAACACTATTTTCCAACATTGCCTCCAAGTCTCTTTGAACAATGGTTGCAACGTTCCACCAAGCACTCAATTCCTCAACGACAGAAATACGCTCCTCGGTCACTGAGCTACGCGAGAAACACTGTATAAACGTTTTCTTCGCTAGGAAATCACTTTCCCTCCCCCAGATGTTCTTTCAGCTTGCCGAAAAGATGGAAGTCGTATGGTGCAAGATCTGGACTGCGTCGCGGATGCTTTGAAATCTGCCACTGAAAACACTGAAGCGAACCTTTTGTTGTGTTTACCACGAGAGATGCATTCTCGGTCAGAAGAACAGGGTCTTTGCTTAATTTTCTGCAGCTCTCCTTCTTTGCGGCGTTGCGGAGCAATGTCATTGCTGCTCAGTACAAATCGGCATTAATGGCTGTGCCCTTTGTCACAGATTCTGTTACACAATTCCATAAAATCCGTGACCACGACGTTCCCTGTTGATGGCTCAACTCCTCATTTCTTCTGTGAAGGCAAGGAGATAAGTCTCCGTTCCTTAGCGCTCTCTTTATCTCTTTGTCCCAGGTGTAAGATGACGGACCCGTGTGTCATTGCCCCTACTGATGCAGTTCAGGAGATCATTGCTTTCCACGCAGTAGCGCTCAAGAAGGCCAATCAACTAAAGTTTATTGAAATTATGTAATAGAGGTTTTAACATTTCTCTGTCAGAACCACGTGACTTGTATCTGCGTTACAGTATGTGATGGGAAACTGCACTGTAGAACAGCAATTCCAGTAATTGTTATTGATTTAGCCGTAAACATTTTTAATACTCATCTGACTATTCGAAGAATGTGCGGCTACCGAGTATGATTGTTCAGAAGGCCCTGGTTTTTAGAGTTTCACAGAAGATATTAATTTGCAGTTGGAAAAAAAACATCGTTGTTTATTGCCAAGACCAACTTTTGCAACAATTAACTACTTAGATCTGATGGAATTACATTCCCCTTGAGACATACGAGTCTCAACTTCATCTTTGATAATGATGGAAGCTCAAGAAATGAATTAATATTAGTGACACGGTTGAGACTTGAATTAAGGTATCCTGCTGACTAAGCAGATGTGCTAACCATTACACTACTACAGCAATATTGCCAACATAGCTGCATGTACTCCCTTCTTCAGCTTCTATCATTATCGAATTAATTCAATCTTTTAAACGTTTAGAAACTCACTAAAGAGGGTCACTGTTCAATAGACACTGATTTCATAACTGATAAGATCGCATTGCTTTTCATAGTTGCAGAATTATAAGAAGTTGTCATTGATGTTACACACAGTGTACACAGTAATCAATCCCAAACGATAAAACTCCACTCCAAGTTCTCAACACTACTGCTCTCTCTCCATTACTAAATAGACTCTATCCCCGAAAAACTAAATAAAAACATTACAGATCTTTGATGCTGAACACCAGCGATATGTTTCCACTGCAAGTCTGAGTTAACATTTACCATGACAAGAATATTCAGAATATGAACTAAATTTTTGCATATAAAATAATTACATATTTCTGAACTTAATTTTGTATTGGCGTTTTCGTGACTGAGTAGTGCAAGGTGCAGAAACATCTTCTAGCTACTGATGAAAGAAACAACTGACGTTTTACAGGATAATTAACATTCTTAAAAGTTAAGGGTAAAAACGAATTTCCAAAATGTTACAGAAAATATGGAAAAGAAAGAAATTTCAAACAAATGTTCCCACAGAACATCAGATTTGCAGTTTTCGAAAAAACAGTTGAAAATGAAAGGAACTGAAAATTTCATTAATCAGAATATGTATCGCAATTTAGTATTGAACAGAGGTGCCTTCGGTAAAGATTCGCTGTCAGTGTAGAGACGTGATAAACCTGAAAACTGAAGCAATCAGTAAGGTTTTTCTAGACACACCGTTTGTGTGCAGCACGAATACTTAGTCATTTCAGCAACATACTTCAACGTCAGCTCCTATACGAGAATGCATTCGAATTAATTCAATTGTCTCCTCATTCAACTGTTAGCGCCATTCCCTTGCTCGCTCAAATGATCGTAGATTTTGATGTAAAATAATATTAAGATTCTCTTGCATATTTTCGCAAATTTCTGCGTGCCTTTGGTTCGAGTTGTTAAAATAATAAAATATATAGAACAGGTAAAAAATGATTCATTTTAGTTTGAATTCTGTGTGTTAATTTCTGCTTCCCTTTGTGAATAAATACGAATACTGATGAAAGTACAGTACTATTTTTAACTTTGTACCGGTCAGCCTTATTTCGATTTTTCCTTGATTCTGCCTTGAACAGTGACACTTTCGTTAAATCAAACGCTCAATTATTCGATTTTTTTTTGTGAATTCCCTTGAACTTCGAATTATGGACTGTACTTGCCAAACGCTGCTTTTTCACACTGTTTACTTGTCTCCTCTTTATCGACACCACCACCCAATCTTACCTGCGCATCTTCGTCATCGTGTCAGTTTCACCATGGTCATGATAGCTGCATTAAGCTCTCAAAATCATACACAGCCATGTAGCTCCCGCAATTTTTCTGACGTCATCTAGTCACTTTCTATTAGGTCGTCTTCTCGCTTTTTCCTTAGCTCTGGAAATCTGACAATCCAGGCTTAGACAACGTGTTTCTCTTCCTCCACACGTGTGCACATGTTGTTGCGCCCACCTAAAGTAACATACGATTTTGATTATGTTTCTCGCAACAAAAATTGCAATAATTTATAATCATCATCGTGTTCGGCCCTATGGCAGGTTTACACATTTCCCTCCTTATACTATCGACCATCTGGTATTTTCTTCTTCTTCTTCTTCTTCTTCTTCTTCTTCTTCTTCAATTCACCGTTCCTTCCGCAGCATCCATCAGCAAACTATCTCTTTTTCATCCAATGTCCAAACCAATTGTGTTTCCTCTTCCTGATTGCCTTCAAAATTTTTCTCTCTTTACCCACACCTATGAATATCTATTTCTCAATTCCTTTATCCATTTTATCCCTTCCATCCTCCTCCAAACCCACATCTCCAATCAAAGAACTTCCAGTAATTCAGTCAGGTAACACTTTCAGCGACCGCCGATATTTCGGCGGGAGAACACCCCGCCATTTTCAAGGCAAACTGCTGAAAGTGTTACCTGTCTGAATTCCCGGAAGTTAATTGAAAGTTGTATACGCCAGGAGAAACTCAGGTCCCACATCTCCAATGGTTGCATTCTTCTTTCTCCCTCTTCCCTTGGTGTCCACGTCAGCTCCGCCAGTCTCTTCCTCAAGTCCCTGTCTATGCACCCACACAGAAGCCTCCTCTTCTTATTAAATACCACTTTATCAATTCCCATACCTGTTTTCACCTCCTTATTTTGTCTAAGTCGTCCGTAATTACAGCTGCTAGATATCTGAAAGCATTAATTTCTTCTATACGTCCCTGTCCTAACTTTATAGTTGTTCTTACATTTACAGCACCTACCACCATATATTTTGTCTTTTTCTTATTAATCCTCATTCCAAATTCCTCAACAGTCTTATTTAATTCTTTTAATACTTCGGTCATAGTTCCTTCGATTTCTTCCAATGACACTGTATCATCCGCAAATAGAATACATTCTATCCTCCTATCACAAACCTGCACTCCATAATATGCTCCATATACACTGAAGAGACAAGGAAACCGGTACATCTGTCTAATATCGTGTAGGGTCCGCGCGAGCACGCACAAGTGTCGCAAAAAGACGTGGCATGTACTCGACTAATGTCTGAAGTAGTGCTGGAGGGAACTGACCCATGAAGCGTGCAGAGCTGTCCAGAAATCTGTAAGAGTATGAGGGAGTAGAGAGCTCTTCTGAACAGCACGTTGCAAGGCATCCCAAATATCCTCAATAATGTTCATGTCTGGGGCGTTCGGAGGCCAGCGGTAGTGTTTAAAAAAGAATGTTCCTGGAGCCATTCTGTAGCAATTCTGGACGTTTGCGGTGTCGCATTGCCCTGTTGGAATGCACAGTGGACGTGAATGGATGCAGGCGATTAGACAGGATGCTTACGTATTTGTCACCTATCTGAGTCGTATCTAGACGTATCAGGTGTCCCATATCCAACTGCACACATCCCGCACCATTACTGATCCCCCACCAGCTTGAACAGTCTCCTGCTGACATGCAGCGTCCACGGATTCATGAGGTTGTCTCCATAACCATACAATTTGACGCGAGTCTCGTCCGACCAGGGAACATGTTTGCAGTCATCAATAGTCCAATGTCTGTGTTGACGGGCCCAGGCGAGGCGCAAAGCTTTCTGTCGTGCAGTCATCATGGGTACACGAGTGGGCCTTCGGCTACGAAAGGCCATATCGATTATGTTACGTTGAATGTTACGCACGCCGACATTTGCTGATGGCACAGCAATGAAATGTGCAGTAATTTACGGAAGGCTTGCACTTCTGTCACATTGGGCGATTCTCTTCAGTCGTCGTTGGGCCCGTTCTTGCAGGATCTTTTTATTCGGAGATCTTTTACCGGATTCCTGATATTCTCGGTACACTCGTGAAAAGGTCGCACGGGAAAATGCCCACTTCATCGCTACATCAGAGATGCTGTGTCCCATCGCTAGTGCGCCGACTATAACACGACAATCAGACTCGCTTAAATCTTGGTAAAATGCCATTGTAGCAGCAGTAACCGATCAGACTATTTCGCCAAACATTTGTTGTCTCATATAGGCGTTGCCGACCACAGCGCCGTATTCTGCCTGTTTCCATATCTCCATATTTGAATACGCATTGAAACGTCTCCTTAGAAAAATTATACACGACTGTTCTTAAGCTGACACACAATATTTTTAGCGCAACGCAATCTGACTTCCAAAAATCCCTACGAAAGAATGGCCCTGACTAACATTAACCTATACGTTTCACAAATCACTTACCTCACAAAAATCTTCGTTACTCAAGCTACTGCAATACAGGGAGTGCCACTACTGCCAGCTAAATAAAAGATTCAAACTACGGAAGGCACTAACTACTGATAGGTATAGTTAGCAAATGAAAGATTTTAATAGAGAACAAACAATGTATTTACCTTAGTAGTCATAATATATATATCACTTCATGACACCAATTCTTACAAATTTCAAAACTCCGCCATCTCTCTACCCACGTCCACCACTGCTGGCGGCTCACCTCCAACTGCCAACGCTACGCGCTGTTCACATCCAGCTGCCCAACACTACAATGGCGAGTATTACAACAATGCCAACCAGCCACAGACTGCACACAGCACAGCCAGTGATTTTCATACAGAGCGCTACGTGGCGGCGGCGTTACCAATAAAAAAACCTAAACAGCCTACTTACAGCATGCCTTATACAACTTTCTTTGGCGGCTTCAGTGTATATGTTAAACAGTACTGAGGAGAGATAACAGGCTTGCTTCTCTCCCCTTCCAACTGTGCTTTATAATTAACCGCAGTTATTTGTATCCATGTCGAAAAAGACAAATTGGTGGGAACGGTGCAGAGGAAACAGAAATGCTGTGTGTGTCGGTGTAAGTGAAGCGTTATCGGAGCGGCCGGCGTTTACGTAAGCAGCTGGCGCGACGGCCTTGGCTATGAAACCTTATCGCGTGCGCTTGTCCGAGGTTCGCCAACAACTGGTCCAGTCACAGACCTCAGCTGAGAAATTGCACGCGGAAAGTGGCAGCATACTTACTGCAGGGTGTCCTAAAGGGACGCCACAACTTCAGTGTCATGTAACTCTACTTGACACCTGGTTACTGAGAGCAAAAAGAAAAGTGTGTGTAATGCTCCAACTCAAACTTTTATTCTGGTTCTGTAATGTTCCTGCCATACGCCAGTGTCGGGTCAGACACGTCTTGTTTGTTTCCGTTTGCGCAGGAAACAGCGCTAGTGTGCGCTAACGTGTGTTACGTATGTAAACCAAATGAACAACTTGGTAATAAATTCAGTTGGGAGGAGCACACCACAGAACTGCAGAAACGCCTTAACAAATCTGTATTTGCAATTCGAGTGTTAGCTGACATAGGGGACATAAAAATGAAAAAAGCTTGCATACTTTGCCTACTTCCATTCCATAATGTCGTATGGTATAATATTTTGGGGTAACTCTTCAAGTCAAACAAAAGTTTTCAGAGTCCAAAAGCGTGTAATACGTATTATTTGTGGAGTAAACTCACGGACGTCCTGTAGAAACCTCTTCAAAGAACTACATATACTAACTACTGCCTGTCAGTATATTTACTCCTTAATGAAATTTGCCCTAAATAATATATCTCTTTTTCCAACAAACAGCTCAGTTCATACATACAATACCAGAACAAAAATGGCCTGCACAAGGACTTAAAAGCACTTACTTTAGTTTAAAAAGGGGTCCACTACTCAGGAACACTCATCTTCAATAATTTGGCAGCAAACATAAAACATTTAGTTACAAATAAAGATCAGTTTAAAAGGAGTCTGAAAGACTTACTAGTGGCCAACCCCTTCTACTCCATTGACGAAATTTTTAGTAGAAACAAATGATGTATTGCATATATTCATACTATTAGTATTGTTATTTCAGCTTAAAATAATAATGTTGACGTGTTCCACATCCACGATGATCTCCTCAGCACGGATCTATGGAACAAAAAACTAACCAAATCTCTAATCTGAAACTGATTTATAAGAGTAAAAACTGTTTTTTTAATCCACTTGTCGTATACGACACAGCCTTGTGACGTGTGTCCTGATACTCCACCTCGTGTCAGCAAGCTTCATCAATTTCTACGTGCGCTGTCGTTGTGGCACGCACGGTATCTAGTCGATAAAGACGCTTTCGGAGTATCCGGTGTACTGTCTCAATTTATCGTCTCAGTTATGTGACTGGATTCGTGATTTTCTGTCAGAGAGGTCACAGTTCGTAGATGACGGAAAGTCATCGAGTAAAACAGAAGTGATTTCTGGTGTCTCCCAAGGTAGTGCTATAGGCCCTGTGCTCTTCCTTATCTATATAAATGATTTTGGAGACAATCTGAGGAGCCGTCTTATATTGTTTGCAGACGACGCTGTCGTTTATCGTCTAGTAAAGTCATCAGAAGATCAGACCAAATAGCAAAACGATTTAGAAAAGACATCTGAATGGAAAATTGGCAATTGATCCTAAACAATGAGAAGTGTGAGGCGATCCACATGAGTGCTGAAAGGAATCCGTTAAACTTCGGTTACTCGGCAAATCCGTAAAATCTAAAGGCCATAAATTCAACTAAATACCTTGGAATTACAAGTACAAACAGTTTAAATAGGAAAGAACACACAGAATGTTGTGCGGAAGGCGAAATGAATAGTGCGTTTTATTGGCAGAACACTTAGAAAATGTAACAGATCTACTAAGGACACTGCCTACACTACACTTGTCCGTCCTCTTTTAGAATACTGCTGCTCCGTGTGGGATCCTTACCAGATACGATTGACGGAGTTCATCGAGAACGTTCAAAGAGGAGCAGCACGTTTTAAATCATCGCGAAATAGGGCAGAGTATATCACTGACATGATACAGGATTTGGGGTGGACATCGTTAAAACAAAGGCGTTTTTCGTTGCGGCGGAATCTTCTCACGAAATTTCAATCGCCAGCTTTCTCCTCCGAATACGAAAATATTTTGTTGACGCCGACCATCATAATGAAATCAGAGCTCGCGCGAACGGATATAGTTGTTCGTGTTTTCCGGGCGCTGTTCGAAATTGGGGATAATAGAGAGTAGGTGGTCCTATGAGCCCTCTGCCAGGCACTTTAATGTGATTTATGAGCATCCATGTAGATGTAGATTTAAAAATAATCTATGGCATCTTGTGGCGTACACGGTCTTTCCGCAGTGGTAAAACCGCTCCCCGTCAGATCACCGAAGTTAAGCGCTGTCGGGCTGGGCTAGCACTTGGATGGGTGACCATTCGGTCTGCCGAGCGCTGTTGGCAAGCGGAGAGCACTCAGCCTTTGTGAGACAAACTGAGGAGCTACTTGATTGAGAAGTAGCACTTCCGGTCTTGTAAACTGACATACGGCCGGGAGAGCGGTGTGCTGACCACGTGCCCCTCCATATCAGCATCTTGTGACGCCTGTGAGCTGAGGATGACACGGCGGTCGGTCAGTAGCGTTGGGCCTTCATGGCCTGTTCTGGAGGAGTTAAGTTTTTTTTTTCCTTGTGGCGTAAGGTTCAATTCACACACACGACAAAATATTCAAAACTTTCAGAGTACCCGGTGCACTTCATACGAGTGATTCGCAGTTTTTTCATGCTTTAAGAACAAACTTCTGTGGCGAGCGACTGAAAAACCTGTCGAATTCTCTCGGTATCGTCGTCACCTCTGCTTGGCCTGCGTACACGCTCCCTATTTCCATCAAGTTCCTGTGTCAGTTTCTTATGAATGAGCGAGAGGGTGGAGGATTCTCGTATAGCGTTCTGACATTTCTCTGAACGTGCGTGTTTTTCACAGTAAATGAAGCCAGGCACCATTCTTCGATTAATTTATGGTGCTCCTACCATTCTCCAATAACAAAAAACCATTTTCAGTTATTGAACTTCCTGGCAGATGAAAACTGTGTGCCGGACCGAGACTCGAACTCGGGACCTTTGCCTGCCAACTGAGCTACCCAAGCACGACTCACGCCCCGTCCTCACAGCTTTAATTCCGCCAGTACCTCGTCTCCTGCCTTCCAAACTTCACAGAAGCTCTCCTGTGAACCTGAAGCTGTGGGGACGGGCCATGAGTCGTGCTTGGGTAGCTTAGTTGGCAGAGCACTTGCCCGTGAAAGGCAAAGGTCCCGAGTTCGAGTCTCGGTGCGGCACACAGTTTTAATATGCCAGAAGTTTCATATCAGCGCACACTCCGCTGTAGAGTGAAAATTCATTCTAGAAATATTTTCAGTTATGTTGCTCTTGTACGTTGGAGAGGCAAAACATTTATTCATTACCTTTCATAAAAACAAACATATTTTGGATAAATGGCAGCATCTGTAGTAAATATCAAAATCTTTTATTTTGCAGATAGATTTCGGTCGCTGTGTGAACATCTTCAGTTTTAAAAATACATCGGAACCCTCAGAAAAAGACTATGTTAACACAAATGTAGGTCTATTTATAACTCCCATCAAAATATACAGAAAGAAAAATATATACAGATTCTCGTGCATACCAAATTATTCGAACCTTGAAGGTAGACATCATAATAGCACAACATTTTCTGTGAGGTGTAACATGTACCGTGTTGATTACTTGCAAAAGGTATCTTTACTTTTACTGCATACAATACTTTTTAAATATGCAGAAGAGCCTATCTTTTAACCTTAGGAGTTGCTGATCCAACGTACAGTGCGCTTTTAGCTTACACAGCCAACTAGCTAAGCTCAGTATAGCGAAAACAAGTATACGACACGCAAATATCAAATACAACAAACACAGTTAATAGAAAAACCAAAGCTTATATAAAAATAACCTTTAAAATCATATGACGATTTTTTACCGTCAGAAGTCATAGCAAAACATAAAAATCGCTGTACAGGCGTATAAAAAATACAATAAATTAGGCTCTTTGAAGTAAAATACAACATAAAATTTTGTAGGAATATATCTAACGAAGTAATTTGTTAAAAACAAATACAGGAAAATTAACATAAAAAGCATCTATTTTACATTTCCAAAAACATTGATTAAATGCAAAAATCTTAACCTTTTGCAATAGGACGTTATGCCCTCTTTTATCATACTCGAAGACTTGGCCAACCTAATGACGGACATTATCAGCGTAAATTCTTAACAAGTGTTGACAGAAAGTAATAAAAACACTTCAGAAAAATGCAGTAATCTTCCACACGATGTACTGGACCTGTAATAGTGCTATTTTTATCTGAGGAACAAGTATTGAATTTCAGTAACGACAAAGAACGCGGCTGTGGTAATTTCAATGAATAAAGAGGCATATGCCAGATATACATTGCAAATAGGGCTCAAAAACAAACCAATTTGACCACACAGATATGGCGGACTTTAATGCCAGCTTCACCACTGGAAGAAGGTTCTGCTTACGAGACTGCACACACACACACACACACACACACACACACACACACACACACGTTGCTTCTTCTTCCGGCGGGAGGATCCAGCACTCTGTAAATTTTGTGGCGCTCCACTTCCAGTTCAGTATATTTTGGCAACGTGTGTCCTATACACGGATATTAGGGCACAGCCTCGCAGATACTGATTCCAGTGTTACATGAGCGTTGAAAATTTGTGAACTGTCAGGCCGCATCCCTAAATTGGTGGGGAAGGGGGGGGGGGGGGGGGGCACAGTTCAATACAGTACAAACTGCGCTGTATGTGGGGACAGCCTTCGTCCCCACCCATGACAGTTGCATGCTGACTTTTCATCAGAGCGCTGATATGATCATGATGTTGAGCGCCCCTCACCTCAAATCATCACATCATCATAATCATCAAAAAGAAAAGTAATATCCACCGTTTGCTGTAAGGAAACCTGTTAAATACCTCAAAGCAAAAAATTCTCGAAGAAGAGGCTTGTCTCAATGCGCACTAAGTTTACGCTCATATCGAGAAACATCGTGTTGCACTGTACAAGACCGTCATACTGGCTAGTCTTCTGTCTCGTTGCTGACCCGAGGACGGTCTTCTACATGCCGTGTCTCAAGCAGCTCTCAAAGTGCTCCCACAAATGGGGACCTAAAAAAACTTTCTGAATTGGTGCATCAGACCATTTTCTCTTCCAAATGAGCTACCTAAGCACGACTCACGACCCGTCCTCACAGCTTTACTTCCGCCAGTACCTCGTCTCCTACCTTACAAACTTCACAGAAGTCCTCCTGCGAAATTTGCAGGACTAGCACTTGCCCGCGAAAGTCAAAAGTCCTGAGTTCGAGTCTCAGTCCGGCACACAGTTTTAATCTGCCAGGTAGTTTTAGTGGTCCTGATGTTTTGATTCATCAAATGTACAGCTTAGATACATACTGACCTCGACTACTGCAGATAATATTTATATTAAACTGATAAGAAACACCAGAGTCTTTTACTAACAGTTTGTAGCTGTCACGAAAAAAATTATGAAATAAAAGTTTATAATTCGACAATTACGTAAATACACTACTGTCCATTAAAATTGCTACACCAAGGAGAAATGCAGATGATAAACAGGTACTCGTGGGACAAATATATTATACTAGAACTGACATGTGATAACATTTTCACACAACTTGAATGCATAGATCCCGAGAAATCAGTACCCAGAATAACCCCCTCTGGCCATAATAACGGCCTTGATACGCCAGTGCATTGTGTCAAACAGAGTTTGGATGGTGTGTACAGGTACAGCAGCCCATGCAGCTTCAACACGATACCACAGTTCAAGAATAGTGACTGGCGTATTGTGATGAGCCAGTTGCTCGGCCACCATTGACCAGACTTTTCAATTGGTAAGAGATCTGGAGAATGTGCTGGCCAGGGCAGCAGTCGAACATTTTCTGTATCCAGAAAGGCCCGCACAGGACCTGCAATATGCGGTCGTGCATTATCCTGCTGAAAAATAGGGTTTCGCAGGGATCGAGTGAGGGGTAGAGCCACGGGTAACGTCCACTGCTCAAAGCGCCATCAATGCGAACAAGAGGTGACGGAGACGTGTAACCGATGGCACTCCGTACCACCACGCCGGGTGCTACGCCAGTATGGCGATGACGAATACACGCTTCCAAGGTGCGGACACCGCTATGTCGCCAAACACGTATGCGACCATCATGATGCCGTAAACAGAACCTGGACTCGTCCGAAAAAGTGACTTTTGCCATTCGTACACCCAGGTTGGTCGTTGAGTACACCATCGCACGCGCTCCTGTCTGTGATGCAGCGTCAAGGGTAACCGCAGCCACGGTCTCCGAGCTGATAGTCCATGCTGCCTCACACGTCGTCGAACTGTTCGTGCAGATCGTTGTTGTCTTGCAAACGTCCCCATCTGTTGACTCAGGGATCGAGACGTGGCTGCACGATCCGTTACAGGCATGTGGATAAGATGCCTGTCATCTCGATTGCTAGTGATACGAGGCCGTTTGGATCCAGCACGGCGTTCCGTGTTACCCCCCTGAACCCGCCGATTCCGTATTCTGCTAACAGTCATTGTATCTCGACCAACGCGAGCAGCAATGTCGCAATGCGATAAACCGCAATCGTGATAGGCTACAATCCGACCTTTATCAAAGTCGGAAACGTGATGGTACGCATTTCTCCTCCTTACACGAGGCATCACAACAACATTTCAACAGGCAACGCCGGTCAGCTGCTGTTTGCGTGTGAGAAATTGGTTGGAAACTATCCTCATGTCAGCACGTTGTAGGTGTCGCCACCGGCGCCAACCTTGTGTGAATACTCTGAAATGCTAATCATTTGCACATCACAGCATCTTCTTCCTGTCGGTTACGTTTCACGTCTGTAGCACGTTATCTTCGTGGTGTAGCAATTTTAATGGCCAGTAGTGTAAGATCCGCTGTGAGTGACGGCCGTTCATACATCGGACTGACGACACTTACAGTCCAGGAGAGATGCACAGAGCACCGCAGGTACACCCGTGTCTTACAACCTGATAATCTGCGGTGGCATGCACTGTATTGACAGAAACGCACTTGGAGAAACCCAAAGAATCCTTCACCCATTCCGATCTAGCTACCAGACCTGAAACTAATGATGAACTCTTACAAGTACAGAAATAAACAGCTCTTTATTTCATTCAGAGATTCTAAAAAAGCACAATATAGTATTCATCGCTCTACGCTTCTTAAAATCCTCAGGCCATACTGTCGTCATCACTAATTAATAAAATACCTATATGACTTGGAAAAGGTCATGGAAGAAATTTCAAAACTTTTCACAATAGCAACTGCTTCTGCACAAGACGATGGATTGTCCCCACTACTTTTCGATGTAGCCCTCGAGCAGATCGCGAAGATTTGGCAAAATGCAAATCACACCGAAAATCAAAATTGGAGCAAAACTCTCAATACGAATAAACTGTGTGGCGTTTGCGCATGATTTAGCTGTCGTAGCCCTTGGCAAGGAAGAAGTTCGTACCCAGGTTACCAGCCTCCAAAAAAGTCTCCTTGAAAATAGGATTACAAGCATCATTCTAGGAAACTGAGATAATGCCCACGGAACCCATGTGCAGAAATAAAGTCAAAAAGTTAAAGTAATGCGACAGTTTAAACGTCTTGGACAAATCGTCAAGCGTAGTTTAAGTGAGAAAGAAAATTGGGTGAGCAGAACCAACAACATGAAGAAAAGCGCAGTTTCTAACCTGGGCAACGTAAAGTAAGAAATGCTTGTGAACGGACGTTAAGATCCAACACGATAAAACTGAAACTCTGCGCAGCCTTGATCCAAATTAAAGATGAAAAAAACTAATCATATCCGCAAAATTTGAAGAAGAACTATCACAAATAAAAATTTAAAAAATACCGGTTCGCAGGAGGCAGGAGAATTCTCCCCAATCAATCTATTCACTTCTTCTAAACGCAAGGAAACAGCGTTATATGTACCATAACTTCAGATGAGAAATCTTCGAAAGGAGGCAGGAGTACAATGTATCCGAGAAATTCAACAACATCTTAAAGCAGTTAAAGTTTTCTCAATAACCGGAGCTTTTGAGCAGAAATTACACGTAGGAGAGCTCCAGAGATTTCGAACGAATTGAGAAAATTACGATCGGAAAGAATGAAACGTATAGAACGAATCGCAGGAACCGTACAGTACAACCTTCAAAGAAAAATTGTACGGGGAACGACTGAAGTGGTCTAGAATGGCCGATATAGCTAATAATAATAAATTATTATTACTACAATAATAAGAAATCTTCAGAAGGTTGTAAGTTCAGCATTCTTGAGTTTTCCAAAGCGGGCAGTCAGCAGCGAGAGGCAGCGAATAACAATTAGTACGTCCGTGGAGTACGACCGCTTAATGAGGCCACAAGTCAACGTCACATGGAGGCTCTGTGACGCCGACGTCACGTGATTCGCGCTCACGTAAGGCTTTTGAGTTGTGCGCACGTAACAGCATCCCAAGGTTGCGTTCTGGGTCGGTTAGTCAACGACATAATGAACGGCCTATAATGTGTGGAGCCAAACGCTACTGTTCACGGTTGACATTGTATTCCTGAGACCCATCAGCACTAAAAGTTTTCTAGAAAACAAAGACATGAATGCCTACCGGTACCATACTCATCGTGTCAAAAGGTAAATGAGATTTACCAATTGGGGGGGGGGGGGCGAATACCACCGCAGCACTTGTTGACATGTGTATTAGCAAACGGATAAAACAGTCAAGTGTCCTAATTGCAGATAGCCTAACTAGCGGCTTTCAGACGCAACAAAAATTTGATTACAATGAAATGAATACCCCTAGCTGCATACAAGCGTTGATATAAATTAACGGGGAAGGTTGAAAATGTGTGCCCCGACCGGCACTCAAATCCGGGATCTCCTGCGTACATGGCAGATGCTCCAACTATCTTTTTTCTTCCCTTTGTTCTCATTTTGTTCTATACCGTCTGATGACACCCGTTCAGGTTGTACGCTGATCCGTTCACTCAGTTTATTTTATTACAGACGGTAGCTAAACACTCTGACCGAACACGCTGAGCTACCGTGCCGGCGTCCATCTGAGCCACCGAGGACACAGAGGATAGTGCGACTGCAGGGACTTAGCTGTGGCACGCCTCCCGTAAAACCCACATTCCCATCTTATGGTCCCGCACTACACTCATAGAGACCCTGCCCATTATACTCATTACTCGTGGCTTTTTGCCGATTCCCGTACGATTTCGGGCACTGTTTGTGCATCTATCGTATATCCCTCGAACAAAAAACCGTGCCAGTTCTTAGAAAAAAAGCACAGGTCACATCTTTCTACAAGAAGGGTACTTGAAGTGGTCCACAAAACTACCGTGCAATATCTTTGACATTGATATTTGCAGAATCTTAGAACATATTCTGAGATGTCTGGAATCTAACCTCAGTGCCAACCAGCATGTATTGCGACAACATCGATTGTGTGAAACCCAACTCGCACTTTCCTCACATGTCGTACTGAAAGCTTTGGATCAAGGTGGGTAGGTGGATGCAGGACTTCTTCATTTCCAAAAAGCGTTTGACTCAGTACCACACCTAGCTTATCGCCAAAAGTGCGTTCATATGGGGTATAGAGTGAAATATGTGACTGGACTGAGGACTTTTTGGTAGAGATGACACAACAGGTTTTCTTGGTTGGAGAGTCATCGTCAGATGTGGAAGTAACTGGGCGCGCTGCAAGGAAGCGTATTGGGTCCCTTGCTGTACATGTTGTAAATTAATGACCTTGCTGACAATATTAATAGTATCCTCAGGCTTTCTGCAGATGATGCAGTTATCTACACTTGCTGTTGTTGTTGTTGTTGTTGTTGTTGTTGTGGTCTTCAGTCCCGACACTGGTTTGATGCAGCTCTCCATGCTACTCTATCCTGTGCAAGCTTCTTCATCTCCCAGTACCTACTGCAACCTACATCCTTCTGAATCTGCTTAGTGTATTCATCTCTTGGTCTCCCTCTACGATTTTTACCCTCCACGCTGCCCTCCAATACTAAACTGGTGATCCCTTGATGCCTCAGAACATGTCCTACCAACCGATCCCTTCTTCTGGTCAAGTTGTGATACAAATTTCTCTTCTCCCCAATCCTATTCAATACTTCCTCATTAGTTATGTGATCTACCCATCTAATCTTCAGCATTCTTCTGTAGCACCACATTTCGAAAGCTTCTATTCTCTTCTTGTCCAAACTATTTATCGTCCATGTTTCACTTCCATACATGGCTACACTCCATACAAATACTTTCAGAAATGACTTCCTGACACTTAAATCTATACTCGATGTTAACAAATTTCTCTTCTTCAGAAATGCTTTCCTTGCCATTGCCAGTCTACATTTTATATCCTCTGTACTTCGACCATCATTAGTTACTTTGCTCCTCAAACAGCAAAAGTCCTTTGCTACTTTAAGTGTCTCATTTCCTAATCTAATTCCCTCATCATCATCCGACTTAATTTGACTACATTCCATTATTCTTGTTTTGCTTTTGTTGATGTTCATCTTATATACTCCTCTCAAGACACTCTCCATTCCATTCAACTGCTCTTCCAAGTCCCTTGCTGACTCTGACAGAATTACAATGTCATCGGCGAACCTCAAAGTTTTTATTTCTTCTCCATGGATTTTAATACCTACTCCGAAATTTTCTTTTGTTTCCTTTACTGCTTGCTCAATATACAGTTTGAATAACATCGGGGAGAGGCTACAACCCTGTCTCACTCCGTTCCCAACCACTGCTTCCCTTTCATGCCCCTCGACTCTTATAACTGCCATCTGGTTTCTGTACAAATTGTAAAAAGCCTTTCGCTCCTTGTATTTTACCCCTGCCACCTTTAGAATTTGAAAGAGAGTATTCCAGTCAACATTGTCAAAGGCTTTCTCTAAGTCTACAAATGCTAGAAATGTAGGTTTGCCTTTCCTTAATCTTTCTTCTAAGATAAGTCGTAAGGTCAGTATTGCCTCACGTGTTCCAGTATTTCTACGGAATCCAAACTGATCTTTCCCGAGGTCGGCTTCTACTAGTTTTTCCATTCGTCTGTAGAGAATTCGTGTTAGTATTTTGCAGCTATGGCTTATTAAACTGATAGTTCGGTAATTTCAACATCTGTCAACACCTGCTTTCTTCGGGATTGGAATTATTATATTCTTCTTGAAGTCTGAGGGTATTTCACCTGTCTCATACATCTTGCTCACCAGATGGTATAGTTTTGTCATGACTGGCTCTCCCAAGACCGTCAGTAGTTCCAATGGAATGTTGTCTACTCCGGGGGCCTTGTTTCGACTCAGGTCTTTCAGTGCTCTGTCAAACTCTTCACGCAGTATCGTATCCCCCATTTCATCTTCATCTACGTCCTCTTCCATTTCCATAATATTGTCCTGAAGTACATCGCCCTTGTATACAGCCTCTATATACTCATTCCACCTTTCTGCTTTCCCTTCTTTGCTTAGAACTGGGTTTCCATCTGAGCTCTTGATGTTCATGAAAGTGGTTCTCTTATCTCCAAAGGTCTCTTTAATTTTCCTGTATGCAGGTCATAACCAATAGATTGTGGTCAGAGTCCACATCTGCCCCTGGAAATGTCTTACAATTTAAAACCTGGTTTCTAAATCTCTGTCTTACCATTATATAATCTATCTGATACCTTTTAGTATCTCCAGGGTTCTTACATGTATACAACCTTCTTTCATGATTCTTAAACCATGTGTTAGCTATGACTAAGTTGTGCTCTGTGTAAAATTCTACCAGGCGGCTTCCTCTTTCATTTCTTAGCCCCAATCCATATTCACCTACTACGTTTCCTTCTCTCGCTTTTCCTGCACTCGAATTCCATTCACCTATGACTATTAAAGTTTCATCTCCCTTCACTATCTGAATAATTTCTTTTATTTCATCATACATTTCTTCAATTTCTTCGTCATCTGCAGAGCTAGTTGGCATATAAACTTGTACTACTGTAGTAGGTGTGGGCTTCGTATCTATCTTGGTCACAATAATGAGTTCACTATGCTGTTTGTAGTAGCTTACCCGCATTCCTATTTTCCTATTCATTATTAAGGCTACTCCTGCATTACCCCCATTTTAATTTGTGTTTGTAACCCTGTAGTCACCTGACCAGAAGTCTTGTTCCTCCTGCCACCGAACTTCACTAATTCCCACTATATCTAACTTTAACCTGTCCATTTCCCTTTTTGAATTTTCTAACCTACATGCCCGATTAAGTGATCTGACATTCCACGCTCCGATCCGTAGAACGCCAGTTTTCTTTCTCCTGATAACGACATCCCCTTGAGTAGTCCCCGCCTGGAGATCCGAATGGGGGACTATTTTACCTCCGGAATATTTTACCCAAGAGGACGCCATCATCATTTAATCATACAGTAGAGCTGCATGCCCTCGGGAAAAATTACGGCCGTAGTTTCCCCTTGCTTTCAGTACAGCAAGGCAGTTTTTGGTTATCGTTACAAGGCCGGATCAGTCAATCATCCAGACTGTTGCCCTTGCAACTACTGAAAAGGATGCTGCCCCTCTTCAGGAACCACACGTTGGTCTGGTCTCTCAACAGATACCCCTTCGGCTATCTGTATCGTTGAGCACGCAAGCCTCCCCACCAACGGCAAGGTCCATGGTTCCTGCTGGCCATTAAAACTGCTATACCAAGAATAAAAATGTATGATATATGGGTATTCATTGGACAAATATATTTTACTGGGACTGACATGTGATTACATTTTCACGCAATTTGGGTGCATAGATCCTTAGAAATCAGTACCCAGAACAACCACCTCTGGCCGTAATAACGGCCTTGATATGCCTGGGCATTGAGTCAAACAGAGCTTGGGTGACGTGTACTGGTACAGCTGCCCATGCATCTTCAGTACGATACCACAGTTCATCAAGAGTAGTGACTGGCGTGTTGTGACGAGCCAGTTGCTCGGCCACCATTGACCAGACGTTTTCAATTGGTGAGAGATGTGGAAAATGTGCTGGTCAGGGCGGCAGTCGAACATTTTTTGTATCCAGAAAGGCCCGCACAGGACCTGCTACATGCGGTCGTGCATTATCCTGCTGAAATGTAGGGTTTCGCAGGGATCGAATGAAGGGTAGAGCCACGGATCGTAACACATCTGAAATGTAATTCCACTGTTCAAAGAGCCATCAGTGCGAACAAGAGGTGACCGAGATGTGTAACCAATGGCACCCCATACCATCACGCCGGGTAATACGCTGACTAATACAGGTTTGCAATGTGCGTACACCGCGATGTCGCCAAACACGGATGCAACCATCTTGATTCTGTAAGCAGAACCTGGATTCATCCGAAAAAATGACGTTTTGACATTCGTGCAACCAGGGTCGTCGTTGACTATACCATCGCAGGCGCTCCTGTCTGATGCAGCGTCAAGAGTAACCGCAGCAATGGTCTCCGAGCTGATAGGCCATTCCGTTGCAAACTTCGTCGAACTGTTCGTGCAGATGGTTATTGTCTTGCAAACGTCCCCATCTGTTGACTCAGGGATCGAGACGTGGCTGCACGATCCGTTACAGCCATGTGGATAAGATGCCTGTCATCTCGACTGCTAGTGATACGAGGCCGTTGGGATCCAGCACGGCGTTCCGTATTACCCTCTTGAACCCACCGATTACATATTCTGCTAACAGTCATTGGATCTCGACCAACGCGAGCAGTAATGTCGCGATACGATAAACCGCAATCGCGATAGGCTACAATCCGACCTTTATCAAAGTCGGAAACGTGATGGTACGCATTTCTCCTCCTTACACGAGGCACCACAACAACTTTTCACCAGGCATCGGCGGTCAACTGCTGTTTGTGTATGAGAAATCGGTTGGAAACGTTCCTCATGTCAGCACGTTGCAGGTGTCGCCACCGGCGCCAACCTTGTGTGTGTGTTCTGAAAAGCTAATCATTTGCATATCACAGCATCTTCTTCCTGTCGGTTAAACTTCACTTTTGTAGCACGTCATCTTCGTGGTGTAGGAATTTTAATGGCCAGTAGTGTATGAGGACATAGTATCTGAAAGAAGCTGCATAAATATCCAGATAGATCTTGATAAGATATCCAATTGGTGCAAAGATTGGCAACTTGCTACATATGTTCAAAAATGAAACATTGTGCACTTCACAAAAACGTGTCCTACGACTATAATATAAATGCTGCAATAGTTTCTTTTTCCAAAGCTTGTGCAAAATGAACTTGTGCATAATGTTTACTTCCAACAGGATGGGGCACCATTACGCTATAGATCTGCGTAGGTTTTTGAATGACGTGTTTCCTGGGAGATGAATTGGGCGCGCAGGATGCGTGACCTGGAAGGTGTGTTCTCCCGACTCACTCCTATACACACTTTCGTTTGGGGATTTGCCAAGGGTGACTGTGTGTTTTTTCGACACCGTCTCGATTCACAGGCAAAGCTAGAAGACCGAATTAGACGAGCTGCTGTGTCTATAACACCACAAATTGTCCGGAATGTCTTTGTGCCACAGCCGGAATACAGGAGTTGTGTCGGGAAGTGAACTGCTCACAAGTTGAATGTGTCATGTGGTAAACACAGGCCTGTGCCGCTATAAATATTAAGAATACAATAATTATTCAACAAGATTGATACTTAATTTCTGGATACCCTGAAATTTGTTAAAATGTCACAGTTCGGATACCGGTCGCGTAGCCTGTTTACACTGAATCTTTAACCCCGAACAGCTGCCGGCATAGTAGCTCAGCGTGTTCGATCAGAGGGCTGCGTGCTCTCTGCAATAATAATAATAATAATAATAATAATAATAATAATAATAATAATAGCTGAGTCAAGGCATCAACGTCAACGATCAACTTGGACGGACGTCTTGTGACTCTATTTTCATCATTTCATACAATTACTGACCAACATATTCAATCCGCTCATCAAGAGGTATGACCTTACGTTAAACCTTTAACACACTAAGTGAAGTACGGCATTAAAGTTAGAAACTATGTCTTACGCAGCGTAATCCGGAACGTGCAAATAAAAAACGGTTCAAATGGCTCTGACCACTACGAGGCTTAACTTCTGAGGTCATCAGTCCCCTGGAACTTAAAACTACTTAAACTTAACTAACCTAAGAACATCACACGCATCCATGCCCGAGGCAGAATTCGAACCTGAGTCCGTAGCGGTCGCGCGGTTCTAGACTGTAGCGCCTAGAACCGCTCGGCCACCCCGGACGGCCGTGCAAATTACTCAGACTATATTCATCCAGTATTTGATAATGAGAGCTCAACACATAATTTCAAACCTACATGAGAGTCTTACTAGCTGACACCTCCTGTAAGGAAAAAGGTATATCGTTTATTACTTTAGCGTTCTTCATGCAGTAGAATTTCAGCATGCGGCACGACGTTTTAATTTTCTGCTTCTTTTTTGCTAATTCCATTCGCAACACACTATGCAGACATTATCTAAATAAACAAAAAAAAAATTCACCACGAAGGAATTATTCGAATCGGACTGTAATCAGCGGATTTAATGCAAATGTAAATGATAAAAATTTCCAAAAAAAAAAAAGAAATAGGACGATTATATTCAAGAGAAAGAGCTTCACAAATTGAGCAAGTCAATAACTCTCTGGGCCACGTCTGCAAGCAGTTATTCGGCTCGCCACTGAAACGCTTTGTGCGGGCGGGCATCATCTTGCTGAAATAAATGTACGCCTACGATCTCTCGATATCAGTGGCAACAAAACGGGGCGTAGAATGTCGTCGACCTACCGCTGTGCTGTAAGGATGCCATGAATGACAACCAGAGGTGCCCCGCTGTGAAAAGAAATGGAACCACAGACCATCACTCCCGGATAACGAGCCCTATGACGGGCCACAGTCATTTTGGTATCCAACCGCTGTCCAGACACCTCAGGTCACGTGGAGCTCACATGTAGAAAACAGCAATTGATGGAGGAGTCAAATGACTAGCGGAGAATCGACTACTTCTACATCTATAGGCGGCACACCACCACGAAGTACATGGAAGAGGGTACGCTCCATTGTATGGACTCTGTCGTTGGTGGGGAGGTTTGCGTGCCTCAGCGATACAGATAGCCGTACCGTAGGTGCAACCACAACGGAGGGGTATCTGTTGAGAGGCCAGACAAACGTGTGGTTCCTGAAGAGGGGCAGCAGCCTTTTCAGTAGTTGCAGGGGTAACAGTCTGGATGATTGACTGATCTGGCCTTGCAACAATAACCAAAACGGCCTTGCTGTGCTGGTACTGCGAACGGCTGAAAGCAAGGGGAAACTACGGCCGTAATTTTTCCCGAGGGCATGCAGCTTTACTCTATGATTAAATGGTGATGGCGTCCTCTTGGGTAAAATATTCCGGAGGTAAAGTAGTCCCCCATTCGGATCTCCGGGCGGGGACTACTCAAGAGGATGCCGTTATCAGGATAAAGAAAACTGGCGTTCTACGGATCGGAGCGTGGAATGTCAGATCACTTAATCGGGCATGTAGGTTAGAAAATTTAAAAAGGGAAATGGATAGGTTAAAGTTAGATATAGTGGGAATTAGTGAAGTTCGGTGGCAGGAGGAACAAGACGTCTGGTCAGGTGACTACAGGGTTATAAACACAAAATCAAATAGGGGTAATGCAGGAGTAGGTTTAATAATGAATAGGAAAATAGGATTGCGGGTAAGCTACTACAAACAGCGCAGTGAACGCATTATTGTGGCCAAGATAGATACGAAGCCCACACCTACTACAGTAGTACAAGTTTATATGCCAACTAGCTCTGCAGATGATGAAGAAATTGAAGAAATGTACGATGAAATAAAAGAAATTATTCAGATAGTGAAGGGAGACGAAAATTTAATAGTAATGGGTGACTGGAATTCGAGTGTAGGAAAACGGAGAGAAGGAAACATAGTAGGTGAATATGGATTGGGGCTAAGAAATGAAAGAGGAAGCCGCCTGGTAGAATTTTGCACAAAGCACAACTTAATCATAGCTAACACTTGGTTTCAGAATCATGAAAGGAGGTTGTATACATGGAAGAAGCCTGGAGATACTAAAAGGTATCAGATAGATTATATAATGGTAAGACAGAGATTTAGGAACCAGGTTTTTAATTGTAAGACATTTCCAGGAGCAGATGTGGACTCTGACCACAATCTATTGGTTATGACCTGTCGATTAAAACTGAAGAAACTGCAAAAAGGTGGAAATTTAAGGAGATGGGACCTGGATAAACTGAAAGAACCAGAGGTTGTACAGAGTTTCAGGGAGATCATAATCGAACAATTGTCAGGAATGGGGGAAAGAAATACAGTAGAAGAAGAATAATGGGTAGCTTTGAGGGATGAAGTAGTGAAGGCAGCAGAGGATCAAGTAGGTAAAAAGACAAGGGCTAGTAGAAATCCTTGGGTAACAGAAGAAATATTGAATTTAATTGATGAAAGGAGAAAATATAAAAATGCAGTAAATGAAGCAGGCAAAAAGGAATACAGACGTCTCAAAAATGAGATCGACAGGGAGTGCAAAATGGCTAAGTAGGGATGGCTAGAGGACAAATGTAAGGATGTAGAGGCTTATCTCACTAGGGGTAAGGTAGATACTGCCTACAGGAAAATTAAAGAGACCTTTGGAGAGAAGAGAACCATGTGTATGAATATCAAGAGCTCAGATGGCAACCCAGTTCTAAGCAAAGAAGGGAAAGCAGAAAGGTGGAAGGAGTATATATATGGTGTATACAAGGGCGATGTACTTCAGGACAATATTATGGAAATGGAAGAGGATATAGATGAAGATGAAATGGGATATACAATACTGCGAGAAGAGTTTGACAGAGCACTGAAAGACCTGAGTCGAAACAAGGCCCCCCGGAGTAGACAACATTCCATTAGGACTACCGACGGCCTTGGGAGAGCTAGCCCTGACAAAACTCTACCATTTGGTGAGCAAGATGTATGAAACAGGCGAAATACCCTCAGACTTCAAGAAGAATATAATAATTCAAATCCCAAAGAAAGCAGTTGTTGACAGATGTGAAAATTACCGAACTATTAGTTTAATAAGCCACAGCTGCAAAATACTAACTCGAATTCTTTACAGACGAATGGAAAAACTAGTAGAAGCCGACCTCGGGGAAGATCAATTTGGATTCCGTAGAAATACTGGAACACGTGAGGCAATACTGACCTTACGACTTATCTTAGAAGAAAGATTAAGAAAAGGCAAACCGACGTTTCTAGCATTTGTAGACTAAGAGAAAGATTTTGACAATGTTGACTGGAATACTCTCTTTCAAATTCTACAGGTGGCAGGGGTAAAACACAGGGAGCTAAAGGCTATTTACAATTTGTACAGAAACCAGATGGCAGTTATAAGAGTCGAGGGACATGAAAGGGAAGCAGTGGTTGGGAACGGAGTGAGACAGGGTTGTAGCCTCTCCCCGATGTTATTCAATCTGTATATTGAGCAAGCAGTAAAGGAAACAAAAGAAAATTTCGGAGTAGGTATTAAAATCCATGGAGAAGAAATAAAAACTTTGAGGTTCGCCGATGACATTGTAATTCTGTCAGAGACAGCAAAGGACTTGGAAGAGCAGTTGAACGGAATGGATAGTGTCTTGAAAGGAGGATATAAGATGAACATCAACAAAAGCAAAACGAGAATAATGGAATGTAGTCAAATTAAGTCGGATGATGATGAGGGAATTAGATTAGGAAATGAGACACTTAAAGTAGCAAAGGACTTTTGCTGTTTGAGGAGCAAAGTAACTAATGATGGTCGAAGTACAGAGGATATAAAATGTAGACTGGCAATGGCAAGGAAAGCATTTCTGAAGAAGAGAAATTTGTTAACATCGAGTATAGATTCAAGTGTCAGGAAGTCATTTCTGAAAGTATTTGTATGGAGTGTAGCCATGTATGGAAGTGAAACATGGACGATAAATAGTTTGGACAAGAAGAGAATAGAAGCTTTCGAAATGTGGTGCTACAGAAGAATGCTGAAGATTAGATGGGTAGATCACATAACTAATGAGGAAGTATTGAATAGGATTGTGGAGAAGAGAAGTTTGTGGCACAACTTGACCATAAGAAGGGATCGGTTGGTAGGACATGTTCTGAGGCATCAAGTGATCACCAATTTAGTATTGGAGGGCAGCGTGGAGGGTAAAAATCGTAGAGGGAGACCAAGAGATGAATACACTAAGCAGATTCAGAAGGATGTAGGTTGCAGTAGGTACTGGGAGATGAAGAAACTTGCACAGGATAGAGTAGCATGGAGAGCTGCATCAAACCAGTCTCAGGACTGAAGACAACAACAACAACAACCCGTTCCTTTCACGTATGGATCGCGGGAAGAATGAATGTTTGTATGCCTCTGTGTGGACTGTAATCTTACCCTCAGGATCCCTATGTGAGAGATACGTAGGGAGTTTTGATATATTTATAATTTAAAGCTTGTTTTTGAAACTCCGTTAGTAGACTTTATCGGCATGGTTCATGTCTATCTTCAAGAATCCACCAGTTCGGTTTCTTTAGTATCTGTGTGACACTTTCCCACGGATGAAACAAATGGCTCATATGGCTCTGAGCACTATGGGACTTAACATCTGTTGTCATCAGTCCCCTAGAACTTAGAACTACTGAAACCTAACTAACCTAAGAACATCACACACATCCATGCACGAGGCAGGATTCGAACCTGCGACCGTAGCAGCAGCGCGGTTCCGGTCTGAAGCGCCTAGAACTGCACGGCCACAACGGCCGGCCGGATGAAACAAACCTAATGTTATGCCACTCTTCGATCAGAACCTCTTCTAACTCCTGTAGTGACGAGGGAGGCGGAAATCTGTTCCGGAGTCTGCGCTCCAATACCTGCCACAACGGTTTGATAATGTTAAAGTGCGGGGATTGTGCTGGCCAGGAAAGATACTTCAGTTCAGCTGCATGCTCATACCACCTTTGCCGGCCGAGGTGGCCGAGCGGTTCTAGGCGCTACAGACTGGAACCACGCAACCGCTAAGTTTGCAGGTTCGAATCCTGCCCCGGGCATGATTGTTATTGTTATGTCCTTGGGTTAGTTTGGTTTAAGTAGTTCTAGGGACTGATGATCTCAGAAGTTAAGTCCCATAGTGCTAAGAGCCATTTGAACCATACCACGATTTTGCTGTCCTGGCTGTGTCTATTATCGTCCTGAAATATGATATAATTGTTCCCCGACAACATTTGAATCATGAGGTGCACCTGATCCCTTAAAATGTCCCCATATTCGTTGGCTGTAACACAGCCCTTGAGAGTAATGATGGGACCAGCTGAATACCACTATATAGCTGTCCACCCCATTACACTTCCACCTCCAAGCTTACCTGTTGAAATCAAGCAATCAGGATTGTAGGCTTCTTTTAGCGTTCTCCAGATGTAAACGCAGCCCGAAGTTGGAAAGAACGAAAGTGTTGACTCGTCGGACCATATGGCATGTTTCCACTGATCAGCCGTCCAGGAATTATGCTCCTTTGCGTTGGTTGTCCTCAAAATAGCTCTAAGCACTATGGGACTAAACATCTGAGATATCAGTGCCCTAGACTCAGAACTACTTAAACCTAACTAACCTACGGACATCCCACACATCCGTACCCGAGGCAGGATTCGAACCTGCGACTGTAGCAGCCGCGAGGATTCCTACTGAAGCGCCTAGAACTACTCGAGTCACCGCGGCCGGCAGGTTGTCCTCACTAATGGTTTCGGTATAGCAGCTCGTCCACGAATATTCGCTTTATGGAGTTCTCGGCGGACAGTGTCGATGCCGGCCGGTGTGGCCGTGCGGTTCTAGGCGCTTCAGTCTGGAACCGCGTGACCGCTACGGTCGTAGGTTCGAATCCTGCCTCGGGCTTGGATGTGTGTGACGTCCTTAGGTTAGTTAGGTTTAAGTAGTTCTAAGTTCTAGGAGACTGATGACCACAGATGTTGAGTCCCATGGTGCTCCGATCCATTTGAACCATTTTTGAACAGTGTCGATAGATAATGGGCCTCGAAGATGGCTACTGAGCTCTGGAGTCACTTTAGATACCGTAGTTTTGTGTTGTCTTGACACAATTCGTGTTAGCGTACGCCTTTCAGTCATTTAGTTTTGATTTGCGTCCATTATTACGTTTACACGACGATGTCTTTCCATGTTTTGTGTAGGCTGTCATGACTGTTGAAACAGTTGCTCTTGAAACATTCAATAAGTTGGCTGTCTTTGTTACTGATGCTGCAGCTAATCGGGCCTCCACAATCTACCCTCTTTTGATGTCTATTAAGTCTTTCATTGCGCGTCTATCTGGACCTCTGAATGCAATATAAAGTGTGCACTACTCGTAAACATCTTGCACTGATGTCTGAACGCGCACAGTCCAACGCGACACGCGCTTTACCTGAGAAGTTGACCATCACCTGTTTGTTATCCATCACTATTTACGACAGTCTGCCAACGCTGGGGGTGCTTTTCGATTCCGTGGGAGCCATGCTCGGAGGGCATTTTCATCCGGAAAGGAAGTTCTTCTAAGGTTGCTCGACAAAGAGAGGAGAAGGAGAAAATCTGAGGACGCAAGATCAAATGAGTGCGGAATGACTTTCCAACCCAACTCCTGTGCAATAATTTTTGTCATTCTAGCAGAACACAGGTCGGCGTCATCTTGGAGTACCATCTCTTCACGCAGTCTTCCTGGTCCTTGTTCTCGGATTGCAAGACATCTCAGTTGTTGACAATAAATGTCAGCAGTGATGGCTATACCTCGGGGAAGCATTTCGTAGCGCACCACTCCGTAGCTGTTCCACCAGATGCATAACACAACTTTTGTGGATGCGCGCCGGTCTTTGTACGGGGCTTTGTTTGGGCTCAATCATTTTCTTCTTTTCCATATGTTAAAGACACCATTTCTTGAAACAGGAACTATACAGGATATTAATGGTCTGTGTTATTCACGAGCCGACTGATGACGAGCAAGCAGAGATGCACATATACCCACCTGCCAATTTTTGGCTTGCCTTAGAGCATCCATGATAATCTACGCGTTTTTTGAACCTGCCCCATTGCATGCAAATGGCGCGCGATGGTGGAATGGTCACATTTTTCAGTTATTGTGTACACTGATGTTGAGCATTGTGGATTAACGTGTTTAAACGATCTTCATCAAACACCGAAGGTCTTTCTAGCGTGAGGGGCAACTTAATGCTAAAACGATCCTACTTAAAACGCGAAAACCATTGCTATCGCGCTCTGTTCAGTGGCATTATCCGCATACACGGCGTAAATGTTTCTGGCCGCCTCCGTTGCTGTCACCCCTTTATTGGACTCAAACAGAAGAGTATGTCGCAAATGTTCTGATTTTTCTATTTTCTGGCGTCCACAGGTCCACTCACAATCTTCAAGTGACAAAACGACAATATGCAAAACTCATAGTACAAACAACTTGAAGTAAAAAAAAAGACAATCGATAAATAAACCCATAGCAGTCTGAATACCAACATGCCAAACAAAAACGCTACGTACTTGCGCACCAACCCAGTAAATCAGGTATCGAGTCAACCCATGAAGTTCCATTTCCTTTCTTCCTCCACTTCTGGGTCCTTCACCTTTTCTTGTCAGGCAGTATTTTTCATGTGTGTGTTTTGTAATACCAACACACCTAACGAAAAGGATCGTTTTGTGAAACGAGCTGCAATAAATCGCAAAATTAGCTAAGGCCGGTATTAAACATCAAATTTCTTTGTCAAAGATTTGATCAAATATTCTGTCAAATATATTTGACAAAGATCTTTGACGTAGCGCTAGAAAGGGTGTTACACTGTCATCAAATTTTTCGTCAAAACCCCAATTGCATTGTGTGCACATACGGAAAAGAAGTGGGGGGGGGGATGGAACCAAACATACGAGGTAGACAGTCTTAAACTCCTGGTATTACAACTTGATAATAAATCCAGTTGGGAGGAGCACACCACAGAACTGCAGAAACGCCTTAACAGATCCGATTTGCAATTCGAGTGTTAGCAGACTAGCAGACCTAGGCAACATAAAAATGAAAAAGCTTCATTCCATATCATATGGTATAATATTTTGGGGTGAATCTTCAAGTCAAATAAAAGTTTTCAGAGTCCAAAAGCGTGTAATACGTATTATTTGTGGAGTACCTTCACTGACGTCCTGCAGAAACCTTTTCAAAGAGCTGTGTATACTAACTACTGCCTCAGTATATTCACCCCTTAATGAAATTTGTCCTAAATAATATATCTCTTTTTCCAACAAACAACTCAGTTCACACATACAATACCAGGAACAAAAATTATCTGCCAAGAACTTAAAAGCACTTACTTTAGTTCAAAAAGGGGTCCACTACTCAGGAACACTCATCTTCAAGAATTTGCCAGCACACACAAATTTAGTTACAAATAAAGATCAGTTTAAAAGGAGCCTAAAAGACTTACTAGTGGCCAACTGCTTCTACTCCATTCACGAAATTTTTAATAGAAACAAATGATGTATTTATTCATACTATTATTATTGTTATTTCAGCTTTTAAAAAAAATTGACATGTTCCGCATCCACGAGGATCTCCTGCACACGGATGTATGGAACGAAAAACTAATCTAGTCTGGTTGAACTATATCAATTACTTAAGAATGGATGAGCATACATTTCTGTATGTGCTCAGTGAAGTGTATCCTCATATCACAAAGCACAGTATTCACTTAAGAACTGCAACATCTCCAGAAGACAGGCACATTGTAACACTCCGATTCCTTGCTACAGGAGAGGGTCTCGTCTCCAAACTTCTTAATCTATTTTTGTATTCAGGGTGCCTCACGTTGTAAAGCGCCTCATCAGCTTCATACATCTCTATTAATGTTGTAGTTCCCAGAATGAGATTTTCACTCTGCAGCGGAGTGTGCGCTGATATGAAACTTCCTGGCAGATTAAAACTGTGTGCCCGACCGAGACTCGAACTCGGGACCTTTGCCTTTCGCGGGCAAGTGCTCTACCATCTGAGCTACCGAAGCACGACTCACGCCCGGTACTCAGGTCCCGAGTTCGAGTCTCGGTCGGGCACACAGTTTTAATCTGCCAGGAAGTTTCATATCAGCGCACACTCCGCTGCAGAGTGAAAATCTCATTCTGGAAACATCCCCCAGGCTGTGGCTAAGCCATGTCTCCGCAATATCCTTTCTTTCAGGAGTGCTAGTTCTGCATATATCGCAGGAGAGCTTCTGTAAAGTTTGGAAGGTAGGAGACGGATACTGGCAGAAGTAAAGCTGTGAGTACCGGGCGTGAGTCGTGCTTCGGTAGCTCAGATGGTAGAGCACTTGCCCGCGAAAGGCAAAGGTCCCGAGTTCGAGTCTCGGTCGGGCATACAGTTTTAATCTGCCAGGAAGTTTCAATGTTGTAGTTGTCGGCACACAGCAATTGTATTTACCGGCAATATTTATTAAAACACTACAGACGACAGAAAGCTGCAGCGATGCTAGCGCTTCATGTGGTAACATGTCACATTGCAGTGAACAGAAGACAAGCGATTTCTTTGATCAAATCTACAGCGAGGCCCTAGATTTGATCAAATATTGGACGACATTTGACAAAGTTCCTATTACACCATCAAATATTGATAGTGTAATGCCGGCCTAAATAAGGAAGATAAAGATTTTTATTTATTTATTTTGAATTTAGATAGGTATTCGTGCACAAAATGTTGGCTGCGGTATGGGCATAAGAGATTTAATAGTCTGACTATTGTATCAGATGTTGCTAGCGTGTATTTATGTATGCCCGTTATGCTGGGATCTCTGTGACGTCACAGTGTGTGTGTGTGTGTGTGTGTGTGTCATCTTTTCTCTTTGCCTTCTGTGCGAAAGCGAGAAGGTTCACAGACACGCCGCTATGTGGCGCTGTAGCTGTGCCGCATTCAGAGCCTTCTAAACATACGCCGTCTGTATTAAATTGTCAGATGTTCTCTTCCTATAGCATTTCTCCCTTCTACGTTAAAATAACAATCATGTTTTTACATCTTAAGGAAACCGGATGTTATATTTCCCCTCCACGAATGTGATTAAATGCAGTGACTTACCATATGTGCTTATCGCTCATATTTCTTGCACATTTCCCTTTTTTTTTTCCTGTCCTTTTGTTTGTAGTCCCTTCAACCTCTTGTCACATGGCATATGCAATACGGTATTCGACTGGAAAATTTACTTGTTTAGTGAGAGTAGTATTCTGCAAATGTCGTCTGTGTATGCCGGTACTTCTTTAGACAAATGGTAACCAATTTTCACTTCAGGTGCAAAATAATAAAGTGAGAAAAATTACACAATACGCCTGTCTTCCACGTTTAAAGCGTCTACAAATTGTCTGTGTTCACTGTCAGATAATAATTTGCACTAGTTTATCTACTATTATATATTTGATATGAGAGTTTTACCTCCTTGTCTGACATTTCTCTAAAGCCTACTAAAGGACGGTTCACGAAAGTAGCCTAAGCAGTATTAATATGTCCCGCATCGAGTAATTTTGCTTTCTATGAGCGGAAGTCATTCGCACTCATCTTCGAAGACAAATATGGAATGAATGCAGTGCTAATGTACTAGCATAGTATAGAAGGTCTATAGTATAGTAATTCATTTGTCTAAGAATCACCGTAGAGTCATACAGGCTTTGTCAGGTTAAAGCAAGGAAAAAGGAAAAACATGTAATATAGATATACTTCTGTTTAACGGGGAGATGCCTTAGTTATTGCTTAGTGCCGATAAGACGAAGTCATATAGAAAAAGAAGCAGCTATCCAGTCACCGCTAATTACCTTCGGGTGCTGTTGCCAGGCGGGGCGTGATCTTATTGATTTGCTGCTTCGCTATACACTTCCCATATTTAGGAGTGTCATGATTGCTTTCCAGCGACTACGATCAACAGAAATGAACTGTCAATTGAATAGCCTAGTTGCAAACGCGGCTAAGTCAGTTTTAAAAGATTTTTGGGAAAAGCCGAAAAACGTAGCCTTGCTCTCACAGCAATATTACAACGGTGGTTAATGTCTCAAAAAAAAAAAAAGGAAAAAAGACAACGACCAAATCATAAGTGTCTCTATAATCCTACATTAACTCCTTATTAGAATTTTTATGTAAAAATTTGTACTTAGCCGGTTTTGCAACCGAGAGGCCAGTTTGCCGCTTCTGCAACCGCATCGGCGGCCATGATGGAATGCAGTCGGTTGCAAAGCCGGCCGAAAAATTAATTCCGGTGTTTATCTGGCTATATCTGTAAGAATGGTAGACTACAGTGGCATACTAAAGTAATGCGAAAGGATGAAAATTAAACGAACAAAGTGCCGAAATACTGTTTTATTTTAAATATTTAAAAAGACTGACATCATTACATAAAAAACTAAACATGAACTACTTCAATGTACAATATTAATATTACACTGATTTAATCACTGAATTCAGTTTTAACACCTGTCATGAAAGAGAGAAATCTTTGGAAACAAATCTTAGGAAAATTAAATATTGCGAAGAAACGATCACAAGGTAAAATAAAGTATACAGCGTTTAAGCTATGTTCGGGGAATCGTCGTCATCTAAAAGCTCAAAATAAAGTCCTTCGTCCTCGCCGTTTTGACATTCGTCTGTTTCCACGATCTTCTGTTGCTCAAAAACATCAGTGTAGAATTTTAATCAGTGGGACACCTTTTGGAATCTCCTGCAGAGGAGTTTCTTTCGTGATACGTTTGCCTCTTTTAAGAAAAGATTTCTGCTCTCCACTTTCAAAATTGAAGAATGCTTCTCCTCACATAATTTTCTGTGTGCTGTCTTCATGATGTTAATTCTCTTCGACTTTTGGAACTGGAGGTGCTAGGATCCAGGAGCTTTGATGACATCAGTGGCGATCTTCTTCCAGTCTCTCACTTTGTAGTTATCCGACTCCAAATGCACCACTGGGGAGAATTTCTCCAGTATGCCGACGTATACTGCAGGGTTTTCGATTATGTTCAATTTTGAAAATTTTCTCCCCATGTTTGCAAGAACTCTATCAGGGGGTATAAAGGAATGACCGACGATCGGGAACCACACTTCAACGCTCTCTATGTGTGCTGGAGCTGCGTACATGAACCATCACATCAACATCCCTATCGTTGTATTCTTGTTTTGCTCATCGCATCCACCCGAAAAGAGCCGTAGTTTGGTGACAACATGCAAGTGGGTGTTAAGCAGTTGATGATGAAGAGGTGAAGCAATCTGATTCGACCCCGACCCCTCCGCAAATTCGGTCTCGAGCCAAACATATGAGGTCACTTTGTCTTTCGTCTGACTGCTCGTAGAGGAACCTCGGCAAACCGTGAAATTATATAAGTACATCTGTCTGAAATAATAAGCCCCCTGATCAGGGACTTCTGGGAGGCTAAATTTTTCTGGCAGTCATAACTTAAAAAATTAGTTGACCTTCGATGTCTTCCTTCAGTCTTTCGTTAAAACATTGCCCCTACCTTTGTTAGCTGCAAGTTGATTTTCCAAATTTTTCCTTTCCATTGGCCGATTTTCCAAGGAAATCATGCTTTGTAGGGACGAGCATTTAGAGCATGTGTCAATATAAGGTGCTCCGAAGCCAATATTAAAATTATTGCAGAATATTGTCCGGTGGTAGTGATACTCAACGTCCAAATCAGGATGTTTGTACAGAACATTTCCCACATTATTTTTACATTTAATTCACTGGGCAAATATTGGCGATATAGCACTTTTCCTCTAGAATAGTGACTTTCCATCGGCTTGAATTGTTCAATGTGTCTGACAACTGCATTTCTCCTATCTTCGTACAACTTCGTTCTTCTGTCATCTCCTCTTCTTTCAGTGGTTGCAGGCGAGGAATTGTTCAGTAGCCTATACCCTGACAAATTTTGTTCGTAAAATTTTTGATGGGTGCGTCTTACGTCCTGCACAGTGAGTTCTTTATGTTTCAGCCTTCCGGCAGAATGTTTACAGTTTGGTATCTGTGGAAACCCTTTCAGGTTAGTATCTACAGATAAATGAAAATAAAAACCAACTGATAGTAGTTCCAGAAGAGGTTAGACAGTGTTGCTAGGCCATTTATTCCAACAACATTAAACCTGTAATGAATATTTGGACATTAGTGCAAGCAGTGGTCTTATCTCTTCCTTTTTGTCAACATTTCGTCTCCATTGCTGAACAAAATATGGTTCAAATGGGAACTACTTAAACCTAACTAACCTAAGGACATCACACACATCCATGCCCGAGGCAGGATTCGAACCTGCGACCGTAGCGGTCGCGCGGTTCCAGACAAGCGCCTAGAGCCACTCGGTCACACAGACCGGCATTGCTGAACATTCCGTCTTCTCTTCTTAGAAGTAAAGTTTCTCGTGGCATCTTCCCTTTCAGCTCTATTGTCGTCGGGTACTTCAATAGTAGAAATTTCCTCTTCATTATCCTTGTCCATTTCGAACTGTGCTACAATAAAACTTACTACAAAGCCGTTTTAAAATACACAGTTGAACAAGTGTGCTGGTAGGTCTTTTTATCATGTAACTACAATGTAGCAATGGAAGCAGAAACATACGAGAACCTACCCAATACTTCCAGCCCAAACATTTTAGTCACATGTAGCTAAAATTCGGAACTTTTTAAAACTGTTACGTGTGACTAGACGAGATGTCCGGTTCTGCAACCGTACCCTTTGCCGGCGGCCAGTATCACGTTAAGACTCTGCCTCTTTTGCAACCTAACGCATAGAAAACATAGCCGCCTTTGCACCCGCACACGATTTTCGCACCTCATTTGAAAATGCTTTGAACCGTTTTTGAAGCCTGATCGATACATTGTTGCATACACAGTGAAAACCTGTACAAGAAAGTGCCTCAAGCTCAATTTTTGATTTTTGTTCACATAGCCGCTTTTGCAACTATGCTACACAATTATACCCTACCAAAAATGTG
Source organism: Schistocerca gregaria (assembly GCF_023897955.1). Classification (NCBI taxonomy): domain Eukaryota; kingdom Metazoa; phylum Arthropoda; class Insecta; order Orthoptera; family Acrididae; genus Schistocerca; species Schistocerca gregaria. The sequence continues at coordinate 193,905,306 of NC_064929.1, read as the reverse complement.
GTAAATCGTGTAACGATGTTAATTTCTGTTTTTCCAGATCTTAGAAATGGGAAGTATAAACGAAGTTTATAGGAAGAACCGTAAACTTCATAAATCGGTTCACAACAACTTTGTTTTAGTCCTTACGACATATTGATAACACCTAGTCCTAATAACTAGTCCTAATAACAATGACTGAATTGTTCCACAAACAGTATCTTTGAGTTGGTCGGTGTATTGTACAGGTGATAGTATTTATTCGTTCTAAGTGCGGTTTTTAAAGCAAGTTCTCACAATCGTTCGGGTAAAGGTACACCACGTAAGACAGACAAGGTCCATTCGCAGTTTTTCGGGTGGGTGTATGTGATTTGAAAGAGTATTAAAGTACGTGCTACTTGCGGCGCAGCCCAGTACCATTACTGTGTGTAATCTTTGCTCCAGTGAATTTTGAAAATTACAGGTGGAACGACGTTTAAAACTGAATGCCAGATAACACAGACTGGGAAGTATATTTAGAAGAGGCATGTATTATTTGTAATTTTTTTGCTAATGTTTTTAGAGTTACCTGTACCATCTAAATTTGAAGAATAAAATTCACGAATAATAACATGCACTGTTTGTTCGATAACGGTGTTTCCTTTCTGTTTACTCGAACGCAGATTTTGTGAATCGCTTGTCCGTGTTTCGGAAAACTGTATGTTGTGAAGTAGAAGCGGCAAGTTAACTAAATTACTTTCTTGCGATGCCGCTATTGTTGTTGTTTTCGGTTTGTGCTTAAAGTTCTTCAACGTACTGTGCCCAGGGATCCGAGAGTTGACTGATAATTTTCTCTTTTGTTTTCTTTCAGACTGCTGGATTCCTGAAAAGAGCCAGGACTGAAAAATTATTAGAAATATTCAATAAGGTAAGTTCTCAAAAATTTTCTGGTAATAAGTTTGTCTGCTTTCCTATCCTCGGTAGTTCATTTACCAAAAATAAGCCCTTAAAAAAAAAATCCTGCCTATATACACTCCATTTGAAACACATGGGAAAGTGTGACACTAAGGAAAATAAAAAGCAGCGAGTGGTATGTGATTGAAAAGGAAAAGCTGCCCATTACACTTTACATGGCCACAATCTCTCATTTTGATCCTGGACACTTCCTTAGAAAGCAGATTAAAATACTTTGTAAGAAACAAAAGTTTTTGGAATCACGAAGGAAATAATTTTTATAATGTATGTTATTGAAACATCCACTTTCAAGTACAGGTAAAATCATTTGACCTTTGAAAGTTACAAAAGAGCTGACGGATAAAGAATAAAAAAATGGCGAGAGTACTCATTTTTCATTTTGGGGACTGGGATGTTTTTAAAAAAAGGTAGCAACTAATGATGCTACAGCACATCACAGTATGTCAGAAACAACAGATGAATCTGATAACTTTCTGCAAAACTTCTGTGGCTTCCTTTAGAAAAGTTTAAAATATTAGACATTTCGCTCTTGTATTTCCTGCTGCTAGCGGTGGTGAAAGGGAACATGTACAACTAACAGATGTGTACTGTTTGAACATTATGAAAACTTTGTTAGTTTTTTACGTCTTACTCAGTATAATATGGACATAGAGGAGGAGTGTTCAGATTTGTCAAAATAAGAATGAGCAAATCAGCTAAAACTGCGAAATGAAATACAACTGCTTCACAATGGTGACAGTCAAATTTCTTAAAGCAGCCATCAAACTGATGATAGTAGCCTATGCCATGATCCCTTGTGACTTTATTGTAGACAATATGTCCTTGTCGCCTAGTTCTAGTTAAATCAACAAAGTGTCTGCACTTTAGCCATAGGCCTACGTAATTTTTCTAATGCAATGTTAAGTGTATTTAACTTAGTGTTAAAATTTCATTTTTATCAGAGAAGTTTTTAAAATAAGGCCCTATGCTCTTATGATAATGACTATATATTTAAATAGTTGTGGTAAAGAAATTGGTGGAAATAACTCTTTATCATCTTCTTCCTCCCAGAGGTGACACAGTTAACACTGGTCATTACTGTGAAACAATTTGGAAATTGTCACAAGTAGTATATCACTGTGTGGTGGAAATCGTTTGATTTCCAAAAATCCAAGTGTGTATCATCCAGCCTACTGCTGCTAATAGCTTCTCCAGAGTTGATGGCTGCCATTTGTTCATTAAATGATATGCATTTTGTTATTAGCAAGTGAAGACATTGAATTTCATAGACCCCATTTGCAAGATTCCCCCACATCCTGAAATCTTGTCTCAACTTTGTCCTTGATGCACAAGTTTAATGTAGTGTGGGCTCCATTTCCTCACCTTATGCAATTGAAATGTTCATTCTCCTTCAACTGACGGTTCCAGATGGGTTTGTTGTAGTCATGTGTTTTTCCTTTTTCAGGTCAAGAGGAATGTAATATACTAATCTTCGGCTTTGATCAGTGACATAATGTTAATGGCTGTTGTGACATCATCTTTTGGTGCATATTTTGACAGTTTGGTTGAGAGTGGTGAAGCCAACAAATGTGAAATAAAAAAACTGGTTGTAATGACTGGACCAATATGTAGTTCAGCCTGTCTGAAAAACCTCCAGTCATATGACACTATAATCACAATGTTGTTTATGATGTTTGTCACATGTTTCTTAAGTCACTTGTCAAAACTGACAACTGATGTAAAATATTCCTTTCTATCACCTCTTCCTTTCTTTGGACTATAACTAACCTCTGATACCGACCTAATGCCATTAGTTATCAAAATTTTTACTTGGACATTTGTGTGAAACAGTGGTAACATGCAAGATAAGAGAAGGAACAACAAGAATGAAAGATCAAAAGGGAATTCAGTCCCCTTTTTTTTCTTTCTCTTGTTTTGTTAAATTGTGGCTTCCACATGACCAAATAATCAATGCAAGTAACATACTGTTAAGTATGTCAGAGAAGTATTATTCATCAGACATTGTGTACTGGCACATAATTCTAATCTATTTAATATGATCAAAGGAAGGTGGGCAATGATTGGGATTTGCCCTTGCATTTGGGACTATTAGTTTTTCTGTAGTGTCAATAAATTGGTGAAGGATAGATATTCCTGAAAAGAACAGGGCCAATTCCTTCAATTCCTTTTGCCATCCCTGTCCAAACACTACTACTCCATCTTTAAGGACCTCACCGTTGAAAGGATGTTAAAACTTAATGTTTCTTCATTTCTTTGTTTCATGTAAGTAATGGTATTGTATTAAATTAGGCCTACCAAAATTTTCTATATCTTTTTTACAGTATGCGTCTAAAGAGATCGATGGTGAGAAGTTTATGACAGCAACAGATTTTGTTCAGAAATATCTTGGCCTCTTTACGGATCAGAATTACAATGAAGAATCAGTTAAGCTCTTGGCTGGAATTGTTGACACTAGCAAAGATGGGTAAGTTTGCAGCTTGTACTGGAAGCCAATTTCTGTCAAAATTTACCAGAATATTGTCTGATTCATTACTTGTTCACAAGTTTTTGCAAATGTTGGAATTCTTTTATAACTGAGACTCCTTTAGTAAAGTTTTCTAATTAGTCCTCTGATATTTATTTGGATTTGGTCAGCACTTGAATTGCTGGAATATGACGCAAGTAAATTTTGTTTACAAAATATACAGTATTCAAAGTAAATAGTATTTACATGGTCCATAAAGTAAAAATAGTTTGTGAGATTCCATTGTTAGAAAGAAAACTTCTGATGTTCTAATAAATAAATTAGGTGTTGGAACCAAATGAAAAAATATGGTACAGCATGTTTATAGTACTTCAGAGATTTTAGTGAATTTAAGGCTTAGTATTAGAAATATTTGAAGTATATTAAATAATTGCATTGCCCTAATAAGATGTATAGAATTCATGACAACTTCCAAACTGCAAGAGTAAAATCAACTACATTTTGATTCTAACAAAGTACTAATTATTACTCTTGAGAGAAATAAGTTTCTTTAACTTGAGTTGCAATAGTTCAGATACATATTGTCCTGAATCAGGACCTGTCAATGTAACTGACGTGAAAAAGCTATTACCTAGCAAATGAGAGTGTGGCTGTTGTATGCATAAGTGAAGCATTGTGTAGGTGATGTTGGATTAGTTGAGATCCCGTTATATACCGGTAGTACTCATTTTGTAGAGTTAACAGCTCACGACATCAAAATACAGAGTAGGAAAAAATACATTTACATTGTAAATATGGGCACATCTGAGAGGAGATTTCTTCATAAGTTCTGGGATGATGTCATAATATTATAGTTTGTATATGTAAATTATAGTTTGATTAAAATTACTTGATACTTGACACTTCATGCATTGGAGCTGGTTTCCTCCAATCCCAGTGCACGTCACGCCGTTGCCAAACTGCCACAGCAGTTGGTCAGTTCACTTCCAATTCTGTGTCCAGTATTCTTTCTTGATATGTTTGGATCACGAACCATGGATTTCGTATTTCATCATACATGAGGACCACATCACAAACAAAACACACACATCCCAATGTGAATGAAATACTCTTGTTTCATACACAGCACCAACCAAACACTACTGGATATTTTAGCACAAGGCACAATTCAGTGTTACATCTGGTTTTCACAATCGCAGGGATTGGCTTAAATTAGAAAAGCTTTGTGTGAAATTTCATCATTGCAACTGAGTGATTACAGGCAAAGATTTAACACAAGTCACATGGTGTTGTAATTAATGCAATGGTTAGAATATTAACCTGCCATGCCGAATATAGTAGTTTTGAATCTCGTCAAATAAGTGAAATTTTTTTACTTCTAAATCTCATCAAAAGATTTGATTATCATTTTTATGCAATTAATTGGTTTAAATGCATTTTATTTCTAAATCTTTGCCATATCATTGTCACCATCATATTGGCCTTTTTATTGCTTTTATTTTTCTGCTTATCATTCTTTTTTCGTCTGGAATCTGCGTGTGTCTTCTATCTGCCTGTGCCAATGAGGACTGCTCATCAGCTGGTAAATGGTTGCTTGTGTAGCCAATAAGAGGACAGTTTCAAACAAGAAATTACATTTGCTTTCAGCACTGAAATTGGGCTTATTCTGTCTTGATGTAGCTCATAGAGGCTAGCTTTAATACCCATGGGCAATGCATTGACGGTTTTAGTTCTGTCGCAGATTGTTGACCACTGGTTTCTTGGATACATTACACATTATGTGGTTGTGGTTAGCTTAGGACCCAAGTTTAAATTCAGAGCTACATAATGTATCTCCTGTGCAGTTCAGTCATCGGTCACGTAAAATCAGCTGTCGACATAGCATCTCGCATTTCTGACGTACCTTGCGGTGGCCATTTCTGATGTTGCTCTGCTTTACACTTTAACAGCAGTTGTGAAGTGACTTGTTGTGTTTGTGTGTTACCTATAATTGAGCGGTAGCCAGTGGCCAATGTGGCAAGACTGTAGCCACAATTGACAGACGTCAGCTATCTGGTAATTTTATATGGACTATAGGTTATGATGATTATCATCACATGGTTTAATTACATGTACAGTCAAGATTGCTGAACACAATATTAAAAAAAATACTAGTTACTGACAGCATAAATATAATTTGTCAGTTGAATGCTCAGTATTTTAAATATGACTACTTACTTTTATTTTCCTACATTTTAAGATGACATCCTCCTATCTGTTTGGGGGCACTTGGAACTGTCTGCTGTGAGTGTTTCTAATGAATACTTTTTTTTTTTACAATAATCTTCTTAAATTGCAGTGCAGTGTTTTACAAAGAGTATAGTTGTATCATTTGCAAAGATAATAAATTTACACTCTGTTTAAGAACAGAAAAGAACGCAGTATGGTGGGCAGGGTAGGAGAGGGAGTCAGTTACAACATATGAAACTAAAACAGTTGGCCTTATACAGAAAGGCATTTATGATTGCTCCAAAAGTATTCATGTTCTAAATACAGTACTGTCTGCATAAATAATTGTGGCATTTATGATTTGGAGAAGTGTTGCCTATCGTTTGAACACAACTGTATGGTCTTTCTTTGGTCGACAGCTTTATCTCGTTCCCAGAATTCCAAGCATTTGAAGGCTTGCTGTGTGTACCGGATGCACTCTACAAGACAGCTTTCCAGCTCTTTGACACCAATGGAAATGGAATGGTTACTTTTGGTGAGTATTCTTCTTTGTGAATGTCATTCAATCTTCTGCAGTAATTTTGCTGTTGCATTTTATAAGTGAGAGTGTTGGAAAAGGAAGAAGCAGAATTTATAAGTAGTTTTTTAAGACTAAGTATTAATTTTTCTTTTTGGAGTCCGTAAGTGGCCACACACACACACACACACACACACACACACACACACACACACACACACACACACACACACACGCTTTCTCTCTCTCTCTCTCTCTCTCTCTCTCTCTCTCTCTCTCTCTCTCTCTGTGTGTGTGTGTGTGTGTGTGTGTGTGTGTGTGTGTGTGTGTGTGTGTGTTTCGTTTTAATTCACGTAAGTCAGCAGTACTGAGTTGGGCTGTCTTGGCATTAGTGGGATCCAACGGATAGTTAGTTTTTCAGGCAATTATGTCCCACAGAGGCAGACCTTCATGCTTCCTCAAATATTCATATGGTCACACACACTCAAAAAAAGTACAAATATATTTGCAAGGTGCACCAAATCAGCAACATTTTTTTGTTAGGACTGAATTCTTTGGTCCATACACAAACATCATAAACCGAGATTTGGAAAAAGTTTTGATAACCATGTAGATGATCACCTTTAAATTGTCACCACCGCATAATGTCCTGTTCGTACCAAATAACTTACATAGTGCAACTTAACAAATAATAGATTTAAAAATAGTGTTTTGTATGCTGTACTGTTGTTAGAGATACTATCTGCAGTGGGACTAAAAAAATGAAAAAAGCCAGATGCATATAAAACATTCAGGTTAGAATAGAACTAATAAGAAACTCAGATTGTAAATCTTGAACTCTCGATTAAAAAAATATTTATTCTTTCAGAGAGGGGAGAAAGAAACAGTTATATGAAACTAGTGTTGTGGTATGAGGGGAAACTAGTGTTGTTGTGGTATGAGGAATAACAATAACAATAACACACTGTTGATGTTTATACACCTTACTGTTGGGGTAACCCTGTAAAACGTACTCTCATGGATTAAAATCTGGTGCATGTGCAGGCTGTGCAAAGTCACTGTACTGGGAGGTGAAGATTTCCATCAAAATAGTAATAGAATTTCTAGCAGTATGGGCTGTGACACCATCCTGCTGAAATGACACTAGACCCAAATCCATTTATTGAATTTATGGTTCAAAAAATTCTTGGCTCATGTTGGCATACTGTTTGGAGCAGAAGGTAACAGTGTGGTCATACTCCTCATAAAAATAAAGGCATGCTCTACTGATTACACACCAAGCTGACATTTTTAATTGTGTAAAATGCTCTCGTGAATGGTCTTAGGGTTCTCACAACTCCAAGAAAGCATATTCTCCATGTTAACACATCCAGATCTGCACTACAACAAAAGACTGGTGTGGAAAAAATAGGTTGCAATGACAAAAATTTGCATTGTTCAGTTCAACTGAGCCATGTTTGTAACTGACAGTTACACTAACAGAAACTGCCATTACTGCTGCATCATTAGAGCCTATCCCTACTCTTACAGCAGCAGCTTAAGGGACTTAACTGCTAAGGTCATCAGTCCCTAAGCTTACACACCACTTAACCTAAATTATCCTAAGGACAAACACACACACCCATGCCCGAGGGAGGACTCGAACCTCCGCCGGGACCCTTTGTTCACAACATAGTGTTGAAAGTAGGAGTATTTCCCTGCCCTGTCCTGCCCTGCCCTACCCTACCCTGCAGACATGGTACACACACACACATACATGTACACAGGTCCACGTGCACACCAGCACAAGTCACGCACCCTGGCTGGCGGCCAGATACAATGCTCATGTGTGAGTGATTATGGCAGTTATGGACGACAAGAAACACGGTACGTACGTAGTATAGGTAGAGTGGTATATTTATAATGAAATATAATACATATTGCGCCGCATTGGAAAATAGAGTAACAGACATTAGTAACTTTTATGTTTGACACAGGACAACTCCAAACATAAAGGCCGATACCGGACTCTCAGTAAGGAATATGTTTCCTCTGGCACTAATGCGCATTTTGCACCTGTTATTCATGCTGACTACCAAACTGTTGAGGAGTCTTTATTTATTTATTTCGTGTTCCATAGATCCATAAGGGAACATATATTTGGATATAGAACGAGTCAAGGTTTTTACAGATTATTGTTTTGTGCACAGATACATTGATCTTATCATTAGATTAAAGAAACTGTGAAGTTTAGCGTATACCCTTACATATTAGTTGAGATACAGGACATCTGAAAGAATATATAGTCATACATAAATTTGGATATTGTTCTTAAGTTGTACAGGCGTCATATACAGACATACATAAATTTGGGTATTGTATTAAGTTACACTGGACTTACAGAGTATGATTAATAAATTGTAGAGGTCACACCGTAAGGTTTAAGCAATAACAAGAGATTCTATGCATTTTTGCTACAAAATTCATCAATACTGTAACAAGATTAATCTGAAAGGAACTGCTTCAGATTTTCTTTAAACTTTGGCATGTTTCCAACCAGTTCTTTAATGTGTAGTGGTAGAGCATTAAAAATCTTGGTCCCACTCTATAAAACCCCCTTCTGGACCATGCTTTTCATTTTTAGCTCGTAATGGATATCCAGTTTCCTTCGGGTGTTATAACTGTCACCACAATATTTTGAATAAGTTGCTATTTTTTGAAACAAAGCACTTTAGGGAAAAAATATATTGGGCAGGTGTTGTAAGGATTTGTAGAGCTCTAAACAGATCTCTGCACGAGTGCCTAGGATGTACTCCACACACAATTCTTACTGCTCGCTTCTGTGCATGGAACACTTTTTTTTTCTATTGGTTAATTTACCCAAGATATTATACCATAGGCTGCAAGTTGCTGAAAATAGCCAAAATATGCAGTTTTTATTGTGCTCATTTCCCTAGTGTCTGAAATTATTCTTAAGACAAACGTTGCTGAGCTTAGCCTTTTGCACAGATCTTGAATATGGTGTGGGGATGTTGTCCCATCCCTCTCTCATGGGAGTTTTCAGTTCTTGCACAGTTTGGAAGTGGGTGTTAGTTGACACACACATCTGCCAAGAGCATCCCAGGCATGCTTTATACAGCTTAGGTCTGGGAAATAAGTAGGTTCAATGTCATCACTTTGTGTCGGACATGTCCAAGGTCACGAGTGGGTGTGAATTGTCTTCCATAAACAGAAAGCCGGGACCTACCACATCTTTAAACAGACGGACATGATCCAGAGTAATATCCCGCCAATGCTCTTGTGCTGTAACAGCATCTCATACAAACATATGCAGCAGTGTTTGGCCATTGTGCATAATGCCTGCCCACACCATGACATGTAGACCATACCAATGATGTTTGTGAATACTCTGTGGTGTGTAACAGGTTCCCCTCTCCATCCACACTAATTGGTGGCCAGAATCACTTGCTACATCAAAGCGGCATTTGTCAGAGAATATCACACTGGACTGTTGCTGATACCGAATCGACATGCTCCCGACACCAAGAACTCTTTCTTGTCGATGGCACAGTTGAAGTGCGAGGCATTTAACAGGCTGAGTATACAAACCAGCCTGATTTAATCATCGCAAAGTAGTTTTGGCAGACACACATGTACCACTATCTATTGGAAGGTCTGTAACGATCTGCCCAGGAGTGGGCCGTCTGTTCCATTTCGCCACTAGGGTAACGTATCAATCCTCTTGTGATGTGGCCATCTATCTACAACCACCAGCATGCTTTTGCTTAGCATTTCCACCCCTCTACATTCCTTTTACAGTCATTGGTTGCTTGTTCTTAGCAGTTGGCAGTTGTTCCTTAGCAAGTGTCACTTGTTGCTTAGCAACTGTCAAGCTGTGGTCTTTCCTTAATGCATCTCGTGCCCACAAGTGATATTCATCTTGCAGTAGGCAGTTTTGGTTTTTCTGTGTATGTTGTTTTGATTTTTCAGTGTGTGTTGCCTTTTTTCTAATAAAAATTTTTCATTTGCTTTTGGAAGGTACACTGCCTGAATAGTTTGTTAGAAAAACTATTTGTTCTGTTCTGTCTTTGTACAAAGCACAGCAATATCACAAGACTGGTTTTTTTTTTTAAGTGGCTTGTAGTACATAGTAAACGCTCAGATATTTGCATTGCTGTTTGCAGATGAGTTCGTTGAGGTGATGAAAAAGACAGTGCTGCTCCAGAAGCTGCCATTCAACATGGATGGTGACTTTGTGAAACTATACTTCGGAAAGGATAAGAAGAGGCTTGTCAGTTATACTGAGTTCAGCCAGTTCTTGCATGTAAGTATAATTTTTGCATTCATCATTTTCATTACTGTGGTATTGGAAATTTTTTTTGTGACTCATTTGCTTTTACTGATAGCATTATTTGTCTGTGGACTCTCACTGACAATCTTCAGGCGTCAGTATTAAGTGTGACATACATTTTTAGACATGAGAAACTCGTGCACAACAATTCTTATCTGCTGCAATAATTTATAGTAACTCATTAATACTGAAGATGTATTTCGCTCATGCAAGAGTATCTATAAGAGCTTAGAAACTACAGTGCTTTACTAGGCATGGTTCTAATGGTCAGAGGAAGGCAACAGCATACCGCATCCATTGGACACTGACTCACCCAGGCAGTTGCATGGGGACTGGCAGATTGATATAGACTCCAGACCTTGGTGCAACTTGGTAATTTCCATATTAGCAAAACATTGTTAGAGATGAAAGAGGCAGTAAGGGAGACAAAAAATTCCCAGTTCCGACTGGGATGAAACACCACACCAGTGGATTTGTAGTTTGACATTTAGCCCCTGTGCTATCAAGCCACACAGGAAAAAAATAAAATTGTAAGGGGAAGGGAATAGTCTATAAACAGTATGAGTGCATCAGCAATGGAATGAATGGGTACAATTAAAATATCATGGTAAGAACCATATTGACAAGTTCACTTTCAAAGTGACCCATTAAGTGTTCTCTGGAACTTGAACAAATTACTTTATGCAGTGAGGAACAGAAAGAAATCCATGTGGTAAATTCAGAAAAAATATGAACAAATCAACAATGCAAATAAACTATTAGTGTATAATTTGTCTGCAGATTTTATTGTGCATAGTTTTATTTGCAAGTTACGTTGTTAAAAGGTAGTGTTGTAAAATGATTACCTCCACAGTGCTCATATACTTCCAGCAATGGAATTGGATCCTGTGTCTACATTGGTCACATTTTCTCAGGTATGATAGACTTCTACTCTTGTAACTTTTCTTAATACACATTTCAGACACCAATAAGTTGCTTGGGAATCAAAGAAAGCTTCAAGAACTGACAACCAGTGGTTGTCTCGTCTTGGAAGGCAGAACATGTGTGAAACCTTTTGTGCCTACTACACAGTATATTACATGTTTGGATGCACTTTCAAATTGGCAGTTGGCTGAAAATGAACTGTGCATTGTAGTGGGAGACCCCTGAATTGAAGACAGGAGCAAGAAAGAATGAAACACAAATAATCTTACAAAGACCAGTAGTCCATTGATGATGGTGTAGATCACACCAAAGTACTGCATATTTTGCCTGCAGTTCAGTTCAGACACTTTAAAGTGATGTGCCTGCTTTTGGAGAACGGTGCTGTAGTTAAATAAGGACATGTTTCCCCAGAGATTTCATGTGAAATTTTTATTTGCTGTTGGCCAATTCAACCTCATGGTCATAATCAGCCATTTGCCTATTAACACAAAATGGACAAACATGATCGAACACATGATTTATATTTAAAGATTAATTTTAGTTACAAAGTCTCAAGTAATATATTGTAAATAACATTAAAAATGTATTACTTATGTGGAAGTGGCCATATCTTTTCTATTTGTTGACTTTATGTGAAGTCAAAAAATAAAATCAGCAACATGTTTTAATGTTATTATCAATGTATTACTTGAAACTTTGTAACTAGGATTTCTTTGTTGTTGGTAGCTCTCCATGCTACTCCATCCTGTGGAAGTTTCTTCATCTCTGAATAACTACTGCAACTTATACCCTTCTGAATCTGCACTGTTTCCATCTCTTGGTCTGTTTCTATCATTTTTACACTCCACACTTTGTCCTAATATTAAACTGGTGACCCTTTGATATCTTGGCATGTGTTCTGTCAACTGATCTGTTCTTCTAGTCAGGTTCTGCCATAAGTTTCTGTTTTCTCCCCAACTCTCCTACCCCTCATTGGTTATGTGATGTACCATCTGATCTTCAGCATTCTCCTGTAGCATGACATTTCAAAAGCTTCTATTTTCTTCTTACTAAACTGTTTGTTGTCCATATTTTGCTTCAGTACTATTCTTCTATACTGTATTATACATCTTACAAATACTTCCAGAAAAAGACTTTCTAACACTTAAATCTGTATTTGATGTTAACAAAGTCCTGTCCTTCAGAAATTCTTTTTTTGCCATTGCCGTTCTACATTTTATATTCTCTCTATTTCAACCGTCATTAGTTATTTTGCTGCCCAAGTAGCAGATTTCATCTACTACTTCAAGTGTCTTGTTTGCTAATCTAATATCCGCCTTTCAAGGCACTGTCCATTCTGTTCACCTGCTCTTCCAAGTCCTTTGCTGTCTCTGACAGAATTACAATGTCTTTGGCAAACTTCAAAGTTTCCATTTCTTATTCCTGGATTTTCTTTTGTTTTCTTTACTGCTTGCTCAATGTATAGATTGAATAACATCAAGGGTAGGCTGCAACCCTGTCTTTATTTCCTTCTCAACCACTGCTTCCCCTTAATGCCCCTCGACTCATTATAACAGCCATCTGGTTTATGTACAAATTGTAAACAGATTTTTGCTTCATGTATTTTACCCCTGCTACCTTAAGAATTTCAAAGAGAATATTCCAGTCAACACTGTCAATAGATTTCTCTCTGTCTGTAATGCAGGTTTGCCTTTCTGTAACCAATATTCTGTGAGAAGTCGTAGGATCAATATTGCCTCGCATGTTCCCACATTTCTCCGGAATCCGAAGTTATGTCCCCCAACATTGGCTTGTACCAGTTTTTTCACTCTTCTATAAAAAAAAATTGTAAGTATTTTGCAACCATGAATTATTAAACTGATGGTTCGATAATATTCATGCCTGTCAGCACCTGCTTTCTTTGGAATTGGAATTATTACATCCTTCTTTAAGTCTGAGGGTATTTCTCCTGCCCCGTACATCCTTTACACCAGATGGAGGTGTTTTGTCATGGCTGGCTCTCCGAAGGCTATCAGTTGTTCTCAAAAGGTCCTTTTCACTTTCTATAATATTGCCTTCAAATTCATCTTTCTTACATAGACCCTCTGTGTACTCCTTTCAGCCTTCCCTTCTTTTCTTAGGACAGGTTTTCCATCTGCGCTCTTGATATTCATACAGCTCCTTCTGTTCTCTCCAAAGGCCTCTCTATATGTAATGTATGTGTTTGATTTTACATTAATAAGCAAATGCTTATAATACTAACGCGAATTCTTTACAGACGAATGGAAAAACTAGTAGAAGCCGACCTCGGGGAAGATCAGTTTGGATTCCGTAGAAATACTCAAACACGTGAGGCAATACTGACCTTACGACTTATCTTAGAAGAAAGATTAAGAAAAGGCAAACCTACGTTTCTAGCATTTGTAGACCTAGAGAAAGCTTTTGACAATGTTGACTGGAATACTCTCTTTCAAATTCTGAAGGTGGCAGGGGTAAAATACAGGGAGCGAAAGGCTATTTGCAATTTGTACAGAAACCAGATGGCAGTTATAAGAGTCGAGGGACATGAAAGGGAAGCAGTGGTTGGGAACGGAGTGAGACAGGGCTGTAGCCTCTCCCCGATGTTATTCAATCTGTATATTGAGCAAGCAGTAAAGGCAAGAAAAGAAAAATTCGGAGTAGGTATTAAAATCCATGGAGAAGAAATAAAAACTTTGAGGTTCGCCGATGACATTGTAATTCTGTCAAGAGACAGCAAAGGACTTGGAAGAGCAGTTGAACGGAATGGACAATGTCTTGAAAGGAGGATATAAGATGAACATCAACAAAAGCAAAACGAGGATAATGGAATATAGTCAAATTAAATCGGGTGATGCTGAGGGAATTAGATTAGGAAATGAGACATTTAAAGTAGTAAAGGAGTTTTGCTATTTGGGGAGCAAAATAACTGATGATGGTCGAAGTAGAGAGAATATAAAATGTAGACTGGCAATGGCAAGGAAAGCGTTTCTGAAGAAGAGAAAGTTATTAACATTGGGTATAGATTTAAGTGTCAGGAAGTCATTTCTGAAAGTATTTGTATGGAGTGTAGCCATGTATGGAAGTGAAACATGGGCGATAACTAGTTTGGACAAGAAGAGAATAGAAGCTTTTGAAATGTGGTGCTACAGAAGAATGCTGAAGATAAGGTGGATAGATCACGTAACTACTGAGGAGGTATTGAATAGGATTGCGGAGAAGAGAAGTTTGTGGCACAACTTGACTAGAAGAAGGGATCGGTTGGTAGGACATGTTTTGAGGCATCAAGGGATCACAAATTTAGCATTGGAGGGCAGCGTGGAGGGTAAAAATCGTAGAGGGAGACCAAGAGATGAATACACTAAGCAGATTCAGAAGGATGTAGGTTGCAGTAGGTACTGGGAGATGAAGAAGCTTGCACAGGATAGAGTAACATGGAGAGCTGCATCAAACCAGTCTCAGGACTGAAGACGACAACAACGACGACACAAGCAAATGCTTGATAACTACCATGAGATTAAAAGTATTACATAACACTACGTCCTCGGCAGAAACATGTCTTTATTCAACCAGTATTTGATGTCCGTGGACCCAGTTATAAAGTAAACAATTATTGATGCTATAATAATTTTGTCATGAAAAATAAACTAATAATTCTATTTAATAACTGAATTTTGTTTAGTCCTTTTGGAATCTTGGTAGTCTTGCACACTGGTGTCCTGGCTTAAAAGTAATTTAATCGCATGAGAGAATTACAAAGCTGTGTTCTACCAAATGGCCCTACTTTTGTACTTATCTTCTTATTTAGGACTTGAACAGGATCCATATGTTGGAGAAAAATCACCGGATGGTTAGTAGCAATGTGGTGGTTGATGACTTTTCATTTGCAGTGAGAAAGTGAAGAGCACGCCCGATCTTTAAAAATACATTTAAAGGGAATACTTTCTGTGTCATGCTTTATATTAAGCTCTTACCAAGAATAGAACTGGTATGAAGGTCAGATGAATGTGAGTTTTCTATTAAATACTGATTTTGTCCTTATTACGTGGCAGTACTGAGTGATCACAAAGACAAAGCAGGCACATTATTTATCTGACCATGTTTTGCAGTCCTCTCACGTCCTTCCTGAAAGAAAATACACTCCTGGAAATTGAAATAAGAACACCGTGAATTCATTCCCCCAGGAAGGGGAAACTTTATTGACACATTCCTGGGGTCAGATACATCACATGATCACACTGACAGAACCACAGGCACATAGACACAGGCAACAGAGCATGCACAATGTCAGCACTACTACAGTGTGTATCCACCTTTCGCAGCAATGCAGGCTGCTATTCTCCCATGGAGACGATCGTAGAGATGCTGGATGTAGTCCTGTGGAACGGCTTGCCATGCCATTTCCACCTGGCGACTCAGTTGGACCAGCGTTCGTGCTGGACGTGCAGACCGCGTGAGCCGACTCTTCATTCAGTCCCAAACATGCTCAATGGGGGACAGATCCGGAGATCTTGCTGGCCAGGGTAGTTGACTTACACCTTCTAGAGCACGTTGGGTGGCACGGGATACATGCGGACGTGCATTGTCCTGTTGGAACAGCAAGTTCCCTTGCCGGTCTAGGAATGGTAGAACGATGGGTTCGATGACGGTTTGGATGTACCGTGCACTATTCAGTGTTCCCTCGACGATCACCAGAGGTGTACGGCCAGTGTAGGATATCGCTCCCCACACCATGATGCCGTGTGTTGGCCCTGTGTGCCTCGGTCGTATGCAGTCCTGATTGTGGCGCTCACCTGCACGGTGCCAAACACGCATATGACCATCATTGGCACCAAGGCAGAAGCGACTCTCATCGCTGAAGACGACACGTCTCCATTCGTCCCTCCATTCACGCCTGTCACGACACCACTGGAGGCGGGCTGCACGATGTTGGGGCGTGAGCGGAAGACTGCCTAACGGTGTGCGGGACTGCAGCCCAACTTCATGGAGACGGTTGCGAATGGTCCTCGCCGATACCCCAGGAGCAACAGTGTCCCTAATTTGCTGGGAAGTGGCGGTGCGGTCCCCTACGGCACTGCGTAGGATCCTACGGTCTTGGCGTGCATCCGTGCGTCGCTGCGGTCCGGTCCCAGGTCGACGGGCACGTGCACCTTCCGCCGACCACTGGCGACAACATCGATGTACTGTGGAGACGTCACGCCCCACGTGTTGAGCAATTCGGCGGTACGTCCACCCAGCCTCCCGCATGCCCACTATACGCCCTCGCTCAAAGTCCGTCAACTGCACATACGGTTCACGTCCACGCTGTCGCGGCATGCTACCAGTGTTAAAGACTGTGATGGAGCTCCGTATGCCACGGCAAACTGGCTGACACTGACGGCGGCGGTTCACAAATACTGCGCAGCTAGCGCCATTCGACGGCCAACATCGCGGTTCCTGGTGTGTCCGCTGTGTCGTGCGTGTGATCATTGCCTTTACAGCCCTCTCGCAGTGTCCGGAGCAAGTATGGTGGGTCTGACACACCGGTTTCAATGTGTTCCTTTTTTCCATTTCCAGGAGTGTAACTCAAAAAGTCAGAAGTATTTTTTGGTGTTACATTTTTACATAACTGTAGGCTAAAATTATTGGCATATTTTTGAATAGACAGTTTAAGAATAAAGTATAAAAACACATGTTTTTTTTTTCAGATGAGAACCTATGCTCAGTAAAAGTATTATTTAATAGTTTTATTTAAAGAAATACGCGAAAAGATATTAAATTGGTCTTGTATTAACTATGTATGTGGTACAGCAATTGAAATTCCAAAGAGGAATAGCAACAACTAACGTCCAGCTGATTGTTAATTAAAAATGTGTTAAACAACACAGAATTTTCTTGTTATCGCACTCTCTGTTGTGTAAACATACACAAACAATTGCATGGACACTCAAAAACACCCACCCATGACTGTGCTGCAGTCACAAATAAAATGCACACACCTCTGTGTGTGTGTGTGTGTGTGTGTGTGTGTGTGTGTGTGTGTGTGAGAGAGAGAGAGAGAGAGAGAGAGAGAGAGAGAGAGAGAGAGAGAGAGAGAGATATTAGTAACAAGAAAGCCAAAACTATTTTTGTACTGTTGTGTGTGTTTGTTTTTGCACCACCACCACCACCACCAGTCAACTTAGGTTGTTGGCGTTCCACATTTTCTTTATTACATTGTCCTCACCATCAATATAGATCTGTCAAAGGACAGGTTTCAGCTGGAGCTTGTTCTCGCTATTTCCTTTGCTATGTAGTAGGATTTCCCTTCCTTCACATTTTTTCATATGTACAGCTGCATCTGCTTATGTAACTCACAAGCCAAATGCCCCTCCTACTAGTAATTTCCTTTCCTGTTCTGCTTGCAATCAGGACAAGGGAAAAACGACTGGCTATATGCCTCTGTATGACCTCTAATTTCTCATATCTTATCTTCATGATCCTTAACCGAAATATATGTTCATAGCAGTAGAATCATTCTGCAGTCAGCTTCATATGCCAGTTCTCTAAATTTTTGCAATAGTGTTCCTCAAAAAGAATGTTGCCTTCCCTCCGGGGTTCTCATTTGAGTGCCTGAAGCATCTTTCACATCTGCTACTCTCAATGTATGCGAAAGTTTGTTTTCCTATATCTGATATACCGTGCCTGACAAAGAAAGAAAAAGAAAAGTGAAGCTCTCAGAAGGGGAGGTGGAGGGGAGAAATGAAATGAAACTATTTCTTGGGTTGAGACAGTATGTGATTTATTTCACTGATTACAAAATCAAATAAATTTACAGAGAACTGGGTAGTATGACATTGCAGTCCCTCTGACCTGGATGCGTGCATTGATTTGGTTGGGAAGGGTGTCATATGGCCGATGTAGCCTCTCCTGAGGCAAGCTGGCCCACAGCTATTGTAACTGATCCTTGATGTACTGGCACTGGAACAGTGTTGACATCCAACTTGATCCCACACGTCTACTCTTGGGGATCAATCTGGGGATCTTGGCCATGGGTGTTTCTTAACATTATGCACACTGTTTACAGAGAAACATGTGTAGAGTAGTATTGTTCTGTTGAAAAATGGTACCACAATACTGAGGGGTAACACGTGAGAACACTGGATGTCGGTGACATATTGTTGTGGTGTCAGAGTTCCTCATAACACTACCAGCAATGATTTGAAGTCATACTTGATAGCTTCCCACTTCATGACATCAGGAGTAATAAACACCAATTTAGAATGAAATTTTCACTCTACGGCAGAGTGTGCGCTGATGTGAAACTTCTTGGCAGATTAAAACTGTGTGCCGGACCGAGACTCAAACTCAGGACCTTTGCCTGTGAGGACAGGGTGTGAGTCATGCTTGGGTAGGTCAGTCGGTAGAGCACTTGCCCACGAAAGGCAAAGGTCCCGAGTTCGAGTCTCGGTCCGGCACACAGTTTTAATCTGCCAGGAAGTTCCAAACACAAATTTGTTTCTTCAAAACATTGGAAGGATATGTCATGTGAGCAAGTCTGTGCCATTCACACCAACAGTGCTTGTCTGGGGTAGTGCAGAACTGTGATTATTTTGGCTGCTGTTAGTCTCTGATAAATAGTGTGATATGGCTTTAAATGTTGTACGATGTCTGTTACTGTTTTCTAATGGCAGTTGCGGATGTGAATGGATTACAGTGTGCTTGGTGGTCAGACGTGGTCAACTGGGACCTTGATGACGAGTGTACCTGCCCTCATGTACATATGCAGTCAAACTTCGGACCACTGTCTCATGCAAGTGGTATGTTTTGGCCAGTTGGCCAAAAGTAGAGCCTCAAAGAGTCCACTTTCAAACTCTGTCAGGTGCTGCCAATGCTTTACGACACAAGTAAATGGCATCTCCATGTCCTTCACAGTAATCACCATTGTCTGTCACTGTTCAAGCCCCTTATACACCCTATCGGACCTGGTAGCAACCACTAAACATGAACAGTACTAATGATCTGGTGGCTGTTTTCCTTTGATAGCCAGCCTTGTATTTGGGTGCTTCACTTTTTCTGTCAGGAATTGTGTTTAAGGAGACTTAGTGTTCAAATTCTGAATCATTCCTTCTCCACAGATAAATTTGGTTGTTCAAATATATCTACTGTTTTTTTCTTAATATTAGATTTTCTGAGCATTGTGTAAATACACTGCAAATAAAGAATTTCAAATAGAAATCTTTTTCTTATCTCAATTCCTATTGCTCTTGTTGTAAGTTATCCTTGTGTTTGTAATTGATACCTTTCGTTATGCTGTCAATTGTTGACATCAGTTTTAGTTCCTTCGCCATATTCCTCTCTTTTCAGTTTTAGTGCCTTCACCATCTTCCTCTCTTTCTTTCTTGATGTGTTTCATCCCGCATCCTAGGTGTCAACCTTTTATTTTGTATTTCATCACACAAATACACTTGTTTCATACACAACACTCGGCAAACATTACTGGATCCTTTTGCTTAAGATGTGGTTCAGTGTCACATATACAGTTATTATAATCAGCTTACGTTAAGATATGCTTCACGCACCACTGTGTGCAGCCAAAGTTTTCAAGGCTCAATTCATCGTTGCAGCTTGGTCACCAGAGTCATAAATATATGGCTGTTTAACAGTGTACTCTAGTAGCACAGGGGTTGTCGACTAAACTTCACATGTCGAAGGTTGTAGGTTCAAATCTCGTTAAATGCATTGGAATATTTTTGTTGCCAAATCTGATCAAAAGACCAATTATTGTTTTTATTCATTTAATTGTCTTAAATGTATTTTTTTTATTTCTGATGCTTTCCTGTGTCTTTTTCATTATCATATTGACATTTTTATTTGCTTTAATTTTTTCTCCTACCACTTATATCACTCGAAATCTGCCTGTTTTGCCTACATTTTGCAACCAAGTGCTAACGAGGACTGCTCACTGATTGGTAACACAGTAGCTCGTGTATCCATTGTGAGGTTAGTTTCAGGTAACCAGTGAATGTCAGCGAGAAATTACAGTTTGCTTTTAGCGCTGAAACTAAAGTTTTTTTGTCTTGAGTTTGCTCATAGAGATTATCTTTAGTTGCTGTTAGCAAAGAGATCGTAATTTTAGTTATGGTGCAGATAGATGCCTGCCATTTTCTTGGGTACATTGCACATTTTGAGGTTGTGGTTAGGTTAGGATGCCAATTTAAATTCAAAACGCATCACATTGTCATCTGCAGTTCAGTAACTTAAAATTAGCTGTGTACAGAGGGTCGTGGATTTCCATCATACCTCACAGCGGTACCTTCCAACAATGGTCTGCATTACAAATTAACAGCTTTTGTGAAGCTTTTTCATTGTCTCTGTCATTTTTTAAGTCTTTTTTAAGTCTAATCCACTTCCTTGAATTATTTTTATTCCACCGGTATTACCCATTACCATATCCGTATACGTTTATGGCACATTGTGAATTAACTGTCAGTGGTGTCCAGCATTGACAAAATTTTTCATGCAAACTGTTTCTCACCTCTTCCTACATCTTTCTAAATTTAAATGTTGTGTTATAACACTTGTTGTTTGATTTGTTTGTCAGGACTTTCATGAAGAGTATGCAGTAGAAGCATTCCGTCGATATGACAAGAATGGAACTGGATTTATCTCTGCGCTTGATTTCCAGGATATAATGATCAACATTAAAAGCCATTTATTAACTAGAGAAGTTCGGGCAAATCTTGTTGCAGTAAGTAAGCTTTTGTTTTCTCAAGGTACCATGATGATTTTCCCATGTTGCTACCATGCTTCCAAAAATACTGTGTAATGCTTCTAATTGAAAATTTTAGATACAATTTATTTATAATACTCTGTTTACTTATCATAGTATCTCTCTTGAATCATTTGTGAACTCTTTGAACTAGAGAGATATAGAACAGTTTTGGTGTGTGTGTGTGGGGGGGGGGGGGGGGGGGGGGAAGATTGTTGTGATATATTGGGATTGTGACTCCTAAAGTGCATAGTAAAGGTGAGAGGAATTTGGAACAATGGAAGATCTCAGTTGGAACATCAAAAAACATGGAGAAGAGACTGATGGGTGTGTTAGCAGAAAGCAGCACACAATGAGGGTGAAGGGACATGAATTGGAAGGAGGTTATAGAGCAGAGGGGGTGGAAACTGTTCAGTAGAGGTTTTGGGGGCAGTAGACTGTACACCCGTGGTCTAGGGGTAGTGTCTTCGATTTGTAACCAAAACACCATCTCTCCCAGGGTCAAAATCTGCCACAGCTTAAATTTTGAATAATAATCAGCATTGGCACCCAAAGATTTCCACCATAAAAAGTTATCCTCATTCTGCCAATGGCCCTTTCAGAGAGGGCAGAGGAGCAGACACAGGTTCAGGTCACTCTCTTGTCCTTGGAGTGGGAAACTGCCCCTAAAAGGGGAAAAATCAGCAATGATCAACACTATGAGGATGCAGAAGCCTATGGAAACCACTATGTTAAAGATACATAATGTGTATCTGCAGGACATGTGGCCTGTAACTGAAAAAGTGTCATAATGATCTCTCCATTGGCAAAATATTCTGGAATAGTCCCCCATTCGGATCTCTGAGAGGGGACTGCCAAGGGAGCGGTGCCCATGAGAAAAAGATTGAAGACTCAATGAAAGGGTGTTGAATGTGGTAGGCAAGCAAGAAAATCTGAAAATGGAAATGCAAAGGCTGGCTCTAAATGCAGTAGGGGTCAGTGAAGTGAAATGGAAATAAGATGAGGATTTCTGGTCGGATGAGTATAGCGTAATATCAACAGCAGCAGATATTGGTATAACAGGAGTAGGATTCATTATGAATAGGAAGGTAAGGCAGAGAGTGTGTTATTTTGAACAGTTAAGTGGTAGAGCTGTTCTTATCAAATTCGACAGCAAACCAACACCGACAGCAATAGTTAAGGTATACATGCCGACGTTGCAAACTGAAGATCAAGAGGTAGAGAAAGTGTATGAGGATTTTGAAAGGGTAACACAGTATGTAAAGGGAGATAATTTTCTAATAGTCATGGGAGACTGGAATGCTGTTGTAGGGGAAGGAGTAGAAGGAAAGGTTACAGTAGAATATTGGCTTGGTACAAGGAATTAAAGAGGAGAAAGGTTGAGTTCTGTAACAAATTTCAGCTAGTAATAGCGAATACTCTGTTGAAGAATCACAAGAGGTGGTGGTACACTTGGAGAAGGCTGGGTGGTACAGGAAGGTTTGTTAGATTATACCATGGTAAGGCAGAGATTCTGAAACCAGATACTGGATTGCAAGGCTTACACAGAAGTAGATAAAGACTCAGATCACAATTCAGTAGTGATGAAGAGTAGGTAGAAGTTTTAAGAGACTAGTAAGGAAGAATCAGTAAGCAAAGAAGTGGGATATGGAAGTACTAAAGAATGACAAGGTGCGCTTTAAGTTCTCAAAGGCTGTGTATATGCCAATGAGGAATAGCTCAGTAGGCAGTACAGTTGAAGAGATATGGGACATCTCTAAAAATGGCAATCACAGAAGTTGGAAAGAAAAACATAGGTAGGTACATAGAAGGTAACTGCGAAAAAACCTTGGGTAACAGAAGAAATACTTCGGTTGATTGATAAAAGGAGTAGTACAAAAATGTTCAGGAAAATTTCGGAATACAGAAATAAGTCTCTGAAGAACGAGATAAAAAGGAAGTGCAGGTAAGGAAAGATGAAATGGCTGCATGAAAAATATGAAGAAATTGGAAAAGAAATGATTGTCAGAAGGGCTGACTCAGCATATAGGAAAGTCAAAATTATCTTCAGTTAAATTAAAACCAAGGGCAATAATATTAAGAGTGCAATGGGAATTCCACTGTTAAATGCAGAGGAGAGAGTGGGTAGGTGTAAGGAGGGCATAGGAGGCCTCTATGAGGGGGTATATATGTTTGATATGATAGAAGAAGAAACAGTAATGGATTTAAAAGAGGTAGGGGATCCAGCATTAGAATTATAATGTAAAATAACATTTAACTTAAGATCAAATAAGGCTGAAGGGACAGATAACTTCCCATCAGAATATCTAAAATCATTGGGGGGAAGTGGCAACAAAATGACTATTCACGATGGTGTGTAGAATGTATGAGTCTGGCGATATACCGCCTGAATTTTGAAAAAATATCGTCCACACAATTCTGAAGACTGCAAGAACTGACAAGTGAGAGAAGTAGCACACTATCAGTAACAGCTCATGCATCCAAGTTGCTTACAAGAATAATATACAGAAGAATGAAAAAGAAAATTGAGGATGTGTTAGGTTGGATCAGTTTGACTTCATGAAAGGTGAAGGCAGCAGAGAGGCAATTGTAATGTTGCGGATGATAACGGAAGCAAGACTAAAGAAAAATCGAGACAGGTTCATAGGTTTTGTCGACCTTGAAACAGCATTTGACAATGTAAAGTGATGCAAGATGTTCGAAATCCTGAGAAGGATAGCGGTAAGCTATAGGGAGAGACAGGTTATACACAATGTGTATAAGAGATGGCAGGAGATAGCAGTCATGTGTGCGTGACGTGTCCTTGCTTTTTGTGTGTGTGTGTGTGTGTGTGTGTGTGTGTGTGTGTGTGTGTGTGTGTGTGTGTGAAAGCTTAATGTGTAACAGTCTCTTTGTTGTTGCTGTCTGGAACTTAAATTGTCATCTTGACAGTGAATAGTGATGTATCCTTTCATAACTATTGAAAGGAATTTTCACCAATTACAAAAGTCTTTCATATAAGAGATTGTTGCTGAATTAGGAGCAGGGTGGGATGATAGAAATAAAGCACATGTAGAATGATTTTCCAGTTTTTGAAGTATGCAGTATTGTGCAGGAAGGAAGCGTCGAGATTAGTTCACGCGACTTGGTAAAACATCCACATCTGTAAACCTATTATATCCATTACATGTATAATGTGTTCAGTGCCCATTTGTTTTACAGGTAGTCTATTGTGTTTGTACAAGTTTGTGCTACTTTGTGTCATCTCATTTCTCGCAAAAAAATAAAGGCCTAACAGTCCAGTTTTATTTATGTATGTGTTCACTGGCTCTACGAGAATTACACTCTTACAATGTTGGTACTGGGCGGCCCATCGATGTCTGCTAATTTCACTAATTTTAATATTGTAGTGGTGACCAATATGGCTCTACGTCATATAGGTTTACTCTAAAAAAGACTAGTTATGTAGGACGTATGTCGGACATTTCCCAGCTCTGTTAATGTTTGTTTTTACACTTGTCATCTGTATAAGGCTATTCTATGTTGCCTTTATTACCATGGAAAAAAAATAGTTAGTAGCACCTGACACTCGCGTTGGTGGGAAAGGAATGTTACTTACTTTGCGGCGGTTAGATTCATCTCATTGCCACGTTCAGCACTTTACAAAGTCACACGTGGAGCATCGGATCTCGAATATTGTCTGTGTTGTTGACTTAACACATTGTATTTGTCTTTAAAGTGACCTTACGTGATGATGAGTGTTTTGGTTTTAGTAATAGTGATTCAGAATGTGATAAACAAGGTTCTAGTTTTGTAAGCTGTGATGGTAAATTACTTGTTTTGTTGAATTTTTTCTGTAGGTGCATGTATCATCTGTTGCACACCAGAATGCTAATTTTTATGATTTATGCTAAGGAGAAGGCATATCTGATGATGAAGTGTTGCGAGCCCTCAAGATTAAACTGATTATATTGATACTGTATCAGAAATCCCCCTGTCCCAATCTATCAGTGTGCCTCTTTCAACTGATGGGTGGACAGATGATGACACTACTGCTCCACAGCTTCAAGTTCTTGAAGCATTGTGCAGAATTCACAGTCAGACTGACCAGAACTTTTCTCTGTTTTATTGTTTTTCCCTACTTTTTTCATGAAAAGTGCTGAAGATGGTAAAATGAGAGACAAATTGCTATTACATAATAATTATTAACAAGCTAAATACAACAGCAAACCTCAAGTGGTAATCAGTTTGGCATAAGTGGGGTACTGTGAAACTTGGTAAACTGTTTAACTTTTTTGGTGTGGCTTTACATAATACCTAGCTATAAACCTGAAATTGACCAACTATAGGTCCACAGATTCCAGACTGCAAATCTTCTTTGCAGGAAAGTTCACCAAGCGAATGTTTTCTGTCAATCCTGTGAATGTTAAGTCTCGCAGATAATACTACCTATATTTTTAATAATTAAGGTGGGCATGATCCCACTCACGAGGTGAGAACATCTTCAGTATATTCATTACACAAATTGAGAGAACGTACAAATGAGCAGAAAATCACACTATAGACGAAGGAATTTGCCTTTTCGTGGCAGAGTGGATTTCAAGGTCTAGATGAAAAATAAGCCTACCAAATACGGCATAAATTTTTTTTATATATTAAAAACAAAGAATTCACGACTTACCAAGTGGGAAAGCGCCGGTAGACAGGCACAATAAAATACACACAAAATTACGAGCTTTCGCAACCAGCGGTTGCTTTGTCAGGAAAGAGGGAAGGAAAAGGAAAGATAAAAGGATGTGGGTTTTAAGGGAGAGGGTAAGGAGTCATTCCAATCCCGGAAAGACTTACCTTAGGGGGAAAAAAGGATAGGTATATACTCATGCGCGCGCGCGCACACACACACACACACACACACACACACACACACACACACACACACACACACACACACACACACACACACATATCATCCATACATACATATTTACATCATAATTTTTTTTTGTTACATAAAAGTGGAATTGGATACCTTTCGAAATGTGAAAAATATTCTGGTAGTCAGGCAAATGCTAATAACATCATTTTGCATTTGGTAACTGACTCTGTGACAGTTTCTATAATAAAGGCCACATTGGCCCTGATCTGCTCAATCATTAATGGAAAAACAAAACTAAGGCAGTGAGTACATAATGAAAAAATAGAAAACTGTAGTTACAGATCTAGTGGCCTGGAGAATGGAAAAAAAGAACTCGTTTTATAGACGAGTCCATTTGCTGTTTGTGAAATGGAAGGTCACTAGAGGTCATTAGAGATGTACTTATTTTGATAATAAAACATAAAATGTCAGTGTAAAGTGTCAATGTCAGAACAAAGCTAGGATTTATTGGGAAGATGAAAGCTGATTCTAGTTTGGATTACAATAAAAACAGGCCTGTTGGGGACAACAGTGACCAGCTAATGGACTACTACCCAAACAAATAAAGTGGTGGAAGAAAGATTAACACCCCCCCCCCTCCTTTCCCATGAAGGTGCTTGCAAATTCGTATGTTTTACATAAAATGTGGAGACCTGCTAACAAATATATTGTTCATTTCATTAACGAATTTTCAGAGGCTTTGGTGGAGGAAGGTAGCCTTGTTGAATCAGCTTCCATCCAAAACAATTCACCTGTGAATAGACTCCGTGAAAGACGCTTTCGTAAATTGATTCCAGCTTCAGGAAAATCAAAATGACCCCAGAGGAGATGATGTGTGGTCTGTGCAGAAAGAAGCCAGGAAATTTCTGGCAAAGTGGCAAAGAGAGATACCAGATACTACTGTGAAAACTGTGATATAGAGCTTTGTTTTCCAGAAAGCTTCAAAATTTCTCACACTAAAGCAAATATAACTAAACAATTTCCAATGAAGAAAACCATATTTTCAAACTTTTTGTATGTTTAGTACCAACAAATTCTAATCTTATCTCTGTTAGGGAAATGAAGATGAAGAAAATTTTGTTTGTGAAAACACATTTTCATTTCAATAGATAAAAAAAATGCATTGATGTAAGTCTACATTTTTTAAGCATTTCATAGAAAGAGACCTGTCTTTCAAATGCAATAAATTGATCTAAATTCTGTGCAGTATCAGCTGGCTGAGCAACCTTAGCCTCCCAGACTTCAAAGTGTTAATAGCAGCATTATCTAGATTTTGAAGAAAGTGTTAGTGATTGTTGTTTTGCTCTGTTTTTAGGCTGCAGGTGGTGGCAGTGGTGGTCACCGAGTTAGCTTCCCGTTCTTCATGGCCTTCAATTCTCTGTTAAACAATATGGAACTTATCAAGCGCATATATCTCAATGCGACAGGTGGACATCGCAATGTGGAGGTAACAAAAGGTACGGAGCTGCTGTTTTCGCAACTGTAGTTGTACCTAATAGACCAATTGCTACTCAGAACTTCAACAGTAATTTGAAATGTGTATGCCTACATTTATGTCATTATGAATTCACACATTACTTTTATATTGGGCATGCAGTTTTGCTTTTTGCGAAACAAATTCCCCAGTACCACTTCTGGTTGATCTTGTATAAGGTGCGATCAGAAAGTAATGAGAATATCACACACACTGTGATGAAGAAAATTTTGTTTGTGAAAACGCATTTTCATTTCAGTAGATAAAAAAAATATCATTGATGTAAGTACATTTTTAAGCATTTCATAGAAAAAGAGACCTGTCTTTCAAATGCAATAAATTGATCTAAATTCTGTGCAGTATCAGCTGGCTGAACAACCTTAGACACACACACACCACACACACACACACACACACACACACACACACACACACACACACACACACACACACACTCTCTCTCTCTCTCTCTCTCTCTCTCTCTCCCTCCCTCTCTCCCTCCCTCCCTCCCTCCCTCCCTCCCTCCCTCCCTCCCTCCTGATGTCTGTCTGCACTTTCAGCTGTTTTGAATATTTAGTTTAATTTTGCTTGCAGTCAAAAACATTATACATATTTTTGACTGCATGGAAAATTTTTACTTTTGAAAAACATGGCACAAAGAATTTCCAATGAATTTTGCTTGAAAAATGGAATAAAATGCAACACCACATTCGAGATGTTGACTGCAGCTTTTGGCAACTGTACCACGAGTAAGGCAAAAGTTTACAGGTAGTATAAACATTTCAAAGAAGGTTGAGATGATGTTGAAGATGACGACTACTCTGGATGCACTAGCACATCAGTTATTGATGAGGATCTGTAAGAAGAAAAGAAACTGGATGTGTAAAATTGCTAAGTCACCATCAGGGGGGTTTCTGATGATGTCAGCATATCCTTTGGCTCATGCCCAGCATTTTTCAAATATTTTGGCCACGAAATGTGTAGCCACAAAGTTTGTTCCAAAATTGTTGAACTTCAACCAAAAGCGACACTGCATAGACATTGCTCAAGAATTGGGGGCTGACAGGCAAGAGACTGACCCAGTGGTACTGAAGCACTCTCGCCAGTTAGCTCTGTGACCCCAGGCGACCATTTATGGCCCTTTTATTGGCTAGCCAAGGGGCACTTGCATGTCCCTTGGTTAGCTATACTGACATAAAATCACCCTATGGTCACCAGCACTTGCTGTGAAAGCCTACGTGAACTGTGTGGGGTAGCTGCATCTCTGGCAGCGTCCAGTGCTGCACCAACCCAGGCTCAGCCATAGTTCTAACACGGAGACACAGTTCCAGATGTATGAAATGTAAAAGTTGAAAGAAAGAGAAATTATCTGTCAATCCTTTCATTAATCCCTCAGTGTGACTGCTCACCGTGCACTCTCGCAACTGGATTACCATGTCTTATCTGTCAGCAGGGTTAGATGTTCTCTAGTTGCCTCCACATGGGAATGTGGAAGTGAGCTTGAGTACCATCACTTAGTAGTCACATTACCATTAATGTCACCAAAGGCATGTCTTCCAGCAGGGGAGGTATGATCACCCACAAAAAGTACAGGCGTTGTGGAAGAATGGCTGGTCCCATGATGCAGTCATCAATCATCAATGATGCACACATCCAGACTGAGCCAGCTTCACTCCCATCGTACAACAGGGATTCTCCATAGCCCACAGGTGGGTGTTGTGAAGGGTGCGATATCACCCCTCATACAGCCAGCATCATATGTGAATAGGATGGACATCAGAAACCCCAGAACAGTAGTGGTTTATGTGATGAACCAGCAACAAAACAACCAATACAGAGGCAAGTCCATAGCTAAGAAGGCGTGCGTACAATGTCAGTGATGCAGATAGTCTTAGTATGAGTTGTAGAGAATGTCCCATCATACAGGTGTCTGTCTTACTGTATGCTGATGGGCTGTCTGCCTGGTGCTGAAACGGGGTCATATTCTTCCGTGTTTTAACACCTGTTCCTCCAGGGCCTGAGTATGAGAAAAAGTTCCCCTCGTCTTCAATGTGCTGCTCAAATAGACAAAAATTCACCTATAATTCTCAATTTTTTGTCGACCATCAGTTTCAGTATCTGTTATCTCTTTGAACACAGCATAATGCTGTAACATTACTGTACACACATACTGCGCCCTTGCATATTTCGAGATATGAGCAATGTGTACTACTCCCGACAGTTAATGGTTGCCATTTGCTGTGTTATACATTTTTCTATTGACCAGAAACAGTTGCAAATCCTTATCGCTAACAAATAATGTAGATACATATCACTTCTCACTGTCATTTAAACTGTCCTGTTTGCAAAAAATGAAAGTGTGTAATACCTTTCCCGAGGTGCATTAAAAAAAAGTATCGAACATAGTTCTTTCTGGTGTAAACCAGTGAAATGTAGGAGACTTTCTTGGTGGAGATGTGATGCAGGACATTAGTGTGCAGGTGCGAAATTTTCTTGCCAGCAGAAAGTGTCAGTCACTGGCAGTCAGCCTATGAGAGAGGATTGCCTATTCAGGTTCCAGTAAGTGGTAACATGATGGAACAAATTGAGCAACAATATTGCCTCAAATTTTGCCAAAAACATGGTGATACCAGAGTGGAAACCATTTCCAAGATCAAACAGGCTTTTGGGAACGATGGTACGAGCAACATGTGGATAAAGGAATGGCACTACATGGCTAAACAGCAGTGGACAATGAACCGCATTCAGGCAGACCCACACCAAGCGTAAATGACAGTGTCATTAAGCAAGAGTGCAATTTGATGATGGATGGCCATTGTATCACAGTGTAAGAACTTAACAGAGGAGATAGGGGTAAGCGTTGCATTGGTAGCTTCAGTTTTGACCAAAAATTTGTGAATGAGGAATGTGTCCACAAAATTCGTATCAAAACTGCTGACAATGTAGGAGAAGCAATGCCATCTGAAACCTGTGTATCACATGGTGGACAAAGTAAAAAATAATCCCAACACTTGTAACACCACGATGTCAGGTGATGAAATGTAAGTTTATGGGTACCACCCAGAAGCAGAGGTGCAGTTATTGCAGTGGATATAACCAACATCGCAAAAAAAAAGCACAGTAGGTCCGCAGCATTGTCAAGACCAGGATGGTGGATCATAACTACGCACCATGAGGTCAAACCAGATCCTTCTTCACCTTCATGATGGTGAGCACAAAAGTCAAGATCTGTCGGCAGAAAAACTTGGCAGCTTCATCACAATAACGCATCCTCCCATTCTGCACATCTGATTCAGACTTTCTTTGCCACACACAATGTTTCCCTGATTAATCAGGCTCCGTACGTCCTCAAGACGGCTCTGTGTGATTTTTGTCTATTTTCCAAGCTGAAAGTGCCTTTGTGAGCAACACAATTTGCTTCAGGAGAAGATACCCTGCAGAATTTGAAGACCCAGCTGATCACCATTCCAAAAAACAAATTCCACAAGTGTTGCCAATAAAGGGTAGAGTGCTGCGAGAAGTCTGTACATTACCAAGGAAACTACTTTGAAGGGAATTAGGGTTCTGAACCTCCAAATCTATAAATATATTTCTTCCTGACAAAGCTACGGTACTTTTTGAACACTGTTTTGCTAAGTATGACTTCTCACCATTAGGTTTTAGTACAGTTGCACTGTTTGTCTTCCTTGCATAAATGTTTAGAATATTAGTTTCAACACTAGACCAAACATTAATAATTCAAACATTAAGAGCTTTTAAATACAACTTTCTCTCTCCACTTTCTTTCTTCAGTCAGTAGATGCCAGTAGCCACAAGAAAGCGGCATAATATAATATTTTCAAAACTGAGATTTTATAAAGTTGGCATAAGGATGTATTTAGCTATCGGAAACAATTTTCACCTCAAACTCAATCTCTCCCTAATAATTCACCCATATGTGTGTTACCTAACATTATTATGACCACGACTGCCATTTTATGTGGTGTTACCTTTGTAATTAGGTAACTACTCTTTTGTTTCATTACTGTTGCAGAGGAGTTTCTGCATTCTGCCCAGATGATGTCTCAGATAACACCACTTGAAGTTGACATCCTGTTCTTGCTTTGTGATCTCCTCCATCAAACAGGGTAAGTTATTTTCACCAGTATATTGTAGCCTTTGGCAAGTTTGCCAAATAATGATTAGATATTGTGCTTTTTACGGTGTGTTTGTAGTAATTGATTATGTTCTCTCAAGTTCATAAGTAGTGGTAACATGTTGTCTGCATTCAAGAAAAATTCATGCTAAAGCAGGTTATATTCTGAAATGTGATACACGCTTCCAAGCATCCTTTAGAACAGTTTTCACCCCATGTGCCTTGTGATACCAGTTTTGCTTTTTCCTGGCCGACGGCATGAGGTTAAAGAAAAGAATATAAAAACAGAGTTATTACTTTCCTTTGTTTAATTTTGAACATTTATGAGAGAATATGTCTCTTCGACTAACAAAGGGTCATTCATTTTCTTTGTTTCTTGCTTACTTGGAAAATCAGTTATTTGCCAGCAAGACCTGGGGAGTGGGAGGAGCATCGTCAATGGTTTGGGTGATTATTATTATATTCTTATCTCTTCTTCCGCGCATCCTACTTCTTAATTTATTAACTATACTGTTGGAAGAACAATAAATGAAACCTCTTTGAACATGAATTTTACTTACAGTACTGTAGTTTGAATCTGTTATTCCTTCACTGCTTGTCTGTTGCCATATTTACACGAATATAAATCTGTGTGACTGTAGGGAATGCCACACAAATAAATGTTCACAGAATTGGTGTTGTAGTAGTTGTTACGGGATATTAAGAGATTTTGGGTTGTGTAGTCTTTTGTTGACTATTTCGGAATTAATTTAGTGGATGCTGGAAAAAATACCAGGGCTAATAAAACAAAAGTTTTTTTGTGGGATTGTGCTGCACTCCAAAGAAAAATACTGGTGAACTTCAATATTTTCCGTTTATTAACTCTTGAACTCATCAACTTATGAACAGAAATATACCAGGTGAGAACATTTTGGGAGTAATAGTGTAGTTATTTTAAGCATTGGTAACATGGCTTTGTTTTCAGACTTAGCAGTAAAGTAAGTTACTTGCTTGTGTAATATTTGTTTTATTTTGCATATCCTAAACAACTCAGAATTTTAACTAATAATTTAACTGTGTTTTCATGCTGTATGCATTTAGTTTTCCCACAAACCTTGTTTTTAGACACAGTTCCCAGAATTTAGAAACACATGGAAGAGGAGTGAAGAGATAGGAGAAACTGTGTGCAGTGTGCTTACGATGTCTAAATTCTGAAGTAATTTATTATAAGTTAGTAATGATTTTGCTTTTCAGGATGTTATGTTTACCCACAAATGGTTAATATATGAACTATAGCAAAAGTAGCTACACAAAGCTCAATAAAGGTAAGATAATAGGTACAATTAGATGTGACTTTATGTACGTATAAATTTTTTGCTTTTACTTTTGTGTGCACGTTCAAAATGCAATGAAATACACAGAAATAACTTCTTGAACTCAGACATTGCATCAAAATACAGATAACTGGACGTAATAAATCAGTTTCTCTGTTCTGAAATGGCACCACTGATGACTGCTTGTACTACATCTGTAAAAGTGTCTGTATTTCTTGACCAATAAAAAAAAATTCAGCATCCACTTTCATAAATGTATAATGTAATTGTGTAATATAGTTATCAGTAGAGCATTCGATCTGGCAGATGACCAAATTATATTCTTGTAAATATGGTTACCTTTTGCTATTCCCCTATTATTTCTCGCTTGTACATTGCAAGCTCAGTTTCTTTTAATATCCTATTCTTTATTAACTTTTGACTGCAGCGGAGAGAGAAGACCTGGCTAATTCAGTTTTTGCGCTACCAATCTTAATTTTCAGGAGGATCGTGTACAACGACCTGCAGGCGATAGCTCCCGAACAGTATTTCAAGCAAATCACAAAACGGCTGGCTGAGATCAAGGCTGTGTCGGTGAGTTGGATACTGCTGATGCTGCTGCAATGACCCACTCTGGGGAGAGAGGAGGAAAGAGGGAGAAGTTCAAAGAAAAATAGAGAGAGAGGCAGCATCCCTGTCAGCACTGCGGCACTAGTGAGCTCTGATCCTGTGTGAATCTTGACCCGGCCGTGTGTCATATTTGCTTTCTTTCCCTTAACCTGTTTTCTGACTGTATTGTACATTAAAGGCTTCACGAGTGATGAATGTAGGTTCCCAAGGCGGGAAGTGAGCGCGGGAGAGTTCCGCTTTAGCCTTGCCGCACAGAGGAAGGACAGGACTGCCGGGCGTGTATTGCAGGTCCGCAGGCTGCACCCGTAAGGTTTGGGAGCTTTTCCCATTCACAGAAAAAGGAAAAAAGAAAAAAAAATCGCTAACTGTAAGCTTTCATGTTGCTGAAATATTTTGTCCCTACACAGCTGTAAATATGAACAGAAACTTGTTCACCGTTATTTTTTAGCTGTTAGTGGGCAGTGGCATGAAATGTGTGGTACTAGAAGTGGACAATCTTTATCGAGTTTATTAATAAGTCTGACTTCTTCCTTTTCCTTGCAGTCACCAGAGGAGAGAGGCATCTTCATCCAAATTCTTGAAAGCGTCTACAGGTTTACACTCGGATCCGTTGGTGGTGGTGAGTGACAATGTTTTTAATTGTAATACAATTTTCTTGTGAGCAATACCCTTCCAAATTCCATTGATGTTCATACCGTTTAGGGTTCCATAACTCTACTGGTAAAAACGGAACACTTATTGTGTCACTTTGTTGTCTGTCTGTTAAAAAACCTTTTTCTCGAGAACAGGTAGATGTATCAAGTTGAAATTTGTCACATACTAAGGTCTGTGGTCCCTTGGTGGTGTAAAAAATTAAAGCTTTTAAGGCAATGCAATCAAAAAATATGGACATTTATGTCACATAGTTTGATACTCACAAACTCACTAATCAAATTTGTAGGGTACTTCCTGTTCACCTGGACTCATGAAATTTGGCAAGAAGCAATGTTTCACAGTGCAACTATAGAGAAAAATCTGAAAATTGTTAATTTGTAATTATATCACACTGAAAAATATATCTGTCTTCTTTTGTTATCCGACTTTAAACTTAAAACATTCTCAAAAGTCTTGGCTTTGCCGTGACTGACTTTCCAGCATCAATATCGATAACAGGCAAAACTCCCAGGCCGAAGGAATGGTTTGTATACATAATTACATTTGTACAGAACCCTAAGTGTGCAAGTTCTACTTGCACCTGACTGACCTGATAGTATTGAGTCTGTGCGATAACCGACACTTCCAGTCACAAAGATTCATTACTTCTTGTTTTATACTGTGCATTTCAGGCACTAACCCTCTGTTATAGCACCCATGTTGTGTGATATGATAAAACACAAATACACACTGTCCAGTCACATTAATGTGACTACTTGTCAAATGCCTGAATAACCACCTTTTGTACCACAGACCACTGTGAGATGTGCAGGAAGAGTGTTAGCGAAGCACTGGAAGTTACCGATAGGGATGTGGAGCCACCCCAACTCATGCGCCACGGATAGCTCTGCTAGGTTTCTGGTTGAGGGTCCACATCGTGAACAGCCTGTTTGATGTGTCCACAGATTCTTGATTGGGTTTTAATCCAGGAAGTTGGTGACCAGGGTACACAGTAAACTCATACTGATGCTGCACAAACCGTGCGCGTACACTGCAAGCTCTGTGACATGTTGCATTGTCTTGCTGATAGATGTCATTGTGCTGAGGAAAAACTAACAGCATTTAGAAGTGGACATGGTCCCCAGGGATAGATGCATATATGTGTTGATCCATTGTGCCATCCAGAGTGATGAGATCACCCAGGAAATGCCCTCCGGCATGGACTCTCCCAGCAATTGCTGCCAGGTGTTTGCTTTCAGACGTTTCATGCCATACACATCAATGGCTATCTGTCCCATGGAGCATAAAATGTGATTCATCTGAAAAGGCCACCTTTTGCCACTCACTGGATGTGCAGTTGCAGTATTGGTGTGCAAATTCCACCTTCTGTTGTCCATGAACAGCAGTTGACATGGGTGCATGGACCATGGACAGTTTACAAACTTAGCCATTTGATAAATGCTTCCACACTTGTCCCAAAAGTCAGTGATCTTGCCCTTTTGGATGTCAGATAAATTGCTCTGTTTCCACTTTACAACAATGATTGCATTGTTTTTCATGTCTCACCTGTATGCTTTATATGCTTTCCACTCCTAATGCTGTCATCTGTGAGTGGTTATTGCCAGTTGATGTGGAATGTAGGCAGTGGTGACTGGACAGATGTGCTGTTATATTTTGATGAAAATTCCTGGATGGAACAATACATGAAATAAGGTGTGTGTGTGTGTGTGTGTGTGTGTGTGTGTGTGAGAGAGAGAGAGAGAGAGAGAGAGAGAGAGAGAGAGAGAGGGAGGGAAAATGTACGAGTTCGAAAGCTAGTGTGAATACTATGAATACTATTTTCTGTTACGTTTGTCTATGTGGCTCACATCAGTCTATTATAAGTGAGTTGCCACACTCTTATTTTATGTATTGTTATATTTTTTGTGTGTTACTGATATTGTAAGTTTTTTTGTTAACTAATGGTTAATTGCTGTGACAAGCTAATGCTATTCACTTACAGAAATATCTTACTATTAGACTCACATCTGTCCTTTCTGAAGACGATATTCCAAGAAAACATCAAGGCATCTGTGCCGGATACCTGCTGATAGGCCGATTTGCCCATCCTCACCTTCACTGATTAGGTCATTATGAGATTCTTTGGTTTGGTTTTAACATGTGAAGTGTCAGCTGATGAAAAATTTTAACCACAGTCCACTTGGCTTCATCAGGCCCTGTGAATACAGCATTGACAGGTTTTTCACAACATTTTTAAAGATGACTTTGTCATTTACTGAAATATTTATGTAAGTGGAACCGATCATTTGATTAGACATAATAAATTACAGTGTGTAAGTCACATTGGGTAGACATTGGAAATCACATGTTTGGTGCCTTTTTGCACATGTCATTCTTGTGCACAGTGAACTTTGCTCATAGGCACATGGTAGCGGTTGATATCTTCGTGAGAAACTGTATAGTACAAC
Organism: Schistocerca gregaria; assembly: GCF_023897955.1. NCBI lineage: Eukaryota > Metazoa > Arthropoda > Insecta > Orthoptera > Acrididae > Schistocerca > Schistocerca gregaria. Next base: position 193,868,680 of record NC_064929.1, on the reverse strand, counting down.
AATAGTTCATTGTACATCATGAATTGTATTTTTATAAAATCCTATTTTATGGATATTTGAATGACTCCATGCTTTATCACTTTGATTCGTGAAGTTTGTTATTGACCATTTCCCAAAAAGCAGTATTTGTGACTGAGTGTTTGTGTCAGCTAAGCTTGCAGTTAAAATGGTGTTGACACTGGTTTCATGAAAAGTTATCATATTTAGTTAAAAAAATATTTACTAATCATTAACTTTCCAGAGTGCTCATTCAGTAGAAATTTCTATGAAATTTATTGTAGTGGCATCTTGCAAGGCTTACACATATTCCTTTATCTCCATTTCTGTCATTTAATGTTTCAAGCTGAAAATCTGATTGTTATTTCTCAGCAACTTTTAATATTTTCTGTGCTTCATTAGTACCTATTTTGTCCTTGGAAGTACTATTTTATGTACTTCCAGTGTGTTGAACTTGTGGCTAATTATTATGAATCACAGTTGAAACTTCTATTTTGTAAAATGTTGAACAAGTTCTTCATATAAAGAATCTTATAAAAGGATTTGCATTCTTCATAGCGTACTGTTTTTGCTTTGTTGTGTATTAATTAGAATTTATGCATATAATGTTTGGTAGTAAATTAAGGTTAGTAATCTCTTTATGGTTGATAGCTTGACAAATTCAATGTGGTTTTGCTTGCAGCTGTTGGAGCTACAGCAGTCTATCCGATAGACTTGGTGAAGACACGAATGCAGAACCAGCGCACAGGGTCCTTTATTGGTGAGCTGATGTACAGGAACAGCTTTGACTGCTGCAGAAAGGTTATTCGGCATGAGGGGTTCTTTGGTCTGTACAGGGGCCTGGTTCCACAGCTTATGGGTGTGGCTCCTGAAAAGGCCATCAAGCTTACGGTAATATTTGTTGATACTTTGTATGTTAAGTGGAAGATTAAAGGCATATTTAATCCGTGTGTGTGTGTGTGTGTGTGTGTGTGTGTGTGTGTGTGTGTGTGTGTGTGTGTGTGTTGTTTTAGCATTGTAGTTACCTCTCCTTCACTGTACATATCATGTTAAATCTACTACTTTATTGAGAAGTTGCCTGTGTCATTTGAAAATACCCTATTTTCATTTTCTTATTTCTGTGATATGTAATGTGAGTTTTGAAATAAGGCACATTATCATGATAAACTTTTGAAGATAGTTCTATCTAGCTATCTTAATATGTATAATGTTCTCAGTGCACTTGTCACATTAATTGGCTATGGAAGACCGAGCTTTCAACAATAACCACCATTGTCTTTGTCCGTACTCCAACAGAGTTTTGAAGCAGTTAACCAAATTTACAATCTGATCTACGTCTGAAAACTGTTGTAAACAGTCATGGAGTTTTCACAGGAGGATTGTATGGTACCAGAGGAGTTCTTTATCAAATGTCACAAGACATCACAGAGCTAGTAGTGTTTTGCATCATACTGTAAGCATCATGCTCTTTGCTATCATCAGACAACAGAGCGTACTAGCTGTGAATTCCACAATGCGTGTGATTAGAAAATTCCTCTTTTTTCCTGGTGCCTTGAAATTGTAATTATGTTTCTCCTGTAGGTACTGAACAGCCTGCTGCTGCAATTTGTGAAACCCTCCTTGATTTAGCACCTGGAAGTTTGGCTGTAGAACTGGCGATCGTTAATTCGATCTTTGTCTGGTGCCACATGCGAATAGTCTTATCTATCAAATTTTCTTCCTGCTGCACAGCTGGTTGTGGACTGCACTTCACGAGTAACTGTTAACTTAAAATTAGGTGTATATGATCGATTCTTACATTTGTCATCAATTTGCTCCACACTCGCCTCTACCTTCTAGTTATGGGAACAATCAAATGAGAACAGTCAATTCAGTTAGTTGTAGTTTTAGGTGTTTATTGGTTTATTATTTATTCATTTCTTTTGAGTGAAAACAATTTTGGGAACTTCTGATCAAAAAGTCTCTTCAGTAGATTGTAGTTTTTTGTATTGAGTGAAATGTTCGTTCTTTCTTTTTCTAGTGAAACCAGTCTGTATAATAATAATATATTATGTCAAGACCACTTAATAACTTCATATTGCTGATAATACTAATATCAGCAGTTGATGTATGTTATACAACTAAATGACATTCAAAGTACACGGCTGGAATTTTGTATATAATGGTGGAACTGTTAGTCAATTGATAACACCTGAATTAGACAGTTGATTGTCAAAACTGGTAATGTGAACACAATGATGAATTCTAAAAATGGCAATTCCTGGATGAGACAATATGTAAAATAAGGGAAAGCCCACTCTTCCCTGCAGTGGGGTAATGCATGGAGCACAGAGACGCATAACAGGAAACAGCACTAACACAAACACAAACTTTCGAGCGCTAGTTCTTTCTTTAGCAAAAGTACACACATTCACACTCAAAACCAAATGGACACCCAAATGTGCTCTCCCACGGCCATGACAAGACTGATTATTGAAAGCAGTTGTCGGAGCTGATGGAGATGTGGGGGGGGGGGGGGGGGGGGGGCAGCGGGAGGCAAGTCTTCGGGACAGATGACTGGCTCCGTAGCAGAACAATGAGATGAAAGGGGTGGAGAGGATAGAACAAAAAGAGCCATATAGGAAGAGGGAGGGGGAGAAATGGACTGGAGAAACAAGGGAGGGGCAGCATGGGAGTTCTGTTTTTGGATGGACTGGCTAGGGTATATCTGTCAGTAAAGGCTCTCATAAAGTTGTTGGTATATTTCAAGAACTCCTGCTATCCACTTCAGATCTGGCATTCAAAGGTGGTGAGGCTGTAAGGAAGACACATAATGAATTGTTACATGAATATTGACTTACTGTTATTAATAATTGTTATAATTAAATTATTATATAACATAAGGCTGCATACTTCAATTTGGGAATATGTCAATTTATAAAAGAAACAGTGTAATTTTACTGTTGGTTGAAATATGTACACTATAACCCCACTTTTACATTCCTGGAAGTGGCATTGCCCGGTGTTTACATTTTTATCACTGCTGTTGAATTTCCTATTTTCACATTGTAAATTTTGTGTTAACATATTTTGAATTTCCCCATAATATATTCTTTATGAAACAATGTTTGTGGAGCAAAAATTTACGTAATTGACATGAAATGACCCTGGCATGGTGTTGGCCTTTGTACAGTACCCCTTATTTGCAGGTGAAAGAGCATTTTACTTTATTCCCAGTTTTGCTATTTCACATACGTGAAGGGAATGCATCAGTGCTGCAGTACGTATGGAACAAGGAGTGAGCTGTAGATTCCCAAGCTGACTAACAGAGGCAGTTGGTCATCTGGTGGTTTCAGAACCAGTGGGATGAGGTGCCAATGCAGAAATTGCTCGAAATCAGCAAATTAGATACATAGGGAAAGTATATTTATTCCGGAGCAAATGAAGCAATTGTTATTAATGAATATTTGTTAATGAAAGTTGCCTTTTGCCACTCAGACATTAGGAGGCGTTTATGAATCATAAATACCATCTATTAGTAATTTTAGAATGCCAGGAATTATTGATATTAATAAATAAGTGAAACACCTTTACTGTGTTTTAGAAAAAATTGTAAGGATCTGGAATTCGGAGCTAAAAAATCACAAAATTGAACCAATAACTCTGGGAAGGAAAACAAATGGAATTAGGGTAAACTGCTTGGCTTTTGCAGATGATTTTGCAATACTTTCAGAAAACCTGACAGGAGCTGTTACTCAAATAAACATTCTGGAAAAATAAGCAAACAGAACTGGTCTCAAAATTTCAGCTGAAAAAACAAAATTCATGACAAATATAAAAAAATGCACCAAAATACATAGAAACACAAATAGGTAAAATAGGGCGAGTAAATAAATTTAAATATCTTGGAGAAACTATACAACAGAATGGACTAGAAAAATCTGCAATAGATGTAAAAATTAACAAAATGGAAAGAGCATATGGTTTGACCAAAACTATTTACCACAAGAAATGTATATCTAGAAAAACAAAACTAAAACACTATACCACAGTGGTATGACCAGAATGTTTATATGGATCTGAATGCCTAATGGTGAACTATAAGATTTACAAACTAGAGGTACTGGAAAGAAGGATTATTAGAAAAATAATGGGTGTAATGAAAACTGCAGATGGTTGGAAAATAAGAAATAATGAGGAGATCTAAAAAAAACAGAACAAAAATAGTCCTATATTCCTGGAAGAAGAAATCACAATAGCATGGATTACAGAAGTAAGAAAAGATCTTGAAAGAAACAACATCAAAGAATCAAAAATAGCAGAAAGAAACCGTTTTAAAAACAAAATACTAAATTTGGAAGGCTTTCAAAGCAGAAGAAATAAAATCGGGAACAACATGGACAGAAGAAAGGAAGCGACTTCATGGGGAGAAAATGAGGGAATACTGGAAAAATAGGAAACAACAACAAAGGAAGAAGAGGAACAGAAGTTGTTAACGTGATCCTAGTTGGTCAATATGATTGTAAAAAAAAATAAATAAATAAATGAATAACTTTGGCATAACCGAAGATCCTATAGCAATTGCACGCTCATGTTACAGACTGTGCATCATAGTTGGCAATTGTCAATAGGAAGTTCATTTTACGATGTTTCTTAAATAAATGTATCATAATGGCATCCTGTGAAAAAAATATTTGCACAAAAAAATGTCTCCCCTTCATTATGTAAAACACAGACAGTAGAATTAAATTTCCAGAATCCAGTGGCTCTGCAAGGTGACATGAAACTATGACAGCATCTCTACATAGCAGGTAGTAAGAATTCCTATGTGGCGGTTCACTAAGTTAGTTCAGGGATGGACTGGCATAGTTACTGCAAAACTAAGATGGGAAGGTGTGGCCAGTTATACTGTATGCCCCTCTACAGGGTGTATATGCCCCGGGAAATCTGGGGGAATTTTTTTATCTGGGAAAAAACGAGAAAAACCCGAGAATATCCTGGAATTCTGGGAATTTTTATTGTTTCAGTTTTCAGCTAAATTTTTGTAATTTTGTCTGTTAAGAACTGATACTCTAATAAAGAATGTCATTGTATCCCGCTACTAGAGAATAATACTGCAGTAGTAAAACATAAGAGAGCAGAAGAAAAACTTCAGTTGCAAAGGAAACACACCATTTACAATTTAAAATTCTCTCATAAACTATGCAGTAAGAGGTATAATTTTGCATTGGGCAATAAGAAAAACAGTGAAGTTAGAAATTGGGTGTGCATCATAAGGCAGCATAATGCACAACGTGCAGATTACACAGACTGTGTATGGCTGGTATTTGAAAATGAAAACACTTAGTGTCTCCCAACAATCTTTATGTATACTTTCAAATTATTATTATTATTATTATTATTATTATTATTATTATTATTATTTTCTAACAGCTATTACAAAATAATGAATGAAGAAAAGTTTATCGCTTGCAAGGTTATCACTGTTCACGCAGTGAACTATCAGCATCAGGTGTGACAATTAAAATTTCTTTTCTACTGATTGTTTGCAACACATTTCACAGACAGTATCCACATATATCACTCAATGTGCCTGAAAAATTATATCGTTGTAGAACTTGGAGTTCGGGAGATGACGCCAAAAACATAAAGATGTTCAGAAAACTAGCTTTTCTTAAAATGGAGGACAAATTACCTAGACTGCACTCGTACAGTGTTTGTGAGAGCACTTAGGAAATTTCCAATAAACATTAAATGAATTTCAAACCTTTTTGAAACCTTATCTTACTTACATGCTCAAAGTCATGTGTTTAATGCAGAAACTCTTTTGTAAAGTAATCAGACATTTGAAGGTTCTGTATAGATGGGAGTTCATTTATTTAAATAATGTTGGAGGGGAGGGGGGGGGGGGGTTACTGGTATTAAGCTATTACACAATGTGATAATGTTGGCCTTAGCCATCGAAGAACAATGATTGTCTGAATGCCTCTTTGTGTGCAGTAATTATTCTAATCTTATCCTCATGATTGCTATGTGAGTGATACGTGGAGGATTGTAGCATATTCCTAAAGTAATCATTTAAAGCCCATTCTTGATACTTTGTTAGCAGAATTTCTCAGGATTGTTTAAGTATATCGTCAAGAGTCTTCCAGTTCACTATCTCTGTGACACTTTACCGTGGATCAAACAAACCTGTGAACATTCGTGCTGCCCTTTTCCATATTATGTTCATTATCCCTTGTTAGTCGCATATTGTGCTATGGGTCCCACACACTTGAATAGTATCCTAGAATGGATCACATGACTGATTTGTAAGCAGGCTCCTTTGTAGACTGATTGCATTTTCCCAATATTCTACCAATAAACCAAAGTCTACCACTTGTTTTACCCACAATTGAGCATATGTACTCATTCTATTTCATACCCCTACAAAATGTAACCCCAGGTATTTGTAGGAGTTTGCTGATTCCAAGAGTGGCTCATTGATATTATAGTCATAGGATACTACATTTTTTCATTTTGTGAAGTGAACAGTTTTACATTTCACAACATTTAAAGTAAGTTGCCAATATTTGCACCACTTTGAAATATTATAAAGAACAGACTGAATATTTATGCAGCTCCTTTCAGATAGTATTTCATTTTAGATAACTGCATCATCTTCAATAAGTCTGATGTTACTATTAATTTTGTCTGCAAGGTCATTAATATACAACACAAACAGTGAGTGTCATTCATCTTTTCAGTGGTACAAGGATTAAATTGTGGCAATTCTGGTGGGTTTTACTTTGTAAAGTAACATTTGAAAACGGAGTTAAGCATTTCAGCTTTTGCTTTGTTACCATCAATTTCAGTTCCTGTCTCATTCGCTAGGAACCGGACAGTAACTTTAGTACCACCAACAGCTTTTTACACATGACAAGAATTTCTTTGAATTCTGTGAAAGATCATTTAACAATATTCTGCTATGGTAGTCATTAAAGGTATCACGCATTGCTTTCTTGACAGCCAAATGCATTTCACTCAGCATTTCTGTATCCAAGCCCTAAACTTTGTCTTACACCTCTTGTGCAGTAATTTTTGTTTCTTTACAGTGAATGTATGCCATCAGAGTTACCTCCCATTATGTAGTGTTCTACTGGGTAGCTATTTATCCAGTGTGAGTTCAACTATTTGCTTAAATTCAAGGCATAGTTCCTCCACACGCTCCTGCCCCCTGCTGAAAGTTTCAAGTTTCTCGTTGAGATGTGACACTACTGATTTTTTGCCTAGTTTACTGAACATGTATATTTTTCTGCTTGCTTTAGTTGTCCTTTGTACTTCGGTAATCACAGTACAAATTTATCACAGCACTTGTGAATGTTCAGATTTTCACAATATGTCACAGTACAAGCAGGTATTGATACAATCAATGAAAGATTATGCAGAAGCAGCATGAATAGTAGAATATGCAAATCTAGAACTTCAAATTGGCATAAGTGAATGTTGTACACGTGGTCTCTCTCACAAGGAAAAATTATATAAACAAACATGCATACTGCATGGACTTTTCGTATAGCTAGTTCTGTGCGCACTTTTACACCGGCATGCCAAAGAGCAACACTGCAGCCTGAGTTTATCTTTGTCAAAATGCCTAAAATATTCAGCACCGACAAGCATATCTTCTGCCGGTTGCAGCTAACAATGCAAATGTTATTTTTGAAAGTAGGTGATATATAGCAAGCACAACTTGTATTACATAAAAAATTTAGAACTAAATCAGTGCTGTGTTGGTATACATGCTATTTTTGATACAAAATACTAACTATATGTAAATTCGTAGAGTGTTGTTCAGGTTTGGAATAAATGGAATCATTTTATTATTTATTAATAAAAGTTTCTATACAGATCTATATTTTGTGCTAATTTTGCAGGTAAATGACTTGGTGCGAGACAAGTTTATGGACAAAAATGGAAACCTGCCATTATATGGAGAGATCGTCTCGGGTGCTTGTGTGAGTTAATTATATGTAGCTCAAGAATTTTAGTTACTTACATATTGATTTCCATCACATAAAAGAAATGTGATAGATATCTGCCATTAATGTGTACCTGCACCTTTGGGTTCATGGTGTCTCTCTTCCATGTTTAAGCTTTTTGACTTGTTCACAAGATATTTTTCTTTATTACCATGTCCTTTTTCTGATGTGGAATGATTTTGCACTGTTTTGGTAATTAGCAGATACGTCCTGCATGTTGTCCTTACCTTCTCTCCTTACGATAATGGCTGGGAGCAGATGAAAAATGGGTGGGAAAAGTGTGTCTTATTAGTGAGTTACATGGCAAGTGGACCTTCCATACACTAAGTCTTTCCTTCTTTTTGTAAGATGAGCAGAAGTAGTAGCAAGAAACAGACTTTGAAAGAGGGCAAAACAAATGAAAGTCATTATGCATAATTTTAAGAAAAGTTAAAGTAGCAACTAGATGTAAAGTTGAATTTACAGTGTAACATTAGTAAAATTATCTGAGGCACAGTAGAAATGTTTTCAAAGATGGGGAAGGAAATCGGCTGTGCCCTTTGAAAGGAACCGTCCTGGCATTAGCCTGGAGCTATTTAGGGAAATAATTGCAAATCTTACATCTGGATGGCTGGACACAGATTTGAACTGTTGTGCTTCCAGATGTGAATCCAGCATGCTAACCATCATGCTGCTTACTCGGTTGCCTAAACTGGATACCAGTACCGAGTGTCTTACATTCAGATTCCTAAGTGGGGCCAAATAACACATACGACTCGCCTGGCCCTGTACCATGTGTTACAGTGGCAACACTTTTCACTATACCGAGACAAATATTGTGGGTGTAAACAGATTACTTAGAATTTTAGTTGCTTTCTTGACTGTTAATTACACAAACTTCAGCAGCTTTCAATATGATTTTAGTACCTGTGATGAAAGTGAGTTGCTGTTTCTGATTCACCAAAGTTGTTGACTAATCTTACTACAGTTCATACATATTTCTTACTGCATTAACACAAGAAATTACTAAAACTGTTGGTATTTATTTAGACCTTTCTGGATTAATCATTATGATCCATTATTTGTTTCAATGCATTTTATATGATATTGTTACCTGTGGAGAGTGGAAGCCATTTATGCCGTTGTCTGTTTTATGATTTTTTTTGTGGTCCAAAGCAGTCTGATACATCATACAGCAATGCGATGTACTGAGCCACTTGGGTAACAGTCTGTTAGATCGGCATTCATTGTAATTTGTAATAACTGTTTGAGCTCATTTTTGCTCTGACCTTATCAGCTTAAGATTATTATTATTATTATTATTATTATTATTATTATTATTATTATTATTTTCCATACGCATGAGTGTGTTATTAAACCAGTTTTTTTCATTTCCCCTATGTATGTAATAAAATATAGAACTTAACCAGGCTAAGAGTTCTGTATTACAAGTAAATTTATTTTAAATTTATTTTATTAGAAGTATTATGATTGATGACAAATAAATCCCTTGATTCAGTACGTAAAGTGTGTCCCAGCCCCGAAGCTGAATTGTCAGATGCATGTGTAAATGGATGAAAATCAGTTTACCCAATCAAATCTGTTGCTACTGCATGCTGCTTATCCAAGAGTTTTCATATCTCTTTCAGACACTCCCAATTGTGAAGAACTATTACTCTTACTAGCTGACCAGGCTGGTGTACTGAGAGTAGAAAAATCATCTAAAAATTTAACTGCGTTGTCACTGGCATTATCTCTAGGATTCCATACTCTTTATGTACCATTTTTTAGCTAACTTGAACATAGGACATTGGTATAATAGAGCAACGATGAGCATAATACTCTGATGTCATTTCTGAGAAATAGTCAGAAAAATATAGCTAAGTTCAAAACATCTACACGAGATGACGAGCAAACGAAAATGCTTCACCTACTTAATGCAAAATTTGAATAACCACTGTGTGGAACTAAGTTCAGTGTGTTGAAACACTCACAGCGCACTGATCAATGAGTGGCAATGCTAATGATGTTTGCTTAGGTTTGACCAGATGACACAAGTAAAGATGTTTGGAGGAACTCTGGGAAAGATACACAACCAAGTGTTAACACATCCACAGCACTCAACGAGTTAACTAAATGGTTCTCTTTGTTGACATTTGCAGGCATACTACTGCAGTTGCTATTTCATTCATGTTCAGCATGTCAATAAGAAAACTTATGTCAGTGACAACAGAATATTTAATTTGCTTCCAACTAAACACGTGTCCCCTATTTGTGCTAGACAGCATGGTATTGCTCAGAAATCAACAGCACCATGCACACTGAGCAACAGGATAGTTTGTGTGTTGTGAAATGAAGTGGTTATCTGTAGGAAGCCTTATGATGCCCATTTAGAAGCTACGGAGCAACACGTGGATACATGAAAAGGATACAGAAATGGAAATTGCTGATGATGCCTAGCATGAATAGGTGAAATATCTTTTGTTAGAAACAAAGAAAACATTCAACACTAACAGGAAGGATTTTTCTTACCTACATGATAAACATAATTACATGGCTATTACCTTTTATCTATTATTTTCTTGAAAAGGCAGCCACAGCCACCATTATACAAGCTTTTGTGAAGGGTTCTATCTCAGCAAACTTGAAAAAAAATGAAATCATGTTAGTCAGGTGCTTTGACAACGATACATTACACAAGTAGTTTCTAGTTCTCTGTTATCAATTATTCGAAGCACTGTAAGTACTTTCTTGTGTAAACATACCTGAAGGTTTATGACTGAGGTTGAAATATTATCTCTGTTAGGTTTTATTTCTGTGCTTTCATTTTTCCTTTGTCGTGGTACTGAGGGGAAGTCATTTTGCTTATTCCAGAATCTCTGTTCTATAGGCTGGTGGATCTCAGGTGATTTTCACAAATCCACTAGAGATAGTGAAGATTCGGCTCCAGGTCGCTGGAGAAATAGCGGGTGGAGCCAAAGTCAGTGCCCTCTCTGTTGTCAAAGAGTTGGGGCTCTTTGGGCTGTACAAGGTAAGTTTCTGATTTTCCATATTAAGTGCATATCTTTAGTTCAGATTGAGGGAATTTAGTGCCATCTAATATTTGTGCAACATAGGGGGCAAAGGCCTGCTTCCTTCGGGACATCCCCTTCAGCGCCATCTACTTCCCCGCTTATGCGCACACCAAAGAGAAGCTGGCTGATGAGAACGGCTACAACCACCCGTTGACCTTGCTATTAGCAGGAGCCATTGCTGGTGTCCCTGCCGCATCGCTTGTGACTCCTGCTGATGTCATCAAAACGAGGCTGCAGGTAATTTTTTTCTCACTCACAGTTATGTTTAATAACACCTCTAATGTGTTCGGTAGTTTGCATCCTTGTTTTCACAGGTACAGAGTAGGTTTCTAAATATCTGGTGATGTGTACCTGTACACTTTCTGGATGCAGTCAGGTTGCTGTTTTACATTTCATTATGATGAACCTATTTTGGTCTACTAAAGTATCTGTTGTGATGTTCCGTATTCCTGTTTTCAATGAACTTCAAATGTTGTTTTAAGGTAAAAACCTGTGGTGTCTAGTGGCTATACCAAGCTCAGCTATGAATTCTGTAAGTTTTACATCCTCAACTGTTTGTTAAGTATATTATGAACTCTTGCCTTCTACAGTTTTTACCCTCTTCAACTCCTAGTACACTGAAAGTTTTGGCCAGAAATGGCCTCTTTGTCTTTGCTGGTCTGCTTTTTATGCCGTCCTTGTTTTGACCATCATGTGTTATTTCTTTACTTTGTGATCACTAATTTTGATGTTAAAAGCTTATTGCTAATCTCATTGCTGCTGCTCCTCATAATTTTAATCTTTCTTCAGTTTACTCTCAGTCCATAGTGTATGGTCATTAGACTGTTCATTCTTTTCAAGAGTTCCTGCAGTTCTTTCTTACTTAATTGAGTATGCCAGTGTAATCAGTGAATCTTATCATTGAGAGCCTTTCTGCCTGGTGTTAAAGTTATTTTCTTGAACTTTTTTTTTAAATTTCTGTCATTGCTTCTTTGATGTGTAGATTGAACAGTAGGAGTGACAGTCTACATCCCCGTCTTATATGAATTTTAATTTGAGCACTTTGTTCTTGATCATCTATTCTTATTTATTATACATATTGTACTACATGAGTTTCCCTATTGCTTACTCCTATTTTTCTCAGAATTTTGAACAGCTTGCACCATTTTACATTGTCAGGCTTTTTTGTAAATTGACATATCCAATGAAGTGTCTTGGTTTTTCTTAAGTCTTGCATACATTATTGGGCACAACATCAGAACTGCCTCTCTGGTGCCTTCACCTTTCCAAGAGTCAAACTAACAGATCCAATTTTATTTTTCATTCTCATGCATATCATTCTTGGTAGCAGCTTGGATGAATGAGCTGTTCAGCTATTTGTGCAATAGTTCTTGCACTTATCTGCTCTTGCTGTCCACGTAGTGTGCATCATATTTTTTCGAATGTATTATTGTATGTGTCTAGTTTCATTTGCAATGCTATGCCTCTAAACAACAAGTCACTGGTGCCAATAAAGCTGTGGAATGAACATTTAAAACTCTTGAAATTATAGCAAGAACGGTAGTAAGTAAGGGAGTGTTATTGCAAAAATTAAAAGACGTAGACATGAGCTGTAACGACTCAGAGCTGTCAGGATCAAATAATATATTTTTAGTGGCCCCTGCAAAAAAAAGATAAAGCAGCCTTACCTTGTCATCGACTTAGATTCTTTCCAGACTGACACAATTTGCAGGCATCTTTATGCCCACTACGGCAGGAAAGAGAATCCTACTGTAATAATGTTCCTAGTCTTGTTAAAAGAAAGTGAACTTTTCAGGAATGGGAAAAGTCACCAAAAATTGCACTGAAACGTAAGGGGTTACTGCTAGACAGATGCACAATCCTGTTACAAGAAACAGGTAGAAAAGGTGCACTTGGTTACAAGTCAAAGTAATTTTCTTGCACAAAAATGTGGGCATAGACGTTCATTCCATAATATAGCTAGATGAAACATGGGTTAATGCCAAGGTAGTTCTCATTAAATGCTGATCGGATGACACTCCAAGCAGAAGTGGTCATCAGCAGACATGAATAGGTGCTAAAGTAATTGTGGTCTGTGGTCTTCCAGTGGTTTTGTTCGTGATGCACTTCTAGTTTCGTGGTCCAAAAAGACAGGTGATTACCAAGAAGATGTGGACCACACAGGATTTCTCAGTTGGTTAGGGGACCTTTTAAAACAATTTTCTGTCCCTACAACAATTGTAATGGACAACACTCCATATTATTCAGTGATACTCAACAAAGTCCCAACAACAAACAACTGCAAAGAAATTATGGTACAGTGGTTACAGCCGTGAAAAATTACTGCAAATGTGAGTATGACAAAGCTTGCTTTATATTCACGTGTTAAAGAAAATAATCCCAGGATGCCTACATATGTAGCAGACAAAATTTTCAATTAGCAGCATCATACCGTAATAAGGCTGCCACCATATTACTGCCATTTCAACCCAATTAAACTTGTATGGAGTGATATGAAGATGAACATAAGGGACAATAATAAGTCCTTTATAATAATTAGTAGGAAATGATATTATGTGAAGGTCTTGTTACTGTGGATGCAGCCTCATGGAGGAATAAGGTCAAGCACATCAAAAAATTTATTCGAGAAGCACAAATGATGGATTGTACCATTGGTGAACATGAACAACTAACAATGTGTGTTGGTGATGACAATGATGAAGACAGTTTTTGTGCTGATTCTGACAACACTGACAATGCAAAGCTGGATGGAATTGCACTAGTCACCATAAAGTGGCGAGTGAAAAGCTACAAATATCAGTAATTTATTGCTTCATTGTCATTAAAAGATATAGAGCAAGAAGCTATTATTTATTTTGTGTACTGTAGTATTTTCAAGGTATTGGCCATCTTCAAATGTGTATTATCTGTATTTCTTTGCTCCTTTATTCAAAGCTTGTGCTTTGTTATGTTTATATATACTTTATTACATGGTTGTTTATTTGCTGTCATTGTGGTAATAACTCTAAAAACAAATTCTTATATGCTCTGTTCTTACTCAATAGCTAACATTTACTACATGGAACTGAAAACCATATCTGCTTTCATGTGTATAGAGGCTGATGTTGCAATATCATTATTGCAGTATAGCTAACCTAATTTGAGTTAACACGAACTGTCAAGTGCAGCATTTTGCTGGCACAGGTATAGGTTCGTACTTGCTCTGTTTTTTATCTCTACAGCTTATCACCCTTCTCCTTCCTGAGGAAGAAACTAATGATTTCAAAAGCTGGGATAGTGTGTGTGTCTTTATTCTGTGATCTATTTGTATTAAATATTTCACCTCCTAAAGGTGGCCAGTCTCATAAAAAATTTAATGTCTTTGTCTGAATATTCCTTTGGTGATATTATTATTATTATTATTATTATTATTATTATTATTATAACAATTACACAGATTTGAAATATTGCAATAGATTCCTAATTGTATTACAGGTTGTTGCTCGAGCGGGACAGACAACATACAATGGAGTCATAGACGCTGCTCGAAAAATATATACGGAAGAAGGGCCGCGTGCGTTCTGGAAGGGAGCAACTGGTGAGTCCTTATTGTTGTTATATGCTGTGATTCATTAGTGCTGTAGACTGGAACTATGATATGTTTAAGAAACTCCTGAAGATAAATTTGTAGATTTTTATTACTACTTTGATTTATGAGTGATGCTAGTCATTTATTATTAGCACACCAGTTTTACATCAGTATGTGTTAAAAATTTGACAGTATTATGAGAAGTATATGTTGCTACTCAACACATGGGAGAGACGTTGAGTCACAACAAAAAGACTGCACTAAACATTTAAACTTTCAACCAGAATGTCTCTTTCATGGCTGAAAACCTATGTTTTTAGTCGTCTTTTTGTTCTACTTATCTGTGACTCAGCATCTCTGCTATTTGGTGAATACCAATACATCCTTATCATAATATTCTCATTATTCCATCCTGGATTTTCCATTGATTATAAATTTATAATTTACTTTTGTTCTTACATTAAAGAACTAATGAATGAACACACACACACACACACACACACACACACACACACACACACACACAGTGTACCTGAGAGATTGCTGTACCTCAGATCTGTTGCCTAACTAGGGTGAGTAGTGATATGGAGTGGTATTTATGGTGGGAGAAATGAAAGGGGCTTGAGACATAGAGGCAGGGAAGGAACATGAGGGTGTTTAGAAGGATCTTGATGTGGTGGAATATGAAGCTGCATGGGTGGAGAGGTAAGGTGCCTGCCAAGCAGCCCCGAGGAGGGGGGTGCTCACAGTAGCAGAATAAATAGGAAAATGATGCCCGTCTTTTTGTTTTTTCTTTATTTATTTAAGCTGCTGTTTTTACATAAGTTCACAGGGTAAAATTTTGTCTTCCCATTAGAAGAGCACACTCACAACTTGGGGCACTGTTGATGGTGTTAGGGAAACACTGAGTGGTTTTTCGAAAACTTGCAGAGGCTGATGTTGGGAAAGATCAGTTTGGGACAAATGTAGGAATGTGAGCTGCTATACTGAATCTGCGACATGGCTTAGCCGATAGACTGAAGAAACACAAACGTGCATTTATAGTATTTGTAGGTTTGGAGAAAACTTTTAATTATACTGACTGGCATACAGTCTTTGAAATTCTGTAGGTAGCCGGAGTAAACTACAGGAAGCAAACGGTTATTTTACAACTTATAAAATGCAGACTGGCAATAACAAAAAAGTATTTCTGAAAAAGAGGAATTTGCTAACATTTAATTTAAATTGTAAGTGTTATGAAGTCTTTTTCTGAAAGTGTCTGGAGTTTATCCTTGATTGGAAGTGATACATTGACAGTAAGCAGTTCAGACAAGAAGAGAATGGGAGCTTTTGAAATGTGTTGGTGCAGAATAATCCTGAAAAATTAGTTGGGTTGATTGAATAAGTAATCAGAAGGTATGGTATTGAATTGGGTAAAAAGAAATGTATGGCTTATCCAGACTAAATTAGGGTATAAGATAATAGGAAACAAAATGGAGTGGCAAGGAATTGTCAATTTGGTAATGGACGCAAGAGGGGTGGAGGCTAAACATTGTAGAGGGAGACCAAGAAGTTAAACCAGTGATCAGGTTGTAGTAGTTATTCGGAGATGAAGCAGCTTGCATGTGACTGACTGAATGAAGGTGCATCAAATGAGCCTTCAGGCTGAAGATGACAATAATAACAACAGATGGTGAAGAACTGGTACCATTGGTCATGTGATTCTCCATATTTGACGTAAGTAATGCCAGTGACATAAATTGTATGTGCCAGCCATTGTTAGGAACCAGTAAAGGAAGACGGGTCAATGTGAAGAAATGGCAGAATGTCAGAAGAGGGATATTGTGTTTGAATGTGTCCATGACCACATCTTGAATGAAGTTACCCATTTATTGCTGTATCAATGTGGACTGGCCAGTGTGTTTATAAAGAGCGGTGTGTCACTCAAAACTGTGTGACATATGGTGTGTGAACAGTGGCCGTAATAAGACACTAATCGACAGGGCCGTGTCTTGACTTACAAATGATAATCAATTTAAAACCTAGCAGGCTCAGCAAATATGGATCCATCCAACCACTTATCCAGAACAGTGCAAAAAAGGCTGCATGCAGTGTACATTTGTAGTCAGGTAGCCTGCAGAAGACTATTGATCACAGTGGCATGTAAAGCAATAAATCTTCTGTGTGCCAAATATGAGGGTACCCCAAAAGTAAGGTCTCCTATATTTTTGTAAGTACATAGACCTGTTTATTTCTACTATGGTTTATATCATTTTACAGCTTGAACATTTAGCTATTTTTTTTCATAATCACCATTTCTGTCGATGCGTTTTTGTAGATGCTGTGGCAGTTTTTGTATGCCCATGTCATGCCAGCTCGCCACTGTGCTGTTCAGAAAGTTACGAACTGGCGTGATTGTTGCTTGGCCTTAGGTGTAAAGTGCTATGCCCAGGTTTCGTCACCCACCTGTGACAATTCGAGTCCAGAAAGTTGTCCTGTTCGGCTGCAAGGCGGTGAAGAAATGTGCAGGAAGCATCAACTCAGTGCTGCATGTGTTCCCCAGTCAGCATGCGTTCAAACACCAGATAACTGCGCACAATTCGCCCTTGGTGGCAACATCCGAACAGGAGCTCCATTCTCAACGGCATACAAAACAAGACTGAGTGCCTCAGCGCAGCGTGCGCATGTTTTCACACAGCGCGTGAAGCACTCTTCATAACAGTGTGACCAACTACCATACAACAGAGTTCTGTACTTATAAAAAATAGGAGACCTTACTTTTGGGATTACCCTCGTAATACAGGGACTGGATACCAGCTGACTGATTTGATGCATTTAGTGCAGTCTGATAAGTCACAATTTTGCCTCTTTCCAAATAATGCAAGATATTAAACACACAATGTGGAGGATGCCCATACATTCTGGTTACCATGAACATGAAACAAGATGTTTATTTCATCATTTTTGGTGAGCAAGTGTTGCCCTTTCTGCCACATCTTCTAGATGTAAATGGTGTGACCACACACATCCACCGAGGTGGCAACAGGTCTCTTCACGCAGTTGCATGTTTACATTACTGGTTTGGCAAACATTCAAGGCATCCTACCACACCACTTCTGCTCAATAAATAATCTTATCTTAATTGGAAAGAAAATGAATGGGACTATTTGGAACATCAGATGAATGTATTCATAGCAGTCAACATCCCCATAGTTTGACAGTCAGATTCCATAGAATTACTAGTGTGTGTCTCACACTGGATGTGGCATATCTGAAGAAACTTGGGGACTCTTTTTGTGAATTGAGGTCATCATTAAAGCTAGAGCAAGTGTTACATGGTATGCATGATGTCTGCTCGGAGAGACTAACTTTTTATTTCGTGTGCTCCGGACTTAGAAGCTTGTTATATTAAGAGATCATTGCAGAAAGGAAGTTACACATTATTATGGAAAGCCAAGTAACTTTTCTTGAACGCCGCACTGAGATTCAAAGTGGCACAGATACATGATAGTGTTTATCAATATAGTCGGCAAGTCTCCTTGAACGGTGGTTGGAACGATCTACTGATCGTTCAGTTCCGTGACAATAGTACGCTCCTTGGTCATGGAACCACTCATAAAGTGCTGTGACAATCTCCTCATTTTCAGAAAATCTCTTTCCCATCAAATGTTCTTTCAGCTGTCTGAAAAGATGAAGAGAGACGGCTTTCATGTTAACACTTTTGAATCTCAAACATGGGCAAATGGTCCACAGACTGACAACACTTTAATGCTCCCTTCCCAGAGAGCTTAATCTAGATTAAAATTAACTCTTGTGTAGTTCTGTTTCCTAGTTCTCATTCTGCACCTCAATACAGTGGTTGATGATATAAATATCTCCTGCTCGAGGAGCAATCACACCTTCTACCTCCGTCTTCCCACAAAAAAAATGGTTATAGAGAAATATCTGAATGGGGCATTCAGTTCATGCATAATTATGCTTTATTATAGGCACAAACTGTGCTATCTAGATTCCAGTTTAATTCAGCAACCACAGTTACTTGATGAAACAGTTTCCAGCTGTGGTATTTGATCATACACATACTAAAAGCATTATGTTTTTAGTACCAGGAATAATTTACTAAAATTTGTAATGTTGAACCTACCAGCTACTGCAATACATGTTGTCCCACCTACCTGGACCACCCAAAGTAACTTTGTACAGAAGCAAAATAAAAAATGTATCAAGCAAGTGTTATTTAGTTGTCAAGCGGACGTTCACCAGCATTGTTGCCTTTCTTGTAACTTTGTTAGTTACAAAGGTATATTGATCAGCCAGAACATTATGACCAGCAAGCTAACAGTTGGTATGTCCACCTCTGGCACAGATAACAATGGCAACGTGTCATGGAATTAATGAGGCCTTGGTAGGTTGCTGGCACCACATATGCACACACAAGTAACCTAATCCTGTAAATACTGAGGAGGGGGCTATGAGATCTGACTCCATGTTCAGTCCCATCCCAGACATGTTCTATTGGATCCAGATCTGGTGACTTGGGAGGCTAGCACATTAACTGGAACTCGCCACTGTGTTCCTTGAACCACTTCGTGACACTCCTGGCCTTGGGCATTATCATTCTCAAAAAGGCCACTGCCATTGGGAAATGTGATCGTCACAAAAGGGTGTATGCGGTCTACAAACAGTGTACGATACTCCTTGATCATCACGGTGCCTTGTACGAGCTCCAGTGGAGCCATGGATGCCCACTACCCAGAGCATAACGGAGCCGCCATCAGCTTGTCTCTGTCCTGCAGTACAGGTGTCAAGGAGCTGTCCCTTGGAAGATAATGGATTCGCACCCTCCCTTCGACATGATGATGAAGGTATCGGGATTCATCAGACCACCCGACACTATACCATTGCGCCAACATCTAGTGTCAGTGGTCACGTGGCCATTTCAGTCATAGTTGCTGATGTCATGGTGTTAATGCTGGCACATGCATGGGTCATCAGCTGCAGAGGCCCATCATTGGGAGTGTTTGGTGTGAACACACACTTGTACTCTGCCTAGCATTAATGTGTCTGACCTTCCGATCTGTTCCAACACAGTTCACCACCTGTCCTGTTTCACCAGTCTGGCCTGCCTATGACATCCAACATCTTAAATGAGGGGTAATGCCCAACCTCAGGACATCTGGACGTGGTTTTACCTGGGTTTCACCATGTGTTCAAGACACCCACCACAGCACTCCTTGAACACCCAACAAATTGTACAGTTTCTGAAATGCTCATGCTGAGCCTGCAGGCCCTCACAATCTGCCCTCATCAAAATAGATAGCCTACCCTCAGTCAAGCTGGGATAGATCACACACTTTCCCCATTCCAGATACGGACATCGTGCTCACTGATACTACGTGCACTGCGCGTGTGTCTGACTAGCAGCCTTTCCTTGCCAGGTGGTGCTGCTATCGTGCGGATGGTTTTATATCGATAGTAGGTCGGTTGTCATAATGTTGTGGCTGATAAACGTGTGAATAGTGGTACATCTTTTTTAAATAGCACCCTATTTTTTTTATTCAGTAATACACTTCCTGTCCTCAAAACCTGTTCATAAATGCATCACAGTGTAGCGTATATGTAAAAATGACCTTATTAGAAATGTAATGCATAATGAAATTTGGCTCTCCTACCTTTCTTCACCCACTGCTAGAAAAAATGAAAACATAGATGGATCTGCTTTTTTGTTGTGTGTCATACAAGTGTGCAGACATGCATTTGGTGTGTGATACAGATGGATGGGATGTCTAAAATACTGATGGATGGGATGTCTAAAATACTGATCAGATGTCCTAGGAGAACTTGTTAAATGTACATGGCCTGAATTGGAAGTAACTGTTTAGTAGTAACTGGCAAGACTGGAGTGTCAGAGCTAAAGATGCAATGGCACTAGCCAACTAACTGTTCACAGACCAAAGTAAGGGAAAGTTGTCTTAGGTCATGGGGAAGAAACACTTACAGGCATTAGACGATATTTTCAGTATTCACGCTTTGTGAAATTACAATAAAAGTTGAGCTTTTAATGATAACATTTGTTGGCTTCATAAATTGTTACCAACAAAGGCAATTAGGTTTTGTCAAAAACTGAAACTTTTATTCTGATTTTATGCACTGAGAATAACTTACACAGGAATGGAACCATATGAAACTTGGCTTCCATATTACTCACCCAGTATGCATTTTGGAGAATACTGTGTGATGCTGCCTAAGAGTCAACAAGAAGCCCTTATTTATTTCCATTTGTTTACTGTCAACTTAGCAAGTAGATGAATCAGGTTATCCTGGGTGCATACACAGAGTGCCAAAAAAACGTTATGAACACCTACTTAAAAGCTTGTTGGTCCACCTCTGGAATGCACTTCAGCAGTGATTCTGCATGCCATGGATTCAACAAGTACTCGATAGGTTTCCAGAAGTTTGTGGCAGATGCCTATGCATACTTCACACACTTCTGTAATTTGTGGGCATTTCATTTGTGGGCACAGAGCTGGCACCCTGTAGTGTCCCAGTTGGGTTTCATCGTATTCAGATAAGCTGAGTTTGATGGCCAAGATATCAGCACGAGTTCACTATCGTGCTCCTCAAATCATTGCAGCATGCTGGTCTTGTGACATGGACAGTTATCCTCCTGGGAGATGCCATCCCCTTTGGGGAAAACATCAAGCATAGGGAGTTACAGGTGGTCCCTAGTAATGCTCACATAGTCCACAGCTGTCGTAGTGCCTTTGATTTCTACCACAGGCCCCACGGTAGCCCAGATGAATGTCTCCCATAACATAGTACTGCTCCCACCGGCCTGTGTCTGTGGCACACTGCATATTTCCAGTAGCTGTTCACATGGATGACGGTGTATCTGGACGCGACCATTGACCTGGTTTAACTGTAAATGGGATTCATCTGATCAGGCATGTCATATACAAGCTATTTTGAATCCATTATTAGGTATGGTATTGTTTTTTGGGTTAACTCGACAAACGTTGTGCAAGTACTAAAATATAGAAAAATGTCATTCAAAATATGTGCACTGAAAATCATAAAGAATTATGTCAAACTCGAAGTATTAATTCTTCTAAAATTATTAACTTTTTGTACACCTGACATGAATTATTTGAGGGAAACCATTTTGTCCATTCACATGATACTAGAAGCAAAGAAAACTGTATGCTCCCCACAATAAATTGAAAGGGAACAAGTTAATGCAGATAAATGTAGGTCCACTTAAAGGGAAGCTATATTAGGTACTGACCCTGTAATGTTATTACTCGGTGGATGAATTCATGCAGGACGAACTGGAAATTTGAGCTGGATACAGCGTGTTACATATTCCAAGAAATATCAGCTTCCATAATTATCACAGATAAAGATGAGACTTAAATGTCTCAAGGAAAATTTAATTATATGATCTATAATTTGTGTTATCATTTATTTTAGTGCCACTATTTATTAGTGTAAAAATCATAGTAACTATATTCTAAATTTTTGACATGTCTCCTGTACGCAAACCAAATGAATTACAAATGAATGTCATGAGCTGAATAAACCACAATTTCACAATTCAAGCTCTGTAGTGAGGTGATACTACCCAGTGTGGTAGAGGGAACTAGAAAATGGACAGAACCTATACAAGGGAGAAGTGAGGAAAATTGAGTGCCATATTATGCTGTGGCTGGGAAAGGAGTGTTCAAGTGTTGTCAGTCTGTGAACCACATTGCCACATCTGAGGTTCAGAAGGCTTACCATGAAAACTATTTATCATGATTCGAGTCTTGGTCTGCTGCGCAGCCAATTCTGTGAGTTAGGGTGATGAACAGTGTGGCTTGTGGCAAAATAAATAGATCAACATTAAACAAATGCTCTAAAGAATGTTTCTAGTTGAGATAATGTGTGAAATTGTAATGAAACTGGAAGCACCAGTGGCTGTTAGTTGCTCTGGTGTTCATACTGTATTAAAATCACAAGAATTTGAGGGAATTTGTTCATTTTGTGTTGTCTTCATTTGTGTCTGATATTACGTTGATTATTATTTTAGAATCGTCAAACGACATCTGAAAGAAACAATTTTTTCTAACATACATGTTTCATTTTAATTATTTCCCAAAAATCTCCACTAGCCTGGAATATATACATATTTGTGCTTAAATTCTTGTGCTTTATATTGTTTCACACAAAATTTCATTTTCTTTTTCACAGCACTAGGAAATGAACATTTGGTTACTTGATTTTTATGTCTTGGATACTGTTGCCAGCTGTTGAATGTTATTGAACCAACTGTTGAATGTGTCTTTTTGATATCAGTTATTTATTAAGTTTAGCAGAGTTTGTGATTATGTGCATGTGGTCGTATTGTGTGTGTCTAGTCATTTGTCACATGTCTTTTCTCTGTTATGACACACAACATAGATACAGAATGGCAGCACCCCACAGAAAAAAAGGCGTAGTACACGACAACTTACGCATGTAAAGTAACACACAGAGTGGCAAACGTACCAAATAAACAGTGCTTCCATATAACACACAAAATTGTGCAAACACTCTGAACAATAGTAAGCCTACCAACAAACAAGATCAACAAATTCTGTGGACAACCTGTGAATGTCAAAAGTTTTGGTTCTGTGTCCAAAATGTAAAGCAAAACAGTTTAAACACAAATATGTATATATTCCAGACCACTGAAGGTGCGTTGCAAATAATTAAGGTGCAACATGTATGCAAAGAAAAACTTATGGTATTCAGATGTGATGAGATGGCTGTAAAGTACTAATTATCAATACGATTATTCAGTGTATTTCCAAAAAGCAGTAACACAGTGTTATTGAACGAATTGCATAAACAGTTACAGTAAGACAATTACTATATTTATCAGACTGTAAGATGAGTATTTACTCCAAATTAATCATAATTAAAAATGCATGGTGTCTCATGTCTACAGATGAAATCTTGATTGTTTATCCTAACACATTTACACTATGTAACAGCTTGTTCAACTGAATTATATCATCATTTAGTTAGGATTGTCCAATGGTTGGATGATGTAGTGCTTCACTTTTGTTTCTTTGATATAAATTGCGGAAGATAAACAGGAAGATAATTGACACATCTGATATATAAAGGTCTTTTTTTTTTATTTTTATTTTCTTTTTTTTTTTTAACTGTGTACAGCAGGTGTTAATGTTGACTTCTAGGTATTTCTTGTAGCTGGTCATAAATAGTTATTAGCTGCATTCATTTGACAACGTTGGACTCCCAGTTATGATATTGTAGTAATATCTTACACAGATTGTACGATATGTAGCATTTACTGCTTTGTAGGTGCAGAAGCATGAAATGTGTTATGTACAATCTTCAATCATGTTTTTTGCTTCTTTAACATTAAAATTTATACTGTGTGTATTTAGATCAATATTCCAAACACATATACCGCATTTACTCGAATCTGAGCCCCACTTTTCTTCCAGTTTTTGTAATCCAAAAAACTGCCTGCGGCTTAGAATCGAGTGCAAAGTAAGCGGAAGTTCTGAAAAAACATTGGTAGGTGCCGCCAAAACTAACTTCTGCTGTCGAATATATGTAGAGCTACACAGGCATGCTTTGCAGGCACAAAGATAAATACTGGCGCCAAAACCTCTGCGTCAGTACATAAATTAAAAAAAAAAAAAGGTGGAAGACGAGCTTTTTTCTCCACCCCGAATTTCAACCACTGCATTTTCATACATTATCCAATGAAGTAAATACAAATTCCGTATTGTTCATCTTTGAATGTAGCAGCATTTCAATGTACTACGAAAATCCAACTGCAAGGCTGTTTGGGATGTTTGTCAATATGGCCAACTCTACGTTCTGAATTTTTCCCTACCTGTGAGAAGAGATGGTTGCTAATAGGAACTTTTTATGAATTGTTATCATATGCAGTATTCTCTTCATCATAAGAATAATGCAAATATAAACATTTTGCCATGTATTCTATCGTGTTTGCTGCTATCTCATTTAAACTCTGGTTGCCTAATAAACTACAAAACTAGAGTGAGACAACTGCAAATGTGGAAGAATATACATATCATGTCATGTTTATATTCATATTATTCTTATGTCTAATAGGAGTGATCCAGTCAGAAATGAAGCACGGCAATTGACTAGATTTTTAAATCTAAGATGACTCTAATTTCTGTGCAGAATGTAATGTACTAAAGAGGCATCTGCAAAGATTTTCAAACGGAGAAAAATTTTCGCTAAACTCTTCTTCTGAACATCTTCTACCATACACAGTCTATTATTTGGTTCTTGTTGATCATTATCAAAGAAATCAGCAGTGTAAGTAACAACAAATAGCAGT
This sequence comes from Schistocerca gregaria, assembly GCF_023897955.1. Lineage (NCBI taxonomy): Eukaryota > Metazoa > Arthropoda > Insecta > Orthoptera > Acrididae > Schistocerca > Schistocerca gregaria. The sequence goes on along the minus strand of NC_064929.1, from coordinate 193,843,717 downwards.
CTCTTGCCATTGTTTTGCTAATGAGACGATTCCTCTCTTTTTTTTCTTATTGTTAGCTGTGGTAGCGCACACAAAACAAGTCGTGCCGCAAGTGGCGACAGCTTGTAAACACTCATTATCAGAATGCGACAAACAATGCATGACACAGTACAGTAATGCATTTTCAGCTTAGAGTGACGTAAACACCTATAACAAAGAGAACGGCACTTATCAGATCAAAGAAAAATAAGCAATCAATTCAAACCAGATGAAGCACATGAAAAAGGAAGGGTACCCGTATAAATATGGACGGAGCACCTGACGCATAGCAATGGCTACCTGGTAAAGCTTAACTGCTAAGCTTACGACTCGAACCAAACTACTGTATCTGTATCGTCATTCATTCGACCTAAATTGTGTCTCATATTACAATGGACCAACTTTGTTTCGATTTGGAGATGCGGCCTAAAACTTTTCTTTCACCTTGAATTTAGAGTCTCAAATTTCAGGTGTGGCTTAGATTCGGGAAATGTTTTTTTCCTTGATTTTTAGTCTTATTTTTCAGGTGCGGCTTAGATTCAAGTGCGGCTTAGATTCAAGTAAATACGGTACCTGATTATTAACGGTGTAGATGTAAGGAAGACTTCAATTCAGTATCATTTTAGATGTAGGTGATATTAACTTTTTGTTGCAGGTTTGCATGTTTTAATGTGTAGTACCATGTATTATACTAGTGAAACATGGTACAATAGTTTTTGCATTGTTAACAGGTAATATGTAATCTCTGTAGTGTATGGTTTTTTCAGTGAGAGTGGTAAATATATCAGGAGCTGGTAATACCTACAATTTTGAGTTAAGAGTTTGTATAAAGATATGCTCTAATTTCACTGGATCTAGAATTTCAAAGCACTGAATCCTCAAAATGGTCAAGAGCACAGATAACTTATTGACTCAGGAGTATATAAATAATTTACACATTTTAAATTAAAATTTAAGATATTCCATGAAAGACTGAAATATTCTTTTTAGTATTCAATGTAAGAACTGTCAGGAGGACTTTTTTTTATGTAGACCTCACCTTTCATTCATCCGTACATAAAATAATATAGCCGGGAGACCTTATGGCACATGAATGGGACTAAGGTGCTTGACATATTGGTCAGAGAACATTATATTTAGGTTATGTGTTAGGTAGTAGCTGAAATATACAGGAAATCCATCACACTAAAAGAACTTTTCTCAGTAACAGCAGCTGCTACCCTCTATTATGCAGGATTTTTTTATGTGGGACCATGTAAGATAACTTAGCTATATAAAAGAAAATCTTCACAGTGATATGTAGTTAGTTTTTGCATCACTGATGGGAGTCACAAATTATGTTGATCAATGGAATTAGCTTTTAGCTAGTACCAGTCCCAGTAACATGCCATGTTCTCATTAAGAAACAGATTAGTATTATTCACATGTTATTACAATTTCTGGCATGTTGTATTAGTAATGTTAACCCCTTAACTTTTTCCCTCCAAATTATGTTCTGAAAAATATCTTTTTTCACTAAAGAAAGACATCCTATAATTAATGACATAACATGTAGACAAATAGGGACAGCTTTTAAAGCTCAAAATAATTAATTGCAAACTTGTGAAGACCACCAACAATAAAATTCTGAGTATATTCATGCACTAGACTTTGACTAGAAATTTTTTGAAACTTGAAGTCATTTTTTAGTTTCTATGTAACTATGAAGTCTAACTATGTATTTCAAAACAGCTTTGTGGGAACATAAATCTCAGAGGAGCTGGCTGGAGTACAGTGGATGTATTTATCTTGCACTATTGGCAAGCACTTGCCACTCATCTGACAAACTGTCATAATTTCAGTATTTAATGAAGTAACATCACATTCTTGTTCACCTCCTGAGCTGCCAAATTCAGTGTCAAACTCAAGCTTGCTATAGCCATAGTTTTTCTGAAGCATTGCCTGAACAATAATACAGGAGACGCTCTGAAAGTGCGCGTTTTGTTGTCGAGTACCTAAAACTGCGAGTGCTAAAATGGATATAAGTGGGATTTTACTTTTTCGAAGATCTGTTACAAGTTTCCCAAGTATACTCAGGATTTTAAGTTTCTGTCAGAATAATAAAAATAAGATAACTTGGGATTTTATGTTAAGGGATTAATCTTTTTTGTGCCAAGAAGATGGTACATTGCTGAAACAACTAATCGTGATCAAGAAAGATTAATACAGCACTGTTCATGCATTTTATAAAATGTATAGCTGCTGTTGGAGATGCCTGCAAAAAATGTTCAGTAAAAATGAAGATATCAGCAAAGAATTTCCAGTTGTTGAGTGTTATCATATGTGAATGTGTTCCATCCTCTGACAAAACGTGATGGAGTAATGCTCGTCCTTTTTTATGGGGAGCCACAATGTCTCTTTAAATTCCAAATGTACATGATATAATAATATATTCTAAAGCCTGGACAGTAACTTCTACTCTATACACAACTCGTTGGTATATGTGGTCAAAAGGTATGTATGAAAACTGTGCCATTCTTGAAAATACACTATTGAAAAACCACAAGTTAACACTTTTTAATATGATGCTCTCCTGTTAAATAAGTTTTTAAAGAATTCTTCACAAGCTGCAAGAATGTTTGAACATCATAACTGTTAACAAGTTCTGTGCCAAATATTTAGCATTGAATGTCATCAACTGGAATGTCCAGTCATTTTTGCTTCCATCTGAGTTCGTGTACATTTGGACATCACACCTCAACTTCAAGTAGCTCCATATCCAGCAACAGTTGGATGTGTGTTTATTAAACTCTGTAATTCAATAGTCCACACAGCTGTCTTCTGAAATATTTACTGTATCTAGTGCTGACAAAATAAATGTGCTCAAGGTTATTGGTACAGCACATGAGAAAGAATTTAACCTGGCACGGTAAGATTATGTATACAGAGTGTAACAAGAAAGTACACATGCCCATGCATAGAAGAAGAAATACATTATATGGATGTGGATGGTGAAACATTTTATTTCCATCTAAGGAAACATGTTCTACAACTCCTCGTATTATGTTAATCATGGAAAACAGGAGTGGGCAGAACATTTCATGTTTACTGAAACTGTTGATAGCATGTGTAAGAGAGGCAGTGAAGTGTGTGAATCTTTGGTGAAATGGAACACAAAATATTGGTGGTGAATTTAAGAATTCCATCTTAACCATATATAACCAAGACGTCATTTTGAATATTTCATGTAACAAGGGATTTCATGTGATATCCTGGTACTTTCTGTACCCATCTTTTTATCACATTTGAAGAGTGTATAAAATGAATTTTAACCATCCCTATATCCATATCATGTATTTTGTTGTTCTGTTTGTGAAGAATTTATCCTGCAGCATTGGTGGCACCTTTTTGTTTCATCCTGCGTACCAGCACAATTCACCTGTCATGGGTGACTGGAACTCAATAGTCGGAAAAGGAAGAGAAGGAAACGTAGTGGGTGAATATGGAATGGGATTAAGGAATGAAAGAGGAAGCCGCCTGGTAGAATTTTGCACAGGACATAACTTAATCACAGCTAACACTTGGTTGAAGAATCATAAAAGAAGGTTGTATACATGAAAGTAAACTGGACGGTCTAAGACAGATTATATAATGGTAATACAGAGATTCAGGAACCAGGTTTTAAATTGTAAGACATTTCCAGGGGCAGATGTGGACTCTGACCACAATCTATCGGTTATGAGCTGTAGATTAAAACTGAAGAAACTGCAAAAAGGTGGGAATTTAAAGAGAGAGGATCTGGATAAACTGAAAGAACCAGAAGTTGTACAGTGTTTCAGGGAGAGCATAAGGGAACAATTGACAGGAATGGAGGAAATAAATACATTAGAAGAAGAATGGGTAGCTTTGAGGGATGAAGTAGTGAAGGCAGCAGAGGATAAAGTAGGTAAAAAGACAAGGGCTAGTAGAAATCCTTGGGTAACAGAAGAAATATTGAATTTAATTGATGAAAGGAGAAAATATAAAAATGCAGTAAGTGAAGCAGGCAAAAAGAAATACAAACGTCTCAAAAATGAAATCGACAGTAAGTGCAAAATGGCTAAGCAGGGATGGCTAGAGGACATATCTAAGGATGTAGAGGCTTATCTCACTAGGGGGTAAGATAGATACTGCCTACAGGAAAATTAAAGATACCTTTGGAGAAAAGAGATCGACTTGTACGAATGTCAGGAGCTCAGATGGAAACCCAGTTCTAAACAAAGAAGGGAAAGCAGAAAGGTGGAAGGAGTATATGGAGGGTCTATACAAGGGCTATGTTCTTGAGGACAATATTATAGAAATGGAAGAGAATGTAGATGAAGATGAAATAGGAGATATGACTCTGTGTGAAGAGTTTGACAGAGCACTGAAAGGCCTAAGTCAAAACAAGGTCCCGGGAATAGACAACATTCCATTAGAAATTCTGACAGCATTGGGAGAGCCAGTCCTCACAAAACTCTACCATTTAGTGAGCAAGATGTATGCGACAGGCGAAATACCCTCAGACTTCAAGAAGAATATAATAATTCAAATCCCAAAGAAAGCAGGTGTTGACAGATGTGAAAATTACCACACTATCAGTTTAATAAGCCACAGCTGCAAAATACTAACACAAATTCTTTACAGATGAATGGAAAAACTGGTAGAAGCCCATCTTGGGGGAGATCACTTTGGATTCTGTAGAAATGTTCAAACACGTGAGACAATACTGAACCTACGACTTATCTTAGAAAATAGGTTAAGGAAAGACAAACACATGTTTCTAGCATTTGTAGACTTAGAGAAAGCTTTTGACAATGTTGACTGAAATACTCTCTTTCAAATTCTGAAGGTGGCAGGGGTAAAATACAGGGAATGAAAGGCTATTTAAAATTTGTACAGAAACCAGATGGCAGTTATAAGAATCTAGGGCCATGGAAGGGAAGCAGTAGTTGGGAAGGGAGTGAAACAGGGTTGTAGCCTATCATGGATATTATTCAATCTGTATATTGAGGAAGCAGTGAAGGAAACAAAAGAAAAATTTGGAGTAGGAATTAAAATCCATGGAGAAGAAATAAAAACTTTGAGGTTCGCCGATGACATTGTAATTATGTCAGAGACAGCAAAGGACCTGGAAGAGGAGCTGAATGGAATGGACAGTGTCGCGAAACGAGGATAAGGAATGTAGCCGAATTAAATTGGGTGATGCTGCGGGAATTAGATTAGGAAATGAGACGCTTAAAGTAGTAAACGAGTTTTGCTATTGGTGAGCAAAATAATTGATGATGGTCGAAGTAGAGAGGATATAAAATGTAGACTGGCAATGGCAAGGAAAGCGTTTCTGAAGAAGAGAAATTTGTTAACATCGAGTATAGATTTAAGTGCCAGGAAGTCGTTTCTGCGAGTATTTGTATGGAGTGTAGCCTTGTATGGAAGTGAAACGTGGACGATAAATAGTTTAGACATGAAGAGAATAGAATTTTTCGAAATGTGGTGTTACAGAAGAATGCTGAGGATTAGATGGGTAGATCACACAACTAGTGAGGAGATATTGAATCGAATTGGAGAGAAGAGGAATTTGTGGCACAACTTGACTAGAAGAAGGGATCGGTTGGTAGGACATGTTCTGAGGTATAATAAGTGCATGCAAAGAACAGAATATGTGGAACAGGTTATATAAGATGTTACATGTAGCAGTTAACATGCAGGTGAAAAGATTAGTACAAGAGAGGAAAGGACAGGAGACAGTATTCAGTTAATCAAAAGACTGACAACTTTAAAAAAACTGAGGGTTGTTGTCTATGCTCAGAGTTTTTAGTACAATGTAATTAAGGAGTCCTGAAGCAATTGTGTCAGAATATGTTATAAATAGGGATAGAAGTTTCAGTTTAAGCTAGTACCATACTTATTAAGATGTCACTGGTTTTCTCATCTCTTAGAGCCAGGAAACTTCTGAGGAGCTGCGAAACAGTGCTGGTACACGTCAATTAATGTGCATCAAAGGAAGTAACAAGAACCCATCTCTAGTATTAACAGGGTCACTTAAGTTCTCACAGTGTACTTGGAGTGCAGTCATTAGACCTCTACTTCGAGCACCTAACAATAACAACTAGGTTAGTCATAATAATAATAATGTGTGCAAAAATAGAATCTTCAATTTAGCTCGAAACCTGAAACCAATAATCAGTCACACCAAGCATCATTCACACTAAGAACATGACAGAAATTATCAATGTGGTTTATTGTATGTGTAAGTACAACACTTCCACCATTTCTCAGTGTAATTGTTTCCTTTTCCAGAGTAGGCGTACTGCCTTACAGAAACACAGTGGCCATCTTGTAAATAAAATTTTACAGTCACACTTTTTAGCATTAGGTCGCACAAATGGTATCATTACCGGTTTTGACTTCTCTGAAAATCAACATAGATTACCAGTTTAAGAGTTAATGAGAGAAAGAGGGGATGGTAAAATATCAAAAGACAAAATTTCAAATGCATGAAAAGACAAACTGCTACTTACTGCAAAGCAGACACGTTAAGTTGCAGGCAGGCACGATTAAAAGACACTTACATAAAGCTTTCGGCTACAGCCTTCATCAGCAAAAGAGAAACACACATTCAAGGAAGCACGTATCATGCACACGAGTGCCAACCCCAGCATCTCGGGCCAGAATGTAACTATCACATGAGATGCATGCAGCAGCAGTCTGGAGGGAGTGGGGAAACAGAAGGGGTAGTGGTGTCTGGGTGAGGAGAGAGACAAATGTGTATGGTAGTGTGCATATATATGTAAATAAAATAGAAAGAAACTTCCACATGGGAAAAATATATTAAAAACAAAGATTCCAAGCGGGGAAGCGCCGGCAGACAGGCACACACACACACACACACACACACACACACACACACACACACACACACACACACCTATCCGCACATACACAGACACAAGCAGACATGAAGAAGCAACCATCGGTTGCGAAAGCTAGTAATTCTGTGCGTGTGTTTTGTTCATTGTGCCTGTCTGCCGGCGCTTTCCCACTTGGTAAGTCTTGGAATATTTGTTTTTAATATATATAGCAGCATCAGGATGTTGCGGGGCAGAAAGGGGGGGGGGGGGGTCGAAGGAGGGAAAGACAAGTGGGTGCATTGGCAGAGGGCCCCAAATAAACAGGATGAGAGATAAGAATGGGGAGGAGATGATAGAACAGAGGGTGTGGAAACTGTTGGGTGGATGATTGTGGGGACAGCATGTTACTGTAGGTTGAGAGTAGGATAATTACAGAAGTAGAGAAAGTGTTGTAAAGATAACTCCCATCTGCACAGTTCAGAAAAGCTTGTGGTGGAGGGAAGGAACTACATGGCTCGGATAGTGAAGCAGCCATTGAGCTCAAGTATATTATGTTCAGCTGCATGTTGTGCCACAGGGTGGTCGATTTTGCTCTTGGCTGCAATTTGACAGTTGCTGTTCATCCTGATGGACAGCTGGTTGGTAGTCACACCAAAATGTAAAAAGCTGTGCAGTGATTGCAGCAGAACTGGTAAATGACATGGCTGCTTTCACAGGTGGCCCAGCCCCTGATGGGGTAGGATAAACCTGTGACAGGACTGTAACACGGAGTGCTGAGTGGGTGGATTAAGCAGTGGGAAACCCAAGTGCAATACCTGCTCAATCCACCCTCCCAGCACTTCATACTACAGTCCTGTCACAGGTTTATCCTACCCCATCAGGGGCTGGGCCACCTGTGAAAGCAGCCATGTCATTTACCAGCTCTGCTGCAATCACTGCACAGCTTTTTACATTTTGGTGTGACTACCAACCAGCTGTCCATGAGGATGAACAGCGACAGTCAAACTGTAGCCAAGAGTAAAATAGACCACCCTGTGGCACAACATGCTGCTGGATGTAACATACTTGATTTCAATGGCTGCTTCACTACTCAAGCTACTCCCTCTCTCCACCACAAGCTTTTCTGGACTACACAGATTGGAGTTAGCCTCACAATACATTCTCCACTTCTGTAAGTGTACCGGCTTCGACCTACTATAACCTACTGCCCCCAAACCTTCATTCAACAGTTTCCACCCCCTCTGTCCTATCACCTCCTTCCCATCCTATTTATTTGACACCCTAAACCAATGCACCCGTCCATCTTTCCATACTCCTGTCCTTTCTCGTTCCTTTTGTCCCAATCCCTCTGCCCCACAGCCTTCTCATGCTGCACTTCTTGGCATTCTAGTCACTGCACACTCCACCAGACAGCATTCATCTCTTTCCCCACCTGTACACCACTACCCCTTCCCTTTCCCCAATCCCCTTCAGATTGCTGCTTGCATCCCACATCATAGTTGCATTCTGGCCTGAGATGCTGGAGGTAGTGGTCATGTGTGCATGAGATGTGCTTCCTTGAATGTATAAATGGTGTGTATTTTTCTTTTGCTGATGAAGGCTGTGGCCGAAAGCTTTATGTAAGTGTCTTTTCATTGCGCCTGTGTACAACTTAACATGTCTTCTTTACAGTAAGTACCAATATATCTTTCCCTACATTGTTGATATTCCTACCTGGACTTTCCATTGTTGAAAATACAAAATTTGAAATTATTTTCCTATTATTTTAATGTTCCCTTTTTCTGTCTTTTCAGAACAAATCATCTGATGACTTGAAACCAGTAATTATACTATTTGTATGACCTGAGGGAGGCTGAATATATATATATATATATATATATATATATATATATATATATATATATATATATATATATATATAATAGAAAGAAACTTCCCCATGGGAAAAATATATTAAAAACAAAGATTCCAAGACTTACCAAGCGGGAAAGCGCCGGCAGACAGGCACATGAACAAAACACACAAACACACACACAGAATTACGAGCTTTCGCAACTGGCAGTTGCTTTGTCAGGAAAGAGGGAAGGAGAGGGAAAAATGAAAGGATGTGGGTTTTAAGGGAGAGGGTAAGGAGTCATTCCAATCCCGGGAGCGGAAAGACTTCCCTTAGGGGAAAAAAAGGACAGGTGTACACTCGCACACACACACATATCCATCCGCACATACACAGACACAAGCAGACATATTTAAAGGCAAAGAGTAAGGGCAGAGATGTCAGTCGAGGCGGAAGTACAGAGACAAAGAAGTTGTTGAAAGATAGGTGAGGTATGAGCGGCGGCAACTTGAAATTAGCGGAGGTTGAGGCCTGGCGGATATCGAGAAGAGAGGATATACTGAAGGGCGAGTTCCCATCTCCGGAGTTCGGATAGGTTGGTGTTGGTGGGAAGTATCCAGATAACTCGGATGGTGTAACACTGTGCCAAGATGTGCTGGCCGTGCATCAAAGCATGTTTAGCCACAGGGTGAATCTCATTACCAACAAACACTGTCTGCCTGTGTCCATTCATGCGAATGGACAGTTTGTTGCTGGTCATTCCCACATAGAAAGCATCACAGTGCAGGCAGGTCAGTTGGTAAATCACGTGGGTGCTTTCACATGTGGCTCTCCCTTTGATCGTGTACACCTTCCGGGTTACAGGACTGGAGTAGGTGGTGGTGGGAGGGTGCATAGGACAGGTTTTACACCGGGGGCGGTTGCAAGGGTAGGAGCCAGAGGGTAGGGAAGGTGGTTTGGGGATTTCATAGGGATGAACCAAGAGGTTACGAAGGTTAGGTGGACGGCGGAAAGACACTCTTGGTGTCAAAGGCAACTCACTCACCCTCCACAACCTTTCCAACAAACCTCAACCTCCTCTCATTGCACACAGACCCAGTCTCTCCCATCTACTCAATCTCGCACTTCCAGCTCCACTCCCCCCAACACCTCAAAATTCTAGTCAACACAATCTGGAACCACAACACCCCAATTCAGTAGTTAACCTTTCCTCCAAACCCCTCTCCCAATCCGAAACCTCTGTCCTATCCAAAGGCCTCACCTTCAGCCCCACTCCCAGGTTCAACCAAACTGCCCTTGTCAAGGATTTACTGTCCTACACTCGTAGTCTCTGCTGGAAATATCACTTTGCCACGAAGAAAAACAATCCTGATCCCACTCCTAATGATCCAACTCCCCAAGACACCATCCAAATTGAACCCTGCCTGCAACAGTTCCGTCCTCCATCACAGCGGGACCCACCTCCTCTTCCTCAAAATCACCCTCTCCAAACCTTCCAGGAATTTCTCACTTCCAGCCTTGCCTCTCAATCTTTCTTGAAAAACCTTAATCCTACTCCCAACATCACCACAGCCGAATCCCAGGCTATCCGTGATCTGAAAGCTAACCGATCCATCATCATTCTTCCGGCTGACAAGGGTTCCACGACCGTGGTACTTGATCGTCGGGAGTATGTGGCTGAGGGACTGCGTCAGCTTTCAGACAACTCTACATACAAAGTTTGCCAAGGTAATCCCATTCCTGATGTCCAGGCGGAGCTTCAAGGAATCCTCAGAACCTTAGGCCCCCTACAAAACCTTTCACCTGACTCCATCAAACTCCTCACCCCACCGACACCTCGCACTCCTACCTTCTACCTACTTCCTACTTCCTAAAATTCACAAACCCAAACATCCTGGCCGCCCTATTGTAGCTGGTTACCAAGCCCCCACAGAACGTATCTCTGCCTACGTAGATCAACACCTTCAACCCATTACATGCAGTCTCCCATCCTTCATCAAAGACACCAACCACTTTCTCGAACGCCTGGAATCCGTACCCAGTCTGTTACCCCCGGAAACCATCCTTGTAACCATTGATGCCACTTCCCTATACACAAATATCCCGCACGTCCAGGGCCTCGCTGCAATGGAGCACTTCCTTTCACGCCGATCACCTGCCACCCTACCTAAAACCTCTTTCCTCGTCACCTTAGCCAGCTTCATCCTGACCCACAACTTCTTCACTTTTGAAGGCCAGACATACCAACAATTAAAGGGAACAGCCATGGGTACCAGGATGGCCCCCTCGTATGCCAACCTATTTATGGGTCGCTTAGAGGAAGCCTTCTTGGTTACCCAAGCCTGCCAACCCAAAGTTTGGTACAGATTTATTGATGACATCTTCATGATCTGGACTCACAGTGAAGAACAACTCCAGAATTTCCTCTCCAACCTCAACTCCTTTGGTTCCATCAGATTCACCTGGTCCTACTCCAAATCCCATGCCACTTTCCTAGACGTTGACCTCCATCTGTCCAATGGCCAGCTGCACACATCCGTCCACATCAAACCCACCAACAAGCAACAGTACCTCCATTATGACAGCTGCCACCCATTCCATATCAAACGGTCCCTTCCCTACAGCCTAGGCCTTCGTGGCAAACGAATCTGCTCCAGTCCTGAATCCCTCGACCATTACACCAACAACCTGAAAACAGCTTTCGCATCCCGCAACTACCCTCCCAACCTGGTACAGAAGCAGATAACCAGAGCCACTTCCTCATCCCCTCAAACCCAGAACCTCTCACAGAAGAACCCCAAAAGTGCCCCACTTGTGACAGAATACTTCCCGGGACTGGATCAGACCTTGAATGTGGCTCTCCAGCAGGGATACGACTTCCTAAAATCCTGCCGCGAAATGAGATCCATCCTTCATGAAATCCTCCCCACTCCACCAAGAGTGTCTTTCCGCCGTCCACCTAACCTTCGTAACCTCTTGGTTCATCCCTATGAAATCCCCAAACCACCTTCCCTACCCTCTGGCTCCTACCCTTGCAACCGCCCCCGGTGTAAAACCTGTCGTATGCACCCTCCCACCACCACCACCTACTCCAGTCCTGTAACCCGGAAGGTGTACACGATCAAAGGGAGAGCCACATGTGAAAGCACCCACGTGATTTACCAACTGACCTGCCTGCACTGTGATGCTTTCTATGTGGGAATGACCAGCAACAAACTGTCCATTCGCATGAATGGACACAGGCAGACAGTGTTTGTTGGTAATGAGGATCACCCTGTGGCTAAACATGCTTTGATGCACAGCCAGCACATCTTGGCACAGTGTTACACCGTCAGAGTTATCTGGATACTTCCCACCAACACCAACCTATCCGAACTCCGGAGATGGGAACTCGCCCTTCAGTATATCCTCTCTTCTCGATATCCGCCAGGCCTCAACCTCCGCTAATTTCAAGTTGCCGCCGCTCATACCTCACCTGTCTTTCAACAACTTCTTTGCCTCTGTACTTCCGCCTCGACTGACATCTCTGCCCTTACTCTTTGCCTTTAAATATGTCTGCTTGTGTCTGTGTATGTGCGGATGGATATGTGTGTGTGTGCGAGTGTACACCTGTCCTTTTTTTCCCCTAAGGGAAGTCTTTCCGCTCCCGGGATTGGAATGACTCCTTACCCTCTCCCTTAAAACCCACATCCTTTCATTTTTCCCTCTCCTTCCCTCTTTCCTGACGAAGCAACTGCCAGTTGCGAAAGCTCGTAATTCTGTGTGTGTGTTTGTGTGTTTTGTTCATGTGCCTGTCTACCGGCGCTTTCCCGCTTGGTAAGTCTTGGAATCTTTGTTTTTTAATATATATATATATATATATACACACACACACAACTTTCTCCATTACAGAAGGCAACAAAAGTTGAGGGATGATTGTTTTATTTTACCACAATCACTCAAAGCAGAAAATACTTTATCCCATGCCAAGGAAGTGCACATTTCCAACTTACTCCGTAGTATCCCAAAGTTTCTATGTGTGGAGAAAAATTGATCCCACATTTTTCTTTTTTTCTTAAGTTTTTCATTCTTTTCAACACTTTAGATGTGAAAGGCCTATAGTCTGAAATCCATCATGATAAATGATAGGAGATTGTATATAAAAATTGATGTAATAACAATAGAAAACCAGCTACTTTCAAGCAGTAGCATATATACACAAACAGAAACCAACAAAAGTTGTAAATATGCTAGCTTTCAGGACCAGTGAGTTTAGTTGCAAGAAGAGACCAGATACACAGGTGGTGTGAGATGGAAAAACGTGCACCAGACAGTGAGTCAGCAGAGTCTGTACCAGCAATTAGTATACTCTTCACCACATCAGATGATTAACTTCCAAGTCAATTGATTTCTGACAGTAGGCACCAAAGCCTCATTAAAGCCCAAAGAATATATCATTTTCAAAGAGAATAAGTGCTTTTATTCTATTCTGCACCAATGGTCATTCTCAGCATTTTTGCCTCTGTTATGTACATCTGTGACAATAGGACAGTTTTTTTTAAATAATATAAAATATGTGTGCTTAAAGTGGTTGTAGCATTCTAACACAAAAGCTGTTAAATACCATACACAGTTACTTGCATAGTCTAGAACATCAGTACATTAGGTGCAATTGGACATAAAATAAACTGTTTGTAAATAAAGTGTGCACAACCTAGAATATAACAGATATTAGATAAGTAGCAAGCATAGTCTGTCTTTAAACTGAAAAGTGAGCAAAGGTCTTGGTGACAGAAGTGGCCATTGCCAGAACCACCCTGTGACTACACTGCAGTCACACCAAAAATCAGTTCTCCTTTCCCTTTCCAACAGCGTAGTGCAGTAAGAAGTGAGTAATGTTGATTCTGTTCCTATGATTTTAGTTACTAGGGTCAATTCAGTTAATACATTTTGTGATGTACTTGGTTACTCATAAATGATGGCTAAGTGTACTATGTTGCAAGATGATGACCAAGATACAAAGAAAAAGTATCTTCAGAATAAAGAGCATTTGGTCATCTCTAATGTAATTGCAGCAAGTATTAAAAAGTATGCACAAAAAGAACTGAGGGCTAATTTTGATAGTCCTAATCAAAGGACTGCAATTTATACAAAAGTCAGCCTTCTCATAAGAGGACACAACATAGAGGAATGCAAAAATAAACCACATGGTTTACTAGAATAGCCAAGAAAGAGTGTTAAGAAATTTGGGAAGAAACCCGTTATTGACTTCTGAAATTTTCCCGGCGTATTTGTTCTTCTAATAATTTGCGGGTATGCAGCCGGATCCCGTCGACATTCTGCCACGATATTTCGGCCCAGAGACATCCGGCCACCGGGAAAGTGTCGTCGAAAATAGGCCGATAACTGAAGAAGAATAAAATCAAGGTTATCTTCTGTCCACCAGCAAAGAACCGGGCCTTGGTTGGATCCGTTGAAGATGATTTGCAACTGAAGAAAGCAGGCGTCTACAAAATTCCCTGTGAATGTGGCTCTGCATATATTGGCCAGACGACAAGAACTGTCCATGAACGATGTTCAGAACATGAAAGATACACCCGTCTGCGGCAATCGTCAAAATCAGCAGTAGCAGAGCACTGTATTTCATTGGAACATTCAATGCAATACAATGGAACAAAAATTATAGCTCCGGTTTCCGGATTTTGGGATTCCGTAATCAAGGAATCAGTGGAAATACGTCTTGCCGATAATCTTATAAATTGTGACAACGGCTTTCAACTGGATAAAAATTGGAATCCTGTTATTAAAATTATACAATCACAGCGAAATAGACAGCGTCATTCGATACTCAATGACTAGATGATCTTTTACTTTCACCACCGAGGGCAGCACGTACAACTCGGCTATGCCGCGCTTGTCAACACGTGACGCATGCGCTGTAGGATGCCAGTACATTTTGCATGCGCGAGATGCGGCATAAATACCGTGACTGCACCTGGACTCTTCAGTAGTTGAGTACTCACCTGATGATGGCCAGACGTCTCTGAGCCGAAATATCATGGCAGAATGTCGACGGGATCCGGCTGCATACCCGGAAATTATTAGAAAAACCCGTTATTGCAAACGGCTTTCCAAAATCAGTGATTTGACAAATGGTAGGGGACTTTGATGCAGATGAAAGAATAATGCCAACATTACACAACTTACCTACTGCTGTAAAACCAAAAAAAAAAAAAAAAACTGTTTTTCTCAGCAGAAAGATATTTTCCTTAGGATACTGCATGACATAGGGTTTACCTGAAAGAGACCACTCGGTAAAAAGAAGATTATAATTGACATAAGTGGTGATATGCAAATACTTGGTACAAATAAGGATTTTAAGAGAGCAAAATGATAGTCTTTTATATTGAACAAACTTGTGTGGCCAACAAAAAAACCTTATGCTTTGAAAATATTGGTGGGATCATGGCATTGGTGGCAGTGTGGACAATGTTAGTGGAAGCAACAGTGGTGATTATTGGACCCAACAATGATTTTATGTATTAGTCTACATCAATGTTATTCTCATGAAAATATTTCCCATTGTGTAGTATATGTTTATTCCAGTGCTTTTCCCATTTACTGAAACACTTATTAGACTCTATCTTTGCGATAGCTTGTACTCCTCTCAGCAGGGCATTTTTAATCTCATCTGTGTTTATAAAAAGGTGCCCTTTAAGGTTTTATTTTTGGGAACAAAAATTCACATGGTCTGAATATTAAGGCAAGAGCATCACTGCAGAATTGTTTTCGGGCAAAAATCCACTCAGTGTAAGCAAGTGCATTGTTGTAAGAATAAGCCCTAAGTTCTACAGTATAATTGTGCTATATTGTGTTATTTTAATAGTAGGTGAACATGCAATCAGAATATCAGGCATTCAGCCCTATATGTGTAATAAATATAGGAACCCTGATTCATGATTTCTTTTCCTACGTTGAAATAATTTACTACGTAAAATTGTGCTTCGGGTGAGGTAAATCATCTTCTGTATTCCAGTAGGATTACTTATTTGTGTAAAAATAAGCCATGCTTGGATGTATCTGAACACTGCATCGTCACTAATTTAAAGCACACACTACGGAAGAGCTGGTACTACATTGTGGAACAGCCTGGTGGAAGCACCTTCTGACTTTGCTGGTGAGGTAGAGTGGGGACTTGCTCACTCACTCGTGAGTTCACTGACAGACTATACAAGCACTATGTACAGTACACGCAGAATAAAAATAACTGCTAAGTTCAGTGACAGAAGTTGGCGTTTCAATAGATATAGCAGATACATTGAATCAGAACAGAAATACAGAACTCCT
The DNA here is from genome assembly GCF_023897955.1 of Schistocerca gregaria. Taxonomy (NCBI): domain Eukaryota; kingdom Metazoa; phylum Arthropoda; class Insecta; order Orthoptera; family Acrididae; genus Schistocerca; species Schistocerca gregaria. The sequence continues at coordinate 193,827,691 of NC_064929.1, read as the reverse complement.
GGATGCTGTGGTTCTGCTGTTGCATGTTATTCAGATGTGGACAGTGTCATTACCAGTCACTCTTCTGGCGATGGTATGAGGATCATTTGTGCTTCGTGATGTCTGGAGCCATCAAGTCTTGTAGTTGAACCATGCTCATTATGTCAGGAACTTCAAGGAATGTGCATAAATGTGGCTGACATGCAGGAGTAGTTGTCTGTTTACGTCTCCTGTGCTCAGAGTGTTATTCAGCCAATGCCATTGCAGATTTCAGTGGTTATGTAGATCTAATGTGCCCTTTGGCTTACTGTATGCAGATACGAACTTTATGACAAGTGAAATCTGTGTGGTGGATGGGCCAGATTGCGATTTGCCATCTCGGTCTGGCACACAACTCTAGGCTAACGGGGAGGTTCACTTTGGTGATGTTACTTCAACTCTCTCCTGTTTGATGAAGAAACCTCTCTTTCTGAAAGCAAGTGTTTTGTAGACTTTTGTTCTGTGAATGTCTGCAAGTACTGGACAAGCAGAATTTTTCTGGTTTATTTGAAAGTTATTACTTTTTAATGTTTGTCATTATTAATATGACTCTGAAAAGTCGTGGATCAAATGCAGATAATGGAAAGACTAGTAGAAACTGCTCACCTTAGATTTGAAGTGTCGAGCACTCGATAGGTGTAAAAAGATGATTGGAATTGTTTCCAAGTTGGAAGAATTTTTGCTTCCTTGGAGTTGAGTAACATCGAAATACACACACATATGCTTGTGGTGTATATGTGTGTGTGTGTGTGTGGTGGTTTTTTCCGTACAGTGTTTGTGTTCCTTTAGTTTCTTCTGAGGATGGACACAACCCAAAAACATAGTGACAATTTTAATCTTGTGAAAGTACCTACTGACTGCTGATGCTTTAACAATACAGTGAGTGGTTACCTTCGCCTTTCCATTATTTGTTCTTGTTACTCAGAACTTGTAGTGGACACCAAATTAAATTCTTTATTTTCCTCTGCTCTGTGTGGATATCTGTTCAGATGCACTGGTATATAAGTGGGACTTTTATTATAATCATCCGTGTTTGTCCTATATCGTATCCAGCCACAGTTGATTTCCAAGGGCGGATCAGTATACTGTCTTTTACATTCTGGATAAGAACTTACTTTTCTGTTGACATGTACAAATAGTAATACCGTGTTCTTTCTTTTCTCTCCCTAATATCGTCTGTTGGGGGCATCTGCCCTCTGAACTGCATTACCGGTTTTTGATCCGCCCTTGTGTGTAAGTAATGAGTAAGTACCGAGGCATTGTTTTGTATTCAAATGTCTCTGCTGTTGTGAAAACCCTGTGTCTTCACTTACGAAACTATATATTGTGATTTCCTTGTACCCTTTTATTAGACCTAGGTGTGTTCAGTTCCCGTTTGTAGCATCTCCTAAAATGCCACACCTGTTCGGACCAGAATTTACCTTAACTTTGTACACAGAATGAATGGAATGTTCTGCTCTTCATGTCATAGGGAATGTAATGGTCCTACTTAATGTCACATCTCTGGCTTGTAACAGTGGCAGTTCTGCTACACATATTACTTCCTAGTAATATAACAAGTGTCTCCATAAGTCTGTCCCATAGTTTGAACTGATAGCGGTGTGTCATATTTTGGCCTCTGACAATTCGACTGTAAACCTTGAAATTGAAACTGGTAAGAGACCATTTCTGGCCTTCGAGTGATGTTAACGTTTTGTGAATCTACAGGATGTAAAAAAAGTACAAAACTGATAATCATTATCAGAATCGTATTCTGTCATCACATCCAAATGAAATGTACCATACATAGCTTGTTACATGGGTTATAACATTCTTACATTATTATTGTTTATAAATAGGGTGTGCATGAAGTAGAATATAAACAGGTATTAGATAAGTAGCAAATATGAGCATTATGTACAGTACACAACAAATAAATATAACTACAAGCAGCAGGAAATTCAATGTCACAAAAGTCGTTCCTTCAATAAACATGAGAGATACATTGAATCAGAACAGCTATACAGAACTGCTGGATGCCACGTTTCTCTTGTTTGCCTGTCATTTAAGTGAGGACCATAACATTAACAGCCCCATCTTCTGAGATAGTAGTTATCACTTCCACCTAGCAAAAACTATGTCTTCAATTGATGTGAGGATCATTCAAGATCACTCAAATAGCTGTCGAGCACATGTAGCTGAGCCCCAGTGATTATATCTAGGGCTATATGGAATGTACTTCAGATATTAGGGAGGGTAGCAGTGCAGTATGGCTGATCCACAGGAGTAGTTGTATATTTTCTTCTATGCTGAAAACATTATGCAGTCAGTACCCCTGAAAACTGCAGCTGTTTAAGAGATCTAATGTGTTTTGCCTTACTGTTTTGGTGATACAAACTTCCTTACAAGTGAAATCTGTGTGTCGAATGGCTGGATTACGATCACCAATCTTGGTCTGGAACATAGTTTCATTGACATCCCTTTGAGCCCCCACTCATTTATTACTCGAAGAAATCATTGCTTCAGAAAGTAAGTGTTGTGTAGCTTTCTGTTCTGCACAACTCTGTAAACATTTAGTAAGTAGAATTCTCCAGTCTTTATCTGATAGTTATTACATTTTAATGTTTGTCATTATTGATATAACACTAAAAATGATAGGTAGACTACAAATAATAGAAAAGCTAAAGGTAACTGCTTGCCATACAGCTGAGGTGAGCAATCAACAAGCATACAAACATGATTGAAATCGTTGCCAGGTTTTAAGATCATTTCCTTCCTTGGAGGTGACTGATACACAAATAAACACACATACATGAGCACATTGTCTCTGTATGTATTTGTGTGTCTCTTTTTTGTGCAGTGTCTGTGTTTCTTTTTGTTTTCTCTGAGGAAGGAAATTTCCCAAAGGCTTAATGACAATTTTAATCTTGTTAAATTGCATATTGAGCGTTAAATGCTACAACAGTACAGTGAGTGGTTACCTTTACATTGTCAATGTGTCATTATTAAGTACTTGCAGTGGACACCAAATTATATCTTTATTTTTTTCCTGCACTGCCTTGATATCTTTTAGATGCACCTGCATATAAGTGGCACTTTTAATTTAATAAACTGGGTTTTACCCAGATCAGATCTGGTCACAATTAATTTCCAAGGGCGGATCGGTATACTGGTTGGCTTTTACAGTCTGAATGAGAGCATACTTTTCTGTTGACATGTGCAGATAGTAATACAGTGTTCTTTCTTTTTCTCTCTCTAATATCATCTGTTGGGGGCATCTGCCCGCCCACCTGCATTACCGGTTTTTGATCTGCCCTTTTGCGTAAGTACTGAGGCATTGTTTTGTATTCAAATGTCTCTGCTGTTGTGAAAACCCTGTGTCTTCACTTAGGAGACTATAGATTGCTATTTCCTTTTATCCATTTATTAGATCTAGATGTGTTCAGTTCCTGTTTGTAGCAGCTCCTAAAATGTCATACCTGTTCGGACCAGAATTTAATTTAACTTTGTAGACAGAACAAATGAAGTGTTCTGTTCTTTGTGTTGTAGGAAATTTAGTGGCCCTATATAATGCCACATCTCTGGCTTGTAACAGAGGCATCTCTGCTACAGATAAATAAACTTCCTAGTAATGTAACATGTGTCTCCATATGTCTGTCCGACAGTTTCAGTCAGTTTCAGTTGATAGCAGTCTGACATGTTTTGGCCACTGAAAGCTCAGCTCTAAAACTGTATGTTCATTTGACGCCTTTTCTGGCCTTTGAGTGATATAAGCACTGTTGTGGAGCACTATTGTGGATCTACAGTAAGTAGCAAGGTACAAAACTGAAAATAAGGAATTAGAATTTTATTTTGCCATCAATTACAAATGAAATAATTTCCTTTACAGTAGAGGAGTCTCGTCAAAGTTTATAGCTATATTTTTAAACAACAACAGATATTATAACATTTGTAACAGCTTAATACGAAGTGCCAAACTGCAGAATATAACTGAAGAATATTGCTTGATTTTGATAATATTAAATTATGATTCAGAATTCCTGCAAAGAATAATAGCATTTTTTTCCATTAATACGATGTATAGTGCCTTCTTCAGTGTTTGTAGAGCAGATATTTCTTCCAGAGCTGGAGAATATAACTTTAAGCTGTGGGGGAGAGCAAGTAATCTTTGTTATTCATTTCTTTGATGCACTGGTATGGACATGCTTAAAACACACATGCCTATTAAATTAAAAAAGAAAAGCAGCAGACTTAGGGTCAGCATTTTCTTGTTTGTTAGAGCCCATGGCATAGAGTTGTGGTCGGACCATAGAGTTTTTAGAATGGCATCCTTGGTGTTCATGCTGCATCCTATTTGGAGCGTTTGGGAATATTCACCACTTTCATCAGGAGCTGACTGTCTATACCTCAATATGTGTGTCTTTTTGCAGCATTGGTCTGGCTTATAATCGGTGGAGTCACATGAACCTGGGCCCCCAGATTTGGATGTCACAAATGCAGCAAATGGATGGTGGAGAGGAACACCCACTGCCCTTATCCCTCTGGGCCAGAAGAAAAACTAAGGCCACCCTTACAATTCCGATTCCCTTTGACTCAAGTTTTTTTAATTTTAGTTCTCCTGAACATTCTGTTTCTAGCACTGGGCCCCAGCCTCAGCTAAGATTATAGCCACTGTGTCTGTTAAATTTTTAGTGTACGCTGACTTCGTACTGCTTCCTTTATAACAGTCTCAGTAAGATGCAGCATGAAAAAAGATCTTTGTTTACGATTAAGTTCCACCGTCACTGGCTCGATACAGTATTTACATTCAGTTTATGCTCTCAGACACAGTGCAGCTTGTCTGTCTCTCATAAATTTCACCACTATGCCAATTCTGTATATTAATTGCTAGTTAATATACCTGTTACTTTTCACAAGAGAGGGCACTATACTGTTTTATTGCAGACATAACTAAAATGTTTATCCTATATTTTAATTAAAATATATATTTTACTTCCTGAAAGTTCGCTGATGTCCTCTTTCAAGCCGTTATTTAATGGTTGCTATGCGTGAAGCATTTGCATTAGAATTACAAAGCTCAGCAGTCCTCACAAAACATTATGATGAAACCACCCTGAATCCTGTTTTTAGTACAATATCTGTAAATAAGTAAATGAGGTTATCAAACGTTACTGATCCAACACAAGGGATTGCATTAAACACTGCCTGACAAAAAAAAAAAGTAAACCACCTGGAAGGGAAGAGGAAACAAAATGAAACTTTACAAGTTGAAAGTGTACATGATTTTATTTCAGTGATTACAAAATGGAGCCAGATTTATGAATTTGTCAATATGATGTTGCACCTCCTGTGGCCTGGGTGCATGCACCAATTTGGTAGGGAAGGTTGTCCTAAAGCTGTTGTATTCTCTCCTGAGGCCAGCTGCCTCTCAACTGTCATAACTGATCGTTGACATCTGGGATACTGGTAGTAGGACGGAGTCGATCTCCGAGCTGGTCTCGCACTTGTTCTATCAGGGATGGATGTGGGGGATCTTGGCTGCCCGTACGTCAGCATCACACGTATTGCTCGCAGACATACGTGCAGTGTATGAACTGACATTGTCTTGTTGAAAAATTGTGCTACAATACTGTCACATCAAAAGGAATGTGTGTGGACGTGGGGTGTCTGTGATGTACTGTTGTGCCATCAAAGTTTCCTCATTCACTGCCAGCCACACCCCGAAATCATACTAGATGGATCTCCACACTGCAACACTAGGAGTAACACCACTGTGTGTCTCCTAAACATTGAAAGAATGGAACCGCTCCCCAGGATGCCTCCATTCTCACTATGCAGAAATGAAACCAATTGCTGAACACAGTGTGTCATTCGTCAGCAGACCGCACTTCCAGGTCACAGTGAGAGTCCAGACGCAGCTGTTTGTGCTGTGGTGTTAACGGCAGCCTCCATCTTGGACAGTAATTCCGTAGTCTCGCTGCTGCTATTCTCCAATCAGTGGTCCAGGATGACTTGGAATGTTGCAGACCATCCATTACATGTTCTCAGATGGGAGACATAGATTTGAAGTGATTAGATCCGCTTGGTGCACAATACTTCAATCGTCTGTTGTAGTGCACGGGCACAGTTGACCAGAACCTTGATGACATATGCCTATTGTCACATTCCTGTGCAGTCCGACACTGTCACATCTGAATGTCTCACAAATCTGGATACTGCACAATTTGATCAGTCGGCTAAATGTAGACCCAGAGAGTGGCCACTTTCGAAACCTGTCTAATGCTGATAACACTGTTTCACACGAGTATGTAGCTTTGCTGTGTCCTTCAGCATTATTACTCAACATCTAATGCTGTTCATGCCCCTTATAAACCAAACTAGACCTGGTAATGAATCTATACACAGACATTTCTAATGTCCTATGGTTGCCATTCTACTGGACACAAAGAACTGCAAGTCATATCACTTACCTGCCTCCTCATGATATTTATTTGTATGAAGTTACATTGACATCCGACAATGTCTTCTGGGTGCTTCACTTCTTTTGTCAGGCAGTGTATTTATTGCATGATTTCTCAGTCAATAAACAGTTTCTTCATAAATATTAATGGT